>NC_135373.1:98276969-98579999 GCF_049243985.1 Paroedura picta
TTTGCTGCTGTATAAACATTTATAATAATCAAATCAAATCAAATAAAGCACTTTAGCTCAGGCATAAGACAAAGAGAAGGGAGGATGCTTCAGGGGAAGAAAATAATCAGAATGTACAGGTTTTCATTTTTACACTTGCTTTTAAATGTTCATATATGTTCTGTGGGTAACTTCATAACTTCTAGGAGTAGATCCAAATCTCTCTGTAGATTACTTTTTGTCAGAAACCTAAGACCTATATCCAAAGTCTTGGATAAATTTAAATTATTTAAAGGGGTTAGACAGGGATGTCCCCATCTCAGACAGACAGACCAGGCAGACAGACATTTGTATAGGATATTAAACTTCTATTCATGTATGAGGGGACAAAACTCTAAGGCTAAAATTCTGCTTTATGCAGATTATGCTGTTTTTACAGTATAACTACAAAATCCACAGACATCTTTAGTGGCATTATTATTAAAATAAATAAATCTAAATCTAAGTTGCTAGGTTTCAGTCTGGATGAAAAAGAAAATACCCTTAACATAACATCCAGTTTCTCAGTGGTTGGATATTTAGGTATAGAGGCTTTAGATAATCTTACGGTTATTTTCCATTATAATCTGAATGAAATCATTAATAAAACTGAGTCAGATTTTAAAAGATGGACAAAGTGGAAGATCTCATGGCAAGAAAGGATTGCAATTTTAAAACTAAAATCTTAGGCTCACTTTTCTGTTTCAAAGATTCAAAGATTATTTGACAGATTTATTTAGAGGCAAAGAAAACCTAGTGTAAGAAGATGCATTATACAGGAGAAAAGTGGTTGAGCCACTACAAATATACAACATTATTATATGGCCTCTCATTTTAAATATTTATTAGAATGGTTTAGAAAGAAGGAAAATAGGATGGGTTGACAATAATGGGATGAATGTTCCTAGAGGCAATTCTAAGTGTTTGGGGAAAGCTTTGCTGTTCTTGCCACTGATGCCTGTTATTGACAAGCTTTTTTTTTTAACAGCTAGACTTCTGACTTGGCTGGGCAATGTATTTAATAAATGTACAGATTTCTGTGAAAATTGTGAGATGAAAACCTGAAGCAAAGTGAGTAAGATAGCAGGTTCTGAAATGATATGAAAATTCCAGTATGTGCAATTAAACTTTATTTGGTATATGAAAAGAGGGTAGAAAGATGGCATGGTAGAGGCTGATCTAGGATGCTAAGCAGGGTCCATAGAGAAAGTCTCCATAGCGGAAGGCAATGGCAAACAATGTTCTCACTTGCCTTGAAAGCCCCTTGATAGGTTGCTGTAAGTTGGTTGCAACTTGATACCCTTTACACACACATACAAACACATAGAAAATACATAGAGTATATTTAGACCTTTAAATAATTTAGAAATGTCGGTATATGAACCAATAAACCAACAAGCATCATTATGCAAACTATATAGTATGTTCAAGGAATGGGAAATAATAAATGAGGGATACAAAACGAGATAGAAAATAGATTTAAAGAGAGAAATAACCCCAAATAAATGGAATAGAAGTTTTAAAGGTTTTAAGAAGAAGAATGGTGGAATAGGAGAAAAGAACCTGAAATTATTTCGGATGGTACATGTGGCAGATCTTCAATACTTGCAGGTGGCATCTTATTTCTCCCTCCACAAATTTCCTCATCCCCTTTCCTGAAAGCCCCCATAGTCTCTTCCCTTTTCCTGCTTCCTTCCCATCCACCATTTTATGTCATAAAATTTTCCTGTAACTTTGGTGATTTTTGGAAATCTAGGCCAAGATCTTTGCTACATATAATTTATGTGTGGGCATTAATAACCCACAGCAGAAACAGCCACCCCCCCTATCTTTCAGCCCAGCTGTCCACATAGATTTGATATTACATGTGTGTGTGATTCTCAAGAAAGCAGAATGTTCCTTTTAACCCTGATCTGAATTTCCACTTTAAAAACAAATATAGACAGCAGTTTCTGGGGTCTAAACAGGTGGCCACGAATGTCCCTAACCCTTTCTTAACATGAGGGCAGCAGAATCCATGTATGAAATGAAACTGTGGCATGTCTCAAATACTGCTTCAAGGTGTTAAACACCTTAAAATAACAGAGCCCAGCCCTTTGGAAACTGGGTCATGATGGGGAGGATTTTATTCATAGGAGACCCGACTTCCGACACCTACGTCCATACACGCACTCACAAGCGCATCAGCAAGAAGCGGCAACTGCGCGCGCAACTTTCGGGTTTTTAAAAAATGAGGTACAAATGTGATCATAGAGATAAGCAAGCACCGTCGACGTCTTAATTGTACCGTCTTAAAGACTAATTAGCTTATTGCAGCACAAGTTCTCGTGAGCCACATCTAATTACTCACTCTCCTCGGGCGGCTTGTCCTATAGGAGCCTAGGCTCAAAACCCGCATGCGCAATAGGAACCGCAGTGACCTGCCCCTCCAGGATTCTAGAGGCCACGCCTCCCGTGTGACGTAAACGCGACGCGCCGAATGAGTGGCGGCAGTTTGAATCCGAGAGTGCGTCTTTTTAGGCCTTCAAGATGTCGACGTTGACGGCTTTTGGCAGACTCCCGACGTTGAATTCTGCTACCATTTTGGTATGTACTGGCGGACGGGCGGCGCCAACCGGCCTTTCCCCTGAGCGTCTTGCCCACGTCCCCCGCTCCTTTGGGGGTTCTGCTCTGGTACTTTGCTCAACAAAGGTGGGCGTCGACAGGACACTAGGCATGTAGCCCGCCTTCCCACCGCTCTGATTGGTTGCTACGTCCCGTCCTTGCTTTGCTATTTGCTCGCTAGGAATTTGGCGTGACGCTTGGCTTCTCGGGGCGGGGGGCGGGATTTGCGCTTGTTTTCGACTGGCGGCTCTCTCTTGAGGGAATGACGGCGCCCCTCTGAGCTTTTGACCCTAACGATTAGGAGTTTTTTAAAGAGACATAATGTTGTTAGAAATTGTATATGTGGGTACATTGACTCACCACCACCAATATTAAATTTGTACTAGTTTGAAATCGGGGAGTTTTAGAGTCTAAATTTTAGACCGACCAGAGGAGAGAGAGGAGCCGAGCTCGCTAATAAAGGAGAAATGAGGGTAGAGGGACCAGCTAAGAGGCAGGTCAGGAGAAGTGGATTTCTGAAAACCTTTACTAGTTTCATTCATCATCTCCCCTGACCCCCGTGTAGCGATTGGCCTAATTAGTTGTTGTTTTTCTTTAATAGTTGGTGGGCACAAATGAAATTTTCCAGCAGCAGTTTGCGGAGGCAATCCTCAAGGAAACGAAAGATTTAAAAATAAACATGTAAGTGAAAGAGAGCAGCCTTTCTCTTCTCAGTTTATATTGGAATATTATCTGAAATAATCAGCTATAGTTTTATTGTCTGTTTTCTCCAGCGCTTTAAAGTAATGAGCATTTTAATGTTATAAGGCTGTTTCATTCTGGGATAAAGGGTAAAAATGAGGAACATGCTATGTATCCTAGTTAATGTTATTTATAATCTGCCTTTTTCACTGAGACCCCTGACTTGGATAGTCCCTGGGTAGCCCAATACCATCTCAGATCTCAGAAGCTAAGCAGGGATGGTCTTGGCACTTGGAGCAGTGACCTCCAAGGAATACCAGGGTCATGATGTGGAGGCAGGCAATGGCAAACCACCTCTGAACATGTCTTGCCTGGCAGCCAGACAATCTTAGGATCTCCTGGCTATATTACATGCATGCCATACAATAAATAAATCTCATCGAGCCTCAAGGTGAATCGCAATCAATAGAGCAGGATGTCCAGAAGGCAATACAATAGGCATAGCATGAATATTAACATGATGAGATGTTTCTTAAAAAGCAAAACTTACATAGTGGGAGCTTGCCTACAGCAACAGACAGTACAAGTTCTACACAGTGGTATAGTCCACAGTCTCCCAGGCCTCTTTGAGCCACAAAATTATAGTGCAGCCATATTACATGTCCAAAAGGTAAACCCTTTTACTTGGCAATTTTCTTATAGTTCACTGTAGTTTTATGTGAAGAAAGCAGTGGAGCAATTCTGTAAGCATGGATTTGACTGTGCAGAGGGGTCTTGGCTCAGTGGTAGGGCATCTGATTTGCAAAGTTCCAGGTTCAATGGTATCTCCAGTTAAAAGTATCAATATAGGAGTAATATGAAGGACCTTGGAGAGCTGCTGCCTGTCTGAGTAGGTGGTACTGACCTTGATAATTCAGCGGCCTGATTCAGTGTATGGCAACTTTATATATGTATATATTTAGTAGTACTGCATTGGCCATGTTTCACCAGTGAAGAACAAACATTCATAGACGTAGTCAGTTAAAACTGAGAAATGAAGTTAAGTTCATTGTTCCTGATCTTCAAACCAACGTTCTGTTACAAGCCTGCTTTCATTGTTGTTCCCTTTTTTGCTAGTTTCTGAACTCTTGAGTAAACGTGTGTATTGGTTTGTCTTTCAGTCACTTGGCAGACTGTCTCCCTTTACCTCCAGAAAGAGATCACATTCGGCCTCGGATTGACTTGATTGTTTTTATGGTTAACATGCAAAGCAAGCACAGGTAAGGGTGGTGACTGTAAGTAAAAATAAGTTCATGCCAGTATAGCAACGCTGGGTTAAGACTCGAAAGAAAATATTTAGCAGGTAACTGAGTCTGTTGCCTTTGTTAAGGCAGATCATGCCATCTTGCTGAGCCAGGTGAAGACAGAAGTGCCAGAGGGCTTTGATGCTTTATTAAAGCCATTTACTTTGAGAGCCCTGGACTCAAGTTATGGTCTACACTTGGATTCATTTCAGTTTAAGGAATTATAATTTCCTGATCAAAATTTTAAAACGAGTCTTTGGCCTCAACTATTTAACTACCATTGAATTAATTAATGTACAGCTCTAATTATATAGAAAACTTGTGTGCATGAGTAGCATTACAATTTTTGATATGCCTTTTGATAGGTTGTAAAGCAGGTCTGACAATCAAATAATAACTCTCAGCCTTTTCTAACTAAGCTGTGTACTTTCTTCTTTTTTTACTAGTTACAGCAACATTGAAGCTTCTTTGGTCCATGTAGATGCCAACTTTTTTCTTGGGAAAGTGTGCTTTCTGGCTACAGGTGGTATGTATTAGGCATCTGTTCCTACCAATATACCTTATTCATTAGTAAATGCCTCGATGGTTACCATTGACATGAGACAGAGCATGGTGTAGTGGTTAGGATGTTGGGTTGATAGATGAAAAGCCCACAAAATTCACTGGGTGACTAGTCACACAGATTTGCCTAACCCTTCTCACAGGGTTGTTTTGAGGGGAGAACAATGTTGTCAGCCTCTTTGGGGAGAAAATGAGGTACAAATATTCAAATAAATAAAGTAGCAGCAAGTGTGTGGGGTACTAGGGATGTGGCCTGGGAACTAAGGGGGTGGGCACCCATAAAGGTTTGGAACCACTGATGTAAAGAGTTCTTTTCTGCTTTGTCTTTTTATAGCTGGTAGGTTAAATCAAATCAGCGTGGAAGTGAATGCTGTCTTAAAGCTGGCCGATCTTTACTGCAGCCCTGTTTTATTCTGTGAGTTGGAAGTAAGTGTCTCAACCTTTTAATGGAACATAGCCTGGTATCAGCCTATCCCCTTTGCCCCTGCATCAATAATACAAGAGCCCTTTTGCAATTGATGTCTTGGCACTGATATATTCAAATTACTAAAGCAAAATCATACCTAGACTTTTGTTCTATTTGGCTTTAAAAGGGGGTGGTGGGGATAACTAGAAAGTTATTAAACCATGGATCAGGATTACTCACATAGTTTGCTACTCTGGTATCTGAGCAGTAGGTTTAAAAGCCAGTTTTCATTCTTCTTTTTCTTTCTCCAGATTATATTTAAAGGTAAAGGTATCCCCCTGTGCAAGCACTGGGTCATGTCTGACCCTTGGGGTGACGCTCTCTAGCGTTTTCATGGCAGACTCAGTACGGGGTGGTTTGCCAGTGCCTTCCCCAGTCATTATCGTTTACCCCCCAGCAAGCTGGGTACTCATTTTACCGACCTCAGAAGGATGGAAGGCTGAGTCAACCTTGAGCCGGTTGCTGGGATTGAACTCCCAGCCTCATGGGCAGAACTTTCAGACTGCATGTCTGCTGCCTTTCCACTCTGCACTACAAGAAGCTCTTAGATTATATTTATGTATTAGTAAATTATTTATTTGTCCATTGGGTTTTCATGGCAAAGATACGGGAATGGTTTGCCATTTCCTTCTCCAGTCGATCACCTTTGATCAGAGCTCTCAGCTATGACCTGTCCGTCTTGGGTGGCCCTGCACAGCATAGTGAATGTTCAAAAATGTTTTATGTAAACCGCCCAGAGCCGTAGGGAAGGGCAGTATAAAAATATAAATTAAATAAATAAATAAATAAAATAGCTCATAGCTATGCAAGCCCCCTTGCCACGGCAAGGCAGCGATCCTTGAAGGGGCAAGGCAGCGATCCTTTGCTAGCAAAGTTATACTCAAAATTTTACAAGCTAGGCTCCAGCAATATGTGGATCGAGAACTTCCACAAGCAGGATTTCGAAGAGGCAGAGGAACTAGAGATCAAATTGCCAACATACGGTGGATCATGGAGAAAGCTAGGGAGTTCCAGAAGAACATCTACTTCTGCTTCATTGACTATGCTAAAGCCTTTGATTGTGTGGAGCACAACAAATTGTGGCAAGTTCTTAAAGAGATGGGAATACCAGAGCATGTTATTTGTCTCTTGAGAAACTTATATGCAGGTCAAGAAGCAACAGTGAGAAGTGAACATGGAATCACTGATTGGTTCAAAATTGAGAAAGGAGTTCAGCAAGGCTGTATGCTGTCGCCTTGCCTATTTAACTTGTATGCGGAGCACATCATGAGAAAGGTGGGATTAGAGGAGTCACAAATTGGGATCAAGATTGCAGGGAGAAATATCAACAACCTCAGATATGCAGATGATACCACTCTAATGGCAGAAAGTGAAGAGGAACTAAATATCCTGTTGATGCGGGTGAAGGAGGAGAGTGCAAAAGTTGGCTTGAAACTCAACATCAAGAAAACGAAGATCATATAGCTTAAGCGATGGGAATTGAGTACGTACTTTTCAAGATAAGAATGGATTGTGTTTTTATATAGATTAATGATTACTCTGCCAGCTGGCTGTTTCCTTTTTTTCTCTCTATTTTTCTGTAAACTTAAGAATGACAGCAGTAACTGTTAGGTTAGGACTAATATGCAATGGGAACTGACTACATATCGCTTGAGATAATATCAGACTATACTATGTATGGTATACATGCATAAACGATGTATAGACTATGTATTAATAATTACTTATTAGCTGGTAGTTTTTTTTCCTTTCTTTTTTACTTTTCTGTAAATGCTTTATATAACAATAAAGAATAAAATTTCATAATAAAAAAAAGAAAGAAAACGAAGATCATGGCATCCGACCCTCTCAATTCCTGGCAAATAGATGGGGAAGAAATGGAGATAGTAACAGATTTTATTTTCCTGGGCTCCAAGATCACTGCAGATGGGGACTGCAACAAAGAAATTAAAAGACGCTCCTGAGGAGGAACGCTATGGCAAATCTAGACAGCATCCTAAAAAGCAGAGACATCACCCTGCCAACAAAAGTGCGTTTAGTCAAGGCTATGGTATTCCCAGTTGCAATGTATGGCTGCAAAAGTTGGACCATAAGGAAGGCCGAGCATCAAAGAATTGAGGCTTTTGAACTCTGGTGCTGGAGAAGACTCTTGCGAGTCCCTTGGACTGCAAGGCGAACAAACCAGTCAGTCCTAGAGGAGATCAGCCCTGACTGCTCCTTAGAAGACCAGATCCTGAGGATGAAACTCAAATACTTTGGCCACCTCATGAGAAGGAAGGACTCCCTGGAGAAGAGCCTAATGCTGGGAGTGATCGAGGGCAAAAGAAGAACGGGACGACAGAGAATGAGGTGGCTGGATGGAGTCACTGAAGCAGTAGGTGCAAACTTAAATGGACTCCGGGGAATGGTAGAGGACAGGAAGGCCTGGAGGATCATTGTCCATGGGGTCGCGATGGGTCGGACACGACTTCGCACCTAACAAAATTATTTATTTATTGTATTTCTATACCGCCCTCCTGTAAGGCTCAGGATGGTTTACATAAAACATAGGGATATACATTGTAATCATAATAGCAATAATCATAACAGTAAGAACCAATATTGAGTAATGATATTATAACAGTTAAACAATACAATAGAACTTGGTAAACAGAACATGTAGGGAGGTCAGTTGGGTTCATTATGTGCAGGGATGTCTGGAGGGCCAACAGATGGTGTTAAGTCAGCCTCAACCAAATGCCTGGTGGAGGTGCTCCCTCTTACAGGCCCTGTGACATTTTTTTTGGGGGGGGGGGGCTGTTCTTACGTCAGTTGTTTTTAGGAGCCATGATGGGCATGGATCTAGTGGGCAAGTGTTTGGCCTTGTTGCTGTTAGCATTCTGTCCATTTCAGCTAATGAGAGTTGTCTGAAGTAATTAAATGTTCTCTTCAGAGATGGCCAAGGAGCTTCTAGTTCACTTTCTATGTCCAAGCTTGGGGGGAGGTCATGGTAGAGCGTCGAGATTTTGTTTGTGAAATGACTCATAAATGCCTCACAGCTAATATCTAATTGACTATTGTTTTAGTGCCTTTCATTGAGGGCAGTGAGGGACCGAACTATCCTAAATAATTGTGCTGGGCGTGAGTGTGCAGCCACAATGGAAGTCAAGTAAAAGTTGTGTTTTACTGACTTCACTGCTATCCCATAGGCTTTCATCTGCATTCTATAATATGTTCTCGATTCTTCGTCACAAGTCTTCCTCCAGACTTGCTGTAGTTATCTCAGTTCCCATTTCTTATTGCCCCTCAAATACAGTTATGAACTCAGCATTTGCAGATGTGAATTCATGGCTTCAGTCAACTTGTTCAATGCTAGTAAGTAGCGTGCAAGAACATTGCAAAGGAGATTTGGTTCAGGAATGGAAAGCTGGTTTTGTATGTATGGTTTCCAAGGCTTCAATCCATGAGATCTCCAGCTAAATAATTTTAAGTAGCAAATGTCATCATGGTCTGTATTGCAATAGCTAAAGCACTGATGATATCTCTGCATTGGATAAAGGTTAGTGGGAGTGAGGCCTGATCAAGACTTAGTGACATGGTTAGAAAAGGCCATGGGATGTATATTTTCTGACATTATATTACATGTAAAAATATGTAAAAAATAGGGATCAGGATCAATTTTTGGGTTAGGGTTAGCATTAGCTAAGGCATGGTTCAGGTTGGTTAGTTTTAAGGTTTAGAGCTGGGGAAGATTTAGTGATATGGTTAGGAAAGGCAGTGGGATGTATAAATATTTTTGACGTTATTTTACATGAAAAATATGTTAAAATAGGGATTTATATTTAGGCAAATTCACAGGTTAGGGTTAGCTTAGGTATGTTTTGGGTTGGGGTGTTTTTAGGTTTAATGGGAGAGTTAGGGCTGGGCAAGACTTAGGGATGTGGTTAGGGAAGGCCATGGGATGTATAAATATTTTTGACATTATTTTACATGTAAAAATATGTAAAAATAGGGATTAAGAGTGATCTTAGTCATAGTTCAGGTTGGGGAGTTTTTAGATTACTGAGAGTGTTAGGCCTGGGGAAGACTCAGTGGCATTGTTAGGAAAGGCCATGGGATGTATAATTTTTAAAATATTATTTTACATGTTAAAATATTTTTAAAAATAGGGATTTAGATCAGGGGTAAATGTTAGGGTTAGGGTGAGCTTAAGCATGGTCCAGGTTGGTGAGTTTTAGGTTTATTTGGAGCATTAGGACTAGGGAAGATTTAATAATCTGGCTTGGAAAGTCCATGGGATTTATAAATATATTTTTACATTGTTTTACATGTAAGAAACATGTCAACAAATATGAATATGAAATTTAGGGTTACTGTTAATTTAGGTATGTGTCAGGTTGGTGAGTTTTTAGGTTTAGAGTAGGGATTCCCAGTGTGGATAGTTTACCCCATCCCTCCCCCTCCCCCCCCCTGCCGGAACAGTGGAAGAATCCAGGGGGACAGTGAGAAATTTGGGGCAGTGAGGAATTTGGGAGTTGTACGGGACAACAGTCTGAATCTTCCTGCTGCAGCTGCCTTTTCCTAGCCTGAGACATTCCAAAGAGGCTTGCCATTGCCTCCCTCCAGGTAGTAATGATACTGGACATCCTTGGTAGTCTCCCATCCCATTGCTGACCAGGTGGCTTTTACAATAAATGGCTTTTTTCAGACTAAAAAAAATGGCCACTGCGCAACAATAAAAAACAAAATTTAGGCAGTACATTGTGTCAAACCAAAACTATTTGGGAACTACTGCTCTAAATGATCTTTTAATTCCTACCATGCAACACCTAGCATTTTGAAATCCTTTCTTTAACACTAATAGAACTTTTGCTCTCCTCTTCCAGTGCGAGAAGATCAGGACCGCCACTGCTCAACGACTGCTCCGGATGTTGCAAATATGTGCTGGTCACGTGTCAGGGGTTTCTGCCCTCTCCTTCAGTTCCTTAATGAAAAGCTCCATTGATGACTCCAGTTTCCTGGCATAGAAACTTTCCCTTTTTCAGTTTTGCTGTTAGTGTTTTTTTTGGGGGGGGGGGGAGGTAGGGGAAGAAGATGCAACATCACTCTTTCAGAAATGTATGCCTCATTTCCAAGCAAATGAACCAATGAGTCAAGAAAGTTCTGTTTATCCATCATGGTAACAGAATGAACTGAAATTTCAGGCTCCCCTGGCAGTTTGGTTTGCAGAGTTCTAGGAGGACAGGGGGGAGTGACCATCCTCTCTAAAGCCAGCACTGCCACTCCAGCCAGCCTGCCTTGCCAGCTCCTTTCCTAGTGCTCCCAACTCCCAAGTGCCAGTCACGGCCTGTGACGTCTTGCTGCTTGTCATCTTAGAGGTGCAACCATGATATCTGCCTTTGTGCCTCTGCTGAAAATGCTGTCCACAATGGATGGAAAAAAGAAGTGATGGTGAAACATATATTTCCCATGGAAATAAGAGGGAGAGTAATAACAATGGACATATGTAATGACTATGATAAAAACAAAATAAACTTTTAAAATTAATTCTAAGAGGGGGGAGTTTGTAATGCCACTGCCTTTTCGTGTGTGTGTGTGTAAATACATTTTAAATAAATGTTTTTTTAATAAGGAGTACGGGATAAATTTCTTCAAAACATTGTAATCGGTCTAAGATCATTTCTTGGCTTTTGGAGAGGGTGTCTTCTGGCCCTGTGTGCTTGACAATAATGGGAGGCCTCTAATGTCCTGCGTTCTGAAATTAAAGGCCTCCGCTGTACAGCAAGAATTCAGATGGCCATGATTTTGGGAGAGATTTTCCAGGATTGTCTATAATCTCATTCACTAGTTGAAGTAGATGTGGAGAGACAACATGACTCATCTTCTTGTAATATATTGCACTCAGTCCGTCCGGCCCTGGGGCTTTCTGGGCTTTTGTTGTCATTATTGCATCGTTTATTTCTTGCATTGTAATTCTTTGATTAAGAATTTTTCTGTGATGGTCTGTGAATTTGCTCATTGATATTTTTTGACAAAATGTTCCGGGGTCTATATTTTGTTCCTTTTTCGTAAATATGTTCTGGAAGAATTGGGTAAGACATGAGTGAATTTCTACTTCATTATTATAGTTCTGGCCTTCATGTGATAGCTTTGTGATGCTATGCTTCTGATAGCTCTTCCGCAGTCTTTGAGCCAGCCATCTCCCCGGTTTATCTGCCCATTCAAAGTTTTTTTGTTTGAGATAGTCGAGTTTCTTTCTCATTTCCTCCACCTCTAGGTTGTCTCTCTGTATTCTTAGTAATTTTATTTGTTTTGCTAATCCTCTAGTTTGATGTTCTTGATGTTGCTTTTCTGTCTGTTGCAATTTTTCTTTTATTTCACTCAGAGTCTTTTCTTTTCTTTTTCTTATTGTAGTATTAAGTCGTAAGAGTATGCCTCTCATATATGCTTTACTGGCATCCCACACCGTGGCCGATGAGGAGTCTGGAGTGACATTTAGTTTGAAGAACTCTTGTAGACTTGCTTCGCAGGTCTGCTGAACCTTTGGGTCCTCCAGAAGATAATTATTCATTTTCCACCTTCTTATTCCGACTCTTTTCACACAAAGCTCTATTTGTAATGGGTTGTGGTCTGCGAAGGTGTTTGGTAGTATCTCTGAAGTTCTCAGTTTGTGTAACATTTGTTTTGACGTCCAGCATTGATCCAGTCTTGAGTAGGCATCATGTCTGTTTGAATAGAAGGTATATTGGCGCAATTTTGGATGGTGTTCTCTCCATACGTCCACTAGAGCCAGGTGCTTAAAATTAGATCTTGCAGAAGGTGGAAATGTTGAACCTGATTTCCTTGAAGATTTATCCCAGTATGAATCTTGGACTGCATTAAAGTCTCCGATTATCATTACCTCATTTTCCAATGAGTCCGAGTTGGACAGGAAGAAATCCCTATAAAATGTCTCTTTGGCGTTGTTTGGCGCGTAAAGGTTCACCAAGACAAAGTTTTGCCCGTCAGGAAGCTTAATCCTAAGGATAGAAAAGCGTCCATCTGGGTCCTCGGATATAATCTTCGCATTTATATTGGGGTTTACAATATATGTCACCACCCCTCTTTTCTTTTCCTTTGCTGATGCAATCCATTCTTTTCCTAGGCTTTTGTTTTTTAATAGTTTTTGGTGTCTTTTTGCAATATGGGTTTCTTGTAGACATATTATATCACATTTTAGTTTTCGTAGTTGATTGAAAACTTTCGATCTTTTGTTCGGTGAATTTAATCCATTAATATTAACAGAAACTATCTTCAGAAGCTCCATTTTTACTTTCTGGTCCCAGCACCTTTTCTTGCTACTCCCTTGTGTTCTTGCTGGCTTGTCTGTTTTCTCTGTTCTTCTGCCAGGGCAGAGCCTTCGGCTAGGGTATCCGCTAATTCTTGTGCTTGTTGTAGTGTTTTTATGATCCTTCTTCCAGTTGGTAATATAACTTCCAATGCGAATGGAATTTTCCAGAAGTATCTGATGTTTTGTCCAATCAAAATTTGCCGTAGGAAGTGAAATTGTGCCCTTTTTTGTAATATCTCTGGTGGCAAGTCTTGAAAGATCTTAACTTCTTGGTCTTCCAGGGTGAATGGATCTTCTCTATGCTTTCCTTGGAGTGCGTTCTTTGCTGACTTAGATTCAAAGCCGACGAGAATGTCTCTTGGCTGGTTGTTTCTCTTGGCTGCTCTGGAATTTACTCTGTAAGCTTTCTCGATTTTCACCTCTTCTTCCTCCATGTATGAAGCGATCGCCTCAGTGAGTTCTTTCTTTAAATCTTCCTTGCCAAAAGATTCCGGGGCCCCTCTGATTTTCACGTTCCTACTTCTCACTTCTGTTTGCAGGATTTCAAACTTGTCATCTGCTCCTACTCTCCAGCCTTCCAGTTTTTCAATTTTAACGTTGTGTTCTTTTAGTTGTTTTGTATTTCCTTCTACAAGTGTTTTTATTCCATCTATACTATCTGTGAGTTCCTTCTTGATGTCTTGTATTTCTTTGGAAAGTTCTTTAGATTGTTTTTTTAATGCTTCATCCGTATAGGCTTTTATCTCTTTGCTATGTTTCTCTAGAAGGCGGGCTATTTTTTCCATATCTAAGCTTTCTTCTTCTGAGCTTTCTTCCAGTTCTTCTTGGTCTTGTTGTTGTCGTTTCAGTCTTTCTAGTTCTTTTTCTTTTTCCTTAATTTTCTTTGCCTTGGCAGCTGTTGACATATCCTTCTTTCTTCTCCAAAAGGCTGTCACATCAACCTTTAATTTCTTTTTTGGTGATCTATCAGCTTTGGGGAGTTGTCTATCTTTTTTTCCAGACATACATTGAATACAAGTTATATTAATCAACAAGTGGTTATATCACCTGGTATATGTCGCTCTTTGAACTCTATTATTACAGGACACTATTAAATCAGCATATATACCGGTATACCCAATATACTTTGTAGCCAAATTATAAAAAATAGTTACACCAATGTTCTACCCTCCGATCCTGCAGTGCCTCCTTGATGTCCTGGGTTCACTCTGCTTCGCTTCTTCAACCCTTCTTATCTACAGCATCTCAACAGATGGGAAGCTTATCCCGGTTATATGCACCTGCACCTTAGCCTGTCAGGCACCTTGTTTGTAGGCTCGATCTGATGTCTGCCAGTTGTTTTCACTCCGGAGTTGTGATGGGTCAAAAGTCTTGCAAGGAAGAATCCAATTAGCTTTGAAGATTAAAGTAGAGGCTGTGTAGATTGCAGAGTTGTAGAAAAGGACGAGAATTTTAAGATGGCGAACGGCTCTTGCTGGACCCTGTGCACACTGAGCTTGCGTTCCAGGGAATATTAAATCCCCTGCGGAACAGAAAGGCCCCAGAAATTCACAGGGAATTCCTGAGTTGGTGGTAGGTGAGTTTGCGTACTCAAAACCCGATTATTGTCAATCACAGCAGTGATTGACCCTCAGTGGTACCCAAAGTAAGGCAGATAAAGGCAAGGGTATGCAGTGTTTGGAGAACTAATTAAATTACTTGCCCTACTAATCTCAGAACAGAGCTGCCACTGCATGTTTGCAATCTATGGCCTTGTAGTAATATATTAAAAAGTGGAAGTCTCTCTCCCTTCCCAACTCTATAATTAAGGCTTTGTTGAATAAAGCAGAGCCTTATGTCAAGCCAGGCAAGGAGAAAAGATAATTAGACCAGAGAAGATTGTTCATAGCCTGTTCAGTGGATAGATGCAAAAAACACTTCAAGAAGACTTTCAGCTGTTCAGGACATTTTTATGCTAGTTAAAAATGTGTCTGCAGAATTGAGCCCAGTCAGCAAAAGGACCACAAAATTGCCTCTAGGATCAGAGTACAGCAGAACTTGAGAGTTAAGAGATGTGTGTTAAACTAGACAAAAAAAAAGTGGGTAGCTGCTTTGGTCCATAGCAAAATCTACAGATTTTTAGTAGGACCAACCAACCTGATGCCATTTGGCTTGGAAATGTTTGAGTTCTCCAGGACTCTTCATCATGTTGGTTGCTAAAAACGTGAAACTATCAATAAAGCTGCATGTTGCTTTACTTGTCATGGTACTTAGAAATTTCGTTCCTCAGAGCAAGGTGTTGGAATTCGCAGCATATCTTTACAGTATGATACCTCTGAGAGATCCTGCAACTTGCAGGAATACTAACTTATACAGTTTCTGTCTAAAGTAGTACAGTACAATAAAATAAATGGACCCAGACTATCTATGTTTTCTACTAATACTGTGTCAGTTATTATTCTTTCTTTGAAAACCAAGAGGCAGCCATCCTGTTTCAGTTGCGATTTCTCCCCCACCCCATGCAACCCACAAAGGGCACTTTATGCAGGAAATAACTAACATGTGGTGCATCCCCCAGGGCTGTTTTACACACTACAGTAGAAATGGGTATCTGTCTTTAAGATACACCTTAAAGGTTGACAACCAGCAGTCCACGTGCCCAATCTGTATATCGGGGACTTCCACAGAGCCTCTAGCAATATTCTTGACCTGCTAGTCTCATCATTGCCTGTGTGTCTTAATTGGAAAACAGGTAGGTTGCTTCTCCACATGCTTGCGGTGGCTAACAAAACAAGTCAATACAATGAAATCATAGCAGGAATCGCTATTACCACAAGATGGTGCCACTGTTTGTATCTCTGTATATTCTGTATTGCAGTTTTTTGCCATATCCACAAGGTGGTGGCAGCACCTTTAGAAACTCTTGGTCTTTATTTTCAGCTGCAGCTTTCTAATGCTATTCATATATCAATATATATAAGCAGCATAAATGATCCAGGAAATGGAATTCTAACTGGATTTACAGTAAAATAGCAATTCAACAGCATGCGGGGCTTTTTTGGCAAAGTCGCTGCTTAAAGTAGCAACTTTTTTGCTTTGTAAGGGGAGCCTTGGAAATGGGGAGCAATAGCAGCTAGCTGAGACTTCTCAACTATTCTGTCCAAAACGGCAGAAACAAGGGGAATGATGCACTGGCCAGTGATCTGAGGACCACTGCGAAGTTGCACCTCTCCCAGGAGAACAGCAGCATAAGGGAGATCAGCTTGGATGCAGAAAGATATAAATGCTCACTGTCCTGGCAATGTCAGTCTGATAACACTCCGTTCACCTTCTTTGTGTTTATAGGCCTGAATCTCTCGTTTGACATGACTTTAGGAGACACATTTCCAGAAAGTAGGAAATATTACTATGCATGTTTATAGTTATAGTTCCTGCTGTCTATCCTAAAAGCATCCTTTCAAAATGGTGGAAGGTGATGGTTGCTTCCATCAGTCAAATGGAACACAGAAAGACAAAAGGGGGAGGGGCTTACTCATTTGAAATTCTGCCTTGTCTACAGCTGCTCTTTTGGCGGAGGTATCTGAAAGAAAATAACGGATGGAGTTTTGTGGCTTGCTTTGATGCTCCTGAGGTCCTCCCATAGAAATCACTAGGGTTGGGTGTTTCGGCGCCCAAAGTAGCCTGTCTCTCCCAGCGCAGTGAGCACCGCACTGTGGGGGGGAGGCGAGGCGGGTCACTTTAGGCGCCGAAGCACACAACCCTAGAAATCACAGCATCAGACATAGTCTTTTTACCACAGCAAGTGATACTAAGTATCCTATAATATGCTCTTGACACCTCATCAAAAGTCGTCTTCCAAACTCATTCTAGCCATCTCAACTCCTACTTCTTCTCATGCAACTCCACGGTACACCAGGGTGCCAGCCTGAAATGGAGTTTCATGAGTGTAGGGATGTGATCTCATCAGTGGCAGTTGATTGTCACTGTGGCCAGTCATCAACTAATTCATTGAGTGAACCACCAGGAGGCACTGGGTCCCAGAGCATTCAGGAAACTAACTGAATCCATACGTTTCCACAGTTGGGCATAAATACACTCACTGTCTATACAGGACAGAGGTGATGTGCAAAGCCAAGCCTTCATGGCACTCTTTATCTCCATCCACTCCCAAACCAAAGATCAAGTCAAGGGTATGTCCTGCTTGGTGGGTAGAACCAATAATAAATTGTGAGAACCCTAGTGCTGCCATGGAAGACACTAGGTCCAGATTCTGACTGGAGGCAGGCTTATCTGCACAGACACTGAAGTCCCCTAGAATAAGTATCCTGGGGTACTGCAGTATCTAGGCAGCAACCACCTCCAGTGATTTGGCAGCGTACCTGCTGGTGTGATAGGCAGCCAGTACACCAGGGAGATACACACCAGTACAGCATCTCAGACCCACACATTCAATGACTGGGACTGTTGGGGTAGGGAGTACCCAGTATAAGAAAGACTTCCAGAACTGTTGGAGGCCCAAGAAACCTGATAGGGCTGATTCTTTCAGGGCCACAGTTTCACCCTCCCTCGCCCAGGTCTCAGTCATGAATGCCCCGTGTACATTATGCTGTTCAAAATAATTCTGCACAGTCATGGTCTTATTATTAATAGACCTGACATTGCATAGCATCAATGTTGGAGCCAGGTTATTTCCTTTAGCCTCACTCTCTGTATTTCTCTGGATGGAATGAAGGATTGACGGGGTCCAAACATTCTTGTGGCTCTCTTCTCCCACCACCTATGTCCTATGTCCCTGAATTGTTGGAATACCCAGCCCTCCCTTGGCTTCCTCCCACTTCTGCTCATTCTTACCCATCTCAGTATCAATAACACCAGAACTCTCCCCTCCTATCACCATCCATGAAAGTAGTCCTTATGGTGTCTGGGTAACTTAATCAACCCCCCCCCACCATCAGTGGGAGCTCTAAATGGCCCAGGTTCTTACAATTGCACTTTAGGTTACAATACCTCTGCCATATAGAGGAATAGATGATCTGGAGAAGCAGTGGCCCCAGCAATAATCCACAGGGCCCTATAGACTTCCAGAAAGTCATTGGGGGAGATCCTACAGAAGGTCCAAAGGCCAGCCTCTGACAGAATGGCAAGCAAGCAGCTAAAAGGAAGATGGAGGCTGGCACTCCTTGGGTCACCTGGAGTCTTATGTTGTTCCCTGAGGTTGTCTAAGCCACAGACTGCCAAGGCCACTTGGATCACATCCCATCAAAGCTGCCTTGATCACTTAAGGCTGCCTGGTGGTGTTTGGTTAGGACACCCAAGTATGTTCCCCCAAACCCAGCCCAGGTAGAATTAGGCTACCTTGCAGGGTAAGATCCATCTTAATCTCTCCATTTGACAAGAAAGTCTAGGCTCTGATATTAGCAATCCCAAGTCCTTTTCTTGGCCAGCTGACATCCACTAGAAGATCCAGAGACTGCTGACTTCGGCCCAGTGGCAGTTGAGCTGGATTTCAAAATTGACTGGACAATCATCTGGATTGGTTTGTCTTAGGAAGTCCCCACTCTCCTGTGGCTGCCCAAGACTGTCTAGTCCACAAGACACAGAGTCACCCAGGAGACACCCAGCTGTGTCACCAAGCAAGTGCCCCACAACTCCAGAACCACCACCAACCCAGTCACCCAGGGCCGTCCAGGCCCTCCAATCATGGTGCTCAGCATCAGAAATGTTGGGAAAAATCTGGATCCCCTGAGGAGGTTTGCACAGTGCCTGCAGTCTCCAGGTAATGTCGGCAGCCTCCAAGCAATGTCAGGTCTGGATGAAACCATCCAAAGATGCCCAAAGAATCTGAGTTGGAGCAACCAGGAAGTACTGTAGGATACGATTCTGGGACCAGAGTGCTGTGTGCTTTATGGGAGGTAATTATAACAATGTTCTAATGAAGTGGTGTTCACAGCATTGCTATTTCTTACATATAAGTGACTGGCTGATCACCAGCTGGCTCACTCCAATAGGATCCCATGCTGGACAATCCCAGAAGGCCTCTCCAGGGCACTTTCTGAGTCAAGCCTTCCATTCAGGGGAGCTCTATCCACCTTCTCCGTTGGCCACACAGGTCCTGCTGGGGTCTTATTCCTTAGCCATATACGTCTTCTATAGATCCTTGACATGGTTAAAAGTTGACTGCTTTGCCTGTGGCAGCACTGTGTCCCTTCTGGGTGGGCCACTCATGCCACAAAGCTGTTATCCAGTTGCCCTCCTGTACATCTGATAACAAGAATTGCCCCTTGGACAAAGAGTGGCATAAGGAAACAGCTGTGTATGAAAAGGTGTTACTGTCAGTTTTTATCCTGACCTTCCTCCAAGGCACTCAGGGCAGCATATGTGATCCTTCCCTCGTCTATTAGGCTGGGAGCACATTGCTGGCCCAAGGACACCTAATGAGATCCACAGCAGGACAGAGATTTGAAACTGAGTCTTAGTCCAGCCCTGTATTTGATATTCCACACTGGCTCTGAAAAAATGCTCTGAAAACAAGCTCTCCATATGTTCTGCCTCACATTCTGTGAGCCTCTAAGGTTTGCATACTTCTTCTGCCCCATAGTAGCTTCAAGCAAACTGCTCACCACCCACATCTTAAAATCCTCTTCATGAGGGATGGGTGAATCCCATTTCCTGTGTGAGGATCCTTCCTCTTTTTTTCCCTTTTACACCAAGCTCCCTCCTTGATCCCACAGGAATGGCAGATGAATGCCAACTCTTCTTCTTCTTTTATCCATAGTACCACTGCCCTTGCTTTCTAATAGAAGGGGCACATGTCCTCAGGAGGGGAACTTCTTCAGTATTAGGCTGCTCTCTATCCAGGCTGCTGAAGATAGCAAATTATGTCAAGGGTGGTGGTGGTATTTAAGCACCATACAGTGTGGCTGGAAGGAGTCCAACCCCTGAGGTTGAAGGAGATAGCAAGAACCAGCCAGCGAAAGGTCAGCTCCCAAATAAGTAAGTGAATGTTCTGGTTAGCAGCAGGTAGAATTCCTCCTAGCAAGTGATAATGGCAGGTGGGAAAGGGGCAGAATATCCTAAGGGAGCTGAGTAGAATTAAAGCTGTTCAAAACTGGACTTGACAGAGCCCTGGAGAACAATCTGCAGAGAATAATTTTGCACATTAGCTGGAGGAGATTGCACAGGGGGTAAAATAAGATGTGACCTACTCAGCTAGACTGATTCTCCCCTCGATTAATCCCTTTGATTTTTTTTAAAGATGTTGCTTAACATAATAGCACAGGGTAGTTAGTCACCTCCTTCCCAAGGGTACACAAGGAGATTAATTAGCCAGTGCCTGTGTAGTGCTTTGAAGATGAAAAATGTTAGGCACGAGCCATGCTGCGTGAGTTGAGCTTGCTAGAGGATGGAAATCTGTTCTTTTTGCATTTTGTGTGCTCAGTTTTAAAAGTGAAATAGGAAAATAACTGGGGACTTGAGTGGGTTCCAGAAAATTAGACTAATGGTGGGGCTGGAGCCTATGGTTCCCTTCTACTGCTGGTGCTGATTTCCTCTGGCCGGTCAACATTGCCAGAGGCTCTTCCACCTGCTGTGGTGGTAGAAGCCGGTGTTAGAAAGGATCCACAGCATCCGGGCTATGATTGCCATTTTGTCAACTTCAGTGGGGGGTGGAGTAGAAGGAATAATCCCAATTGGGACACTTCATTCGTTTGTGATACAGAAACAGATGCAGACAATCAATACCGGGCAAGACATTTATCACACTAGATTGAATCGTATCATAGAATCATAGAATCATAGAGTTGGAAGGGGCATGCAGGCCATCTAGTCCAACCCCCTGCTCAACGCAGGATCAGCCCTAAGCCCTAATTGAGTTGAGGGCAGAATATACACGAGGGATGGGAGCAGTTCCCATCAAAGGATTTCACTGGCAGAGGATTTAACAGAGCCCTCTGTACAATCCCCCCTTCCCAGCTGGCCCTCAGGGATTCATATACTTCAGGGCTCCAGCCTTTGCCCCAAATAGAAGGTGCTACAGAAGGTGCTACAACCACCCAGCCCTGCCTTTTCTCCTCTTCAGGGTTCTGGCTCACAAGTTTCTCAACCACACAGTCCCAGCAATTCCTAGGCTGAGGGCCTGGGAAGAAGAAAGATGGCTAGCTGGATACCCAGGAGGTGCACGTGGACCTCCAGTTGTGAGTAATGTCTGGGATGTGTGTCCGAAGGAGGACGGCAAAGAGGGAGAGAAGGAAGAAACGCTACTGAGTCCTGCGCCAATTCCCTCCCACATGCACAGCTGTGACTGTGGGGGATGGATTGTGTAGCAACTTTTTAAAAAATGGCGAAAGGAAAACAGCTCCTCTTTATTCTTGAGCTTGAAGTAGAGGAGGGCTTTCATGGTAAGAAAATGAGGGCTTTGAGAAACAGAAACAATGTTATTTTGACAGTTAGCATGTACCCTTTTAGCATTTTACAAGGGAAAATATACAAAATGTTAGCCTATTTACAATGTATGCTGAAAGAGCCCCTGAGACAGGGGGAAAATAGCTGCTTTAAACTTTTTTTAAAATGGTAATACTTGCCTCTCTGTTCTGGTCAGATTTTGTCTTATTCTAAAACGAATCCCAGAAAAATGAGCCATTTATTTGTTTGCTTATGTATTTGAAACATTTATTAGCTGCCCATTTCCCAAATGGAGCCCAAGGCAGTTTGCAATGCAGATAAAATACATAAAATATATAAATGTATTTTAAAATCAAAATTTGAAAACACCATTTAGGTGTTTAATCGAATGCAGTCCTAAATGAAACCATCTTCTGCTGCACCTTTCTAGGGAGATTTCCATAATCCTGGGGCTGCCAGACACCAAATGAGCTGCTTTGATTGAAGGGCCAGTCAGGAGAATCTCCTCCTATGATCCTAGCTCCTGGGCAGGAATAGATGGGGAAAGATATCCTTTAGATACTCTGGTTCCAAGCCATGTAGGGCTATAAAGGTCAAAACCAACATCTGAAATTGAGCATGGGAGCAGATCAGTAGACATAAGATTGGGGCTATGTGCTCCCACTCGCTAGTCCTAACCAGGGCAGAGTCTGCACTTACTTTCTTTATTCCATTGTCAATCCTGTTGAATTCAGATCGCTTTGAACTCAGGTCTTCTTCTCCCCTCCTCTCCCCTCCCCATTGAAACAGGAAAGTCTTCTGCATGTGGTTAGGGTAGTTCAGAAGGTGGGGGGGAGCCAAGCCTCTTTCTTTCTTTTCTTGAAGGGGGGGGGGGAGAAGAGCCAGGCAGGGGGCCTCTTTCTTTTCTTGGAGGGATGGGGGAGAGGATCGAAAAAGGCAGAGGAGGGAGGAAAAATCCAGGACCGATAGAAGTTGAGAGAAATTAGGGGCTTCTCCTTTAAGGCAAGCATGTCAAATGACCAGGTGTAGCCTATCAGAGGTTCTCTACCACGGAGCTTTCTTTCCCAATCTGGATATTGAGCATTAAAAGCACTCCAAGATATCGCACAATAAAGGTAGGGTCACTCCGGATCAATCCTTCTAGTTGCAGAAGGAAAATTTAAATCGGCCAAAATCCAAATGGAAATCG
Source organism: Paroedura picta (assembly GCF_049243985.1). Classification (NCBI taxonomy): domain Eukaryota; kingdom Metazoa; phylum Chordata; class Lepidosauria; order Squamata; family Gekkonidae; genus Paroedura; species Paroedura picta. Next base: position 98,299,460 of record NC_135373.1, read on the forward strand.
CATTCTGTGTAGAGGGCAGGGACTGAATCGATCTGGGGTTGGAATAAAAGCTCCGTGCAGTTTACACCCAGCAGTCTAGTCACTTCACTCTATACTAGCTGCAAGTTCTGAACATTTTTCAAGGGTTGTCCCAAGTACAGTGCATTGCAATAGCCCAGTCTAGATGTGAGAAAGGCATGGCTCTCCATGGCTAGATTTGGCTTAACAAGGAATGGTGAATACATCGGAAATCCTTTCTTCTTCACTGATAGAACTCTTACTATGACACAGCACACAGCATGGTGGACACTGGTGCCACACAAGGGCTGGTGCAGGAGATGGAGTCAGCTGCAAAATGGCTGCCACAGCTTACTCTTAGTCATACAGTGATGATCCTTGTGCTGTGACAGCAACTGCTACCAAATGAGTGATTTCTGGGAATTGATTTAACCTTCACACTGGCAGTCACCAAATATCCAGGAGCCACCTACATGCACAATTACAGAGGTTACTTGAGGGAGCTGAGATTCTGCAGATTTTCATGAATCTTCCTCATAGGAGATTCATGGCATTGTGTGAAGGCCAGAGAACAAAGAATTTGGATCACTGGTTCACTGTGTGCATGAGGCAGTGTTCAGGCATAATGTATGCTTATCCACATGGGAAGTTGTGGTCGTGCATTTTGTCTGCTTCTGCATTTTGTCTGCTTCTGCCCATGTTGGCAGAGAGGTGCAAATGAGATTTTAGAACGGTTAGATGTATTGCCTTTGTACGAAGGGTACACACTAGGAGTATAAATGGTTTGCAGCAGCCCCCAACCTTTTTCGGGCCGGGGACCAGTCCACAAGGGGGGGAGAGGGTGGCCCAGGCACCGGCGGGCGCAAACGTACATGTGCGGAGCTGCCGCACAAACCCGCAGGTGCGGAGCTGCTGCGCCTGCACATTTGGGATCACAGATATCGAGGAATTAATGGGTGATGTGCTAAAATAAAGTGAAAGCAAAACCAGCTGTCCTGATTAATTGCCACCTGTTTGATTTGGGGGAAGTGACCTGATAATAATAATAGGTGATGGTTACCTTCGGTACACAGAAGTCTGTGGTGCTTGGAATGAAACGCAAGCTCTTGCAACTCTGAGCTACACAGTAGGGCTACATTTTGCTGGAATTCTCTGTTGGAGGTGTTGGGAAGCAGGGTAATTGGTTTACGTTCAAACAATCTCTGATAGTCTTGAAACCTCTTTGGCTGGCAAATCACTCTTTGATGTAAGGTGGCCAAGCCAGTGACATCACCAATGATGTCTGTCATTTCAAGAAGACTACAGTGATGTGAGAGCTGAGGGGAAACCAAGATATATGTACATACAGTAAAACATTATGTTTTCTGGTGTGTTTGCTATCCTCCCAGTTTAGTATCATCTGCAAATTTAATAAGCACCCCCTCTATTCCTTCACCCAAATAATTTATAAATATGTCGAACAATACAGGGCCCAGGACAGATCCCTGAGGCTCTCCGCTCTTTACTCCTCTCCAAGGGGATGGTAAACTATTAAAAAGCACCCTTAAGGTGCGATCTGTCAATCAGTTATCGATCCACCTAACAGTAATAGGATCCATACCACATTTTATCCACTTGTCAACAAGTATATTATGTGAACCTTTACCAAAAGCTTTACTGAAACTGAGATAAACTATGTCCCACAGCATTCCCCGGAACAAAGGTGGGTTTTCTTGTGCATTTTCTACCTTCTCCTTCAAGCACTTTCTCCTCTGACATGAGTCACCAAGAGCTGTGTCATTTGGAGACCGCAGTTGCCCCTGCCAAATACCACTTATCCAAATATGTGATTGCGAGCTCACTTGTTGTCTCTTGCAAACACAGCCCACTGCTCTGAAGAGTCCTGAAATGACCAGAAGGGGCTCTCCCAGGAAAGGGAGTAGTCTTTTTTGCTTCTTCATTTACTGTAAGGTTAGATGATGAGTAAAGTTTGATACCGGAGGGAGCTCAGTCTCTCACTAGCACAGTTAGCATCACCATCCATTCAACCAGAGATAAGGTATCTTGGATTTCAGTATGGGGATTTCAAACAAGAATGTGGATTTACATGACTTGTGGGGTGGGGTGGGGGGTTACATTAGCAATGTATACTGCCAAGTTGCAATGAAATAAATTATCAGTATAGCACATACTCCAAATAAGAGATTTATCACCAAGGGACAACCAGCAGTTGCTGTTTGCCAAAGGCTGTGTCAGGCAGCAAAACAAAGGGGCTTTGTGTGCTGTGGAAAAGGGATGTTGGAGTGGCCAGTGTTGCGGCATGGTGATCTAAGTGGCTAGTGCTGCATGGGGTTTGCTGCCTTTGGCACTAGCTTCCAAAACGGATCCCTTCCCCCAGTGTTGGAAGTCAAAGGTGTCTGCAGACCATATTACAAAGTCAGAACGGCAATACTGACTCTGCGATAGCCCAGAGGTGCTTTACTCTTGGTAATGGATGATATCAGGGCAGGAGCTAAACCCTGAACCGAAAGTAACAAAAATCACAAAGCCCCTCATTAGTACTTGCGTTATAGCATTGTGACAATCTATTGCGATGATCTGTTTGTTCCTCTGAATTCCCAGCTTTGATTTAAAACAAGACTGTCTAGCCCTCTTCATTGCAGACATATAAGGGAAAAGGGCTAGTGATAAGATGCCAGACATTTTGTGATTGGAGCTCCCTGTGTTGGTGGGTTTTTTAAATTTTAAAATTCATTGGGCCTGCAGATAGGGGAAGTTTGAACCTTCTACCCCATTCTGTTTCTCCACCCAGAAAGTGGACCAGTGACCTGGTATTTGTTTGTTTGTTTGTTTATTTATTTATTTGGATTTTTATACCACCCGTTCTTTACAGCTCTGAGCAGTTTACATAGAACATTATGAAATTTTACATGGAACATTATAATAATATTAATCTATAACATACAGTTTCAATACAACATCATAACAACCAAGTAACAATTTATAACACAACATAAATAACAACAACACTGGGGAGATCAAATTTGTTCAGTCATGGAAGTCATTTGTGCCACCATTTCCCATAATTCTTCGCAGCAGAGCATTAAATAGAACAAAGTTGACACAGAGAGAAAAACAGGTGATGTTAGGCATGATGGGAAAGTAGGTCTGCATGCAGAGAGAGCACATGAAGTGTTAGGCAGACTTAATTAGGTCAAGTCATGGTAGGTGCACAAAAGCACTCGCATTGCCACTGGGACAGAGATGCAATGGCAACCCACTCTTTGAACATCTAAAAACCAGGAAGAATGCCGATCTCACTCCAGCACTAGCATAACTTTGGGTAACAATCTGCTGCCCGGGGGGAGGGGGGGGTTGTCTTTCTTACAATCTGATCTAGAGTTTTAGTGAGCTTGAAAGCTTTCAGACGGTCCTAAATGTAAAGCTGTATTTGGATAGGCAATACAGAATTGTGGGCCAGCATAATTACTTACATAGTTGTACCTTAGGTGCATGGATCGTTCTTCCGTTCAGCCACCTTCACAATGCTTTCCATCAAATCACACAGCTGGATGCTCCCCAGCTGCCCATTTGATAAGAAATGACCAGGGAGTTTCTTCATGTGTGAAAGCACCGGAGTCTTTTGAAAGTGTGGGGGTTGCGTTCAATTTTTTTGCAATCAAACAGGAGACTTGTGGCACCTTCAGGAATAACAGATTTTTATTGTAGCATATTCTAGAGCCAACTTCATCAGGTACACAAAGTGAGGTCTCAGCTGACACCGATATAAATGAACAGAGAATAAAAATTGCACACAATGGGTTCAAAGGCAGACAAAAACCAAGGGGTGGAGCTTGTGAAGTTTCTACGCAAAACTCAAAAGTACATTAGATAAGCCAGGGGTAGTCAAACTGCGACCCTCCAGATGTCCATGGACTCCAATTCCCAGGTGCCCCTGAAATCTGTAGCTGACAACTGCCAATATTCCATGTTGTTGTTGTGGTTGTTGCTATTCCTGTATGGTCCCTCCCCATAGGGTGGTTCCCAATGAAAGACTAAGAAAGGCTGTCTCTAACCAACCTGCTGACTGAGAATTTTCTCAATTTTTCTGACAAACATATATATTTTTTAATTTGCCCTACTTTTCTCCTGTTCTGTGGGACTCAAAGCACCGTAAATTAGAAAAGTCAACAAACACAATTTACTACAGAGGTACATAGGAATACATAAAGCTTCATAAAATCAGCCCTTCTAATTACTCTAAAGCATAATTATCTCATAGTCGGGAATCATCAAAAGCACATTTAAATGGTTCACTTTGCATAATTTCCAGAACCTGTGCAGGGTGGGTGTTTTTTTTAACCTTCAGAGAAGCCTTTCCACAATACAGAAGTGGCTCATAGAAACATTAAAACAGTCCTGGACGGCGCTATAATCAGAGCAAACAGCAAAGATCAGAGTTGCCAAATAGGTAGGCAGAGATGGTTCTTCAGATGTGAGAGCCCCAGGTTATGAAGTACTTTAAAATTTAATACAGGCCCCCACGAGCAAATTGGGACCAGGTGTAAAGATTTTTATTGCAGCATGTGCTTTCCTGAGCTAAAGCCCATTTCATAAAATGCTTAACCCCTGTTAAGAAGCAGGCTGCCACATTCTGATCCAATGGAAGCCTTCTGTACCAACTGAAATCTTCAAGGGCAGCCCTGCAGAGAGCGTGCTGCAGTAGCCCAGTCTTGAGGATACCATATCATTGTTAAGCAAAGCTAGATTCAGTTGGGTAGTTGTGCTGGCCTGAAGCAGCAGAGCAAAGTTTGAGTTCTTTATGTAATTTCTAGGCCACTCCTCCCTCCAGGCTCAAGGTGGCGTACAATAAAAATATAGCATAAAATAATACAATAATCAGTAGTGGTTAGTGCTACCAGAGAGGTGTAGAGCTCCCATAATTAAGGCCATTAAATTATTTTAAAAGCTGATTTTCCCTACTAGGGAAGGGGAGAGGAGGGAAGGGAGGGGGGGGGCATTTCAGTGTTCTGTTGCTCATTTTGGCCTCACCCATATGCCTGGTGGAAGAGGCCCTTCAGAACTTTTAGAACAACAAAGATCTTTTTCAAGGTATAAGCTTGCACATGTTGGTTTGAAGGTACGGTGACCAGATTGTCCCACTTTTGAAGGGACATCTGGGGGTACCTGGCAAACTGTACTTATGTTGAAATTAAAAATATATATATTGCAATACTATTTTTGCATTCTGTGCATTCTATGAACCTTTTTGTTACTCCATATAGACCAGATTTTTAATCAAGAACCCCCCAGGTCAATGGTATCCCACTTTACCAATGTTAAAATCTGGTCACCTTATTTGAAGGGTACCATGGGACTCAAGCAAAGACAGATTAGCTATGGCTTTAAAAGAGTGCAGTTTCCATACCAAATGATGAAGTGATCTGAAAACTTATGCTTTAGTACAGTGGTCCCCAACCTGCGGGCCGCGGGCCGGTGCCGGGCCGCGAAGGCCATGGCGCCGAGCCGCGGTTCCCTCTCCCCGCCCCCCCCTGCAGTAAAAAACTTCCCGCAAGCTTGCGGCCCGAGAAGCTTCTTACTGCGGGAGGGGGGAGAGGGAATCATGGCCGCGCCCGCGCATTACGCACACATGGCTGGGCCGCGCATGCGCACATGTGCCATGTGCGGCCGAAATCGCACATGCGCGCAAGTGCCATGCATGCGTGCATGTGCGCAAGGGCTGTGCATGCACGATTTCGGCCACGCATGGCGCATGCGCAATGCGCTGGTGCGTCCGTGCTGGTGCGGTGCACGGGCGGGGCAGTTGCCCTGCCGGTCCCCAGCCTATAAAAGGTTGGGGACCACTGCTTTAGTAAATCTGCCAGGAATCTTGTAACACCTTAAAGATCTTTGTTGTTTTCTCAAATGGCTAGGCAGAGAAGAGACGGGGTGCTAGCAGGCAAAAGGAGCAATGAATCAGTTGCTTTTGAAAAGTGCAAAGGGAAACCTCTCCAGAGTTCCAGGAGCCAGTTTATCCAAGTTGGGTGGCAGCAAGAGCACCAGAGCAGCTTCAGGTTAGCAAACCTCTCTTACCATTTTTTCCAAATGATTTTGTATAGCCCTTCTTCCATACCATTTCAATCCAATCACACACTACAACAATTATGACTGAACAGTCCCCATCATGCCCAGAAGTCTTCCTTTCTCCCCATCCTTGTTTTGTTTAACGTCCATCCTGAAACTACAGTTGCCAATATCTCCTGGAATCACAACTGACCTCCAGACCAGGGAGATTCATTTTCCTGGAGGAAATGGACTCATGGACTGATATCCCACCAAGATCCCTCCCCTCTTCAGCATCTAACCCCAAATCTTCAGGAATTTCCCAACCAGAGTTTGTTTGTGTATTTATTATTTTATTTATATCCCTCCACTTCCAAAACATGGCTAGTGGCAGGTCACAATCATAAATATACAGTAAAATACCGCTAAAACAATAATAAAATCCCTATAAAAATCCACTCCCCAGGCAGCAAAAGATCCCTCCCCCCAATATAACAGTTGGCAACATGATGAGTTTGCGAGGACTTGATGCTTTGTGACATTTTAATAAGATAGTCCTAATAAAAGCACAGTCTTCCTGTTCTTTTTTGTATCTCTTGCTATAAATTTCTGTTCTGACAATGCTTAGCACACACACCTCCCTAGATGTCAGGATTTTTCATACTGCTGAGTTTTAAAACTAACATGTCGGTTGAACTTCCTGTTGTTGTTGTGCCTGGGAATTATTACAAAGCTTATCTTGCATACTATTTTGAACAACCTTAACTGAGTGATGATTAAACGGGAGAGCAGGCAGGGGCTGGTATGAAGTTTTGACGTGTTCCAGCAGCTTTGTTATTACCAAGAGATCCTAACAAAGCACATTTGACAAAGTGGGTTCCAGCCCACAGACAATACATTTGTGAAGCCTTAAGGTGCCACGTGACTCTGTTGTTTTGGAAGATTTGCTTGCTTGTTATAATTGCCAGTGAACATAAATTATACCCTGAGCAAGTACGGCCCAATCGTGATGGGGAAAATGGGTAACTCTACTAGAATCCAGCTGTAGTATCCATGACCATGATGTGATCTCCTCATGACATTTCATAAGCAAAACAGAAATGTTTCATGCATGACTCATGAGAATGTTTGCGTGAAGTGGGATCATATGGGCAAGTTTATACAACCTAAGCCTTTTAATGCTGTTCACACCATCTCATATTGAATATTATCGGTTGTTTTGATTGTAGATTGTTTATGTGTTTGTATGTGTAGGAAGCCAAACAGGGTCCACCCCGGTTAGTATTTGGATGCTACACAGAGGCAGGCAATGACAAGCCGCCTCTGTATGTCTCTTGCCTTAAAGCCCCTAAGGCAGGGGTAGTCAAACTGCAGCCCTCCAGATGTCCATGGACCACAATTCCCAGAAGCCCCTGCCAGCAAATGCTGGCAGGGGCTTCTGGGAATTGTAGTCCATGGACATCTGGAGGGCCGCAGTTTGACTACCCCTGCCCTAAGGGGTTGCCATAAGGCAGCTGTAACTTGACAGCACTCCCCATTTTAGCTCTATTTCAAATTGTTTTAATGGTATGTCTTATAGGTTTTAGATGTTTTTAGGATGTAGTTGTATTGTGCGTATTTTTTAATTTGTTAGCTGCTCAGTGGAGTATGCAATTTGTAAAATAAATAACTAGCCACCACAGTGTATTTTGGGTGTCAAGGCCACTTTTTTTGGGAGGGGGGGCATATTTGACCGGCCCAGTCTGTAGCAGACAGGAAGGAAGCTGAGGTAGTTTTCAGTCACACACTCTCTGCATGCTACCTAGGGCAGCTGCTCAAGGCATGGGAGCAAGACTATCAAAGAGCCAACAGTCCTCACAGCAGCTCTTGCTCCCCCTTCAAACGCCCACTTGCTCATTTCGTCTCCTTCCTACCCCACAAGAAGTCTTGCTTTAGCAGTCGCAGGATTAGGACAACAGTATCCTCCTTGGACCAGCCTCTTCTGCTGCTAAAGATCTGTGTGCAGATGCTCCCTATAATGCCAGAATGGACTTGGGGGAAAGTAAATTTCTGTTTTCTGAGGAGATGTTTCTGATGCAATGAAGCCATGCCTATCTCCAGTATGCATCTCCAAACACCGGTATTTTCTGACTCTTGGAAAAGTCACCCACTTCTCCCATTTTCTGTGAGAGAAGCCACATCCTTAAGAAGAAACCTTGGAATATGTCCTTCTCCCGTGTCTGTTTCAAAAAATATTATATACTGTTCAGAAGTGGACAATGAACAACATTTGTTATCAGAATTATAACATGGTTGCTTTGAGCATTATATGTTTCATTGGCCATATTCGTCCTTGTTTTGAAAATTAAAAGAAAAGTAATTCTTATCAACTTAGGGTGCTGTGTAAAGAAAGGCATCTTAAACAGATTCTAAGATGTCTTTCTCTGTTTAGATGCCCCCCACAAGCCTAGTTAAGCATTAGATTGTTATATAATCCCTTCTCCAAGGCCCTCTATAAGGTATAGGATACTCATGTTGTTTAATATTGAATACAAGAACATGTGCATTTAAGGATATTTCACTTTTATCCCTTTTATAATAAAAAAAAAATTGCTTAATTGGACCGAGGCAGCAAATAGGCACTTAACAACCCTTACAACAAAGAACTGGCTAAAGCCACTGAGAGAGATTTGTCTATGATTGGAAAGGCACCTATCATTCATATACAACATACTTTATTGCCTTGCCAAGCATTGCTGAATTTTTAAAATGAATGGGTACAGCCTGAGACAGTTCTGGCTAAGAACAGGAGAATTATCTCCCCACGGTCTCTGTATCATTATTCTCAATTCCTAGTTTAGTGGTAAGGATAATATACAGCCTTATGTACCCCACTAGGTGTTCAGGAAATTAGAAATGTTGGAGAAGAGTTACTGGGATGAGGGGATAGATTCAAATGGGTAGCCGTGTTGGTCTGAAGTAGCACAATAAGATCAGAGTCCAGTAGCACCTTTAAGACCAACAAAGATTTATTCAGGGCGTGAGCTTTCGAGTACTTTGTTGGTCTTAAAGGTGCTACTGGACTCTGATCTTATTGGGATGGGGGGGAGTGCTTGTCAATGAATGCATTAAGAAATTTATTTGAAACAGAGTTGGGAGAGATTCAGGTCTGTACAAAGATGGTGGTTGACTGGCTAACTATCCTTTCAAATGCTAACACAGGCCCTAGATTCAAGGGTGATCAATTGATATTTCCTCAGTGGGAGCAAGATCCCACAGGGGAATTCCTTCGGTGGAAATCTTCAGGGACCCCCGCTCTTCTGCCGACCTCCTCCTCTCCCACAATACTGTTCTAAGGGCTCATCTTCAATTTAGAGAGCATTTCAAGCTGCTGCTGGATAAAAACAGAAAAATTAACTAAACTCCACGGACAGAACTTCCTTTGGTTTATGTAAATTTTCCATGACTTCCAACCTGAAGCCAGATAATAGCTGTAGTTTTTATGTTTAGTGCTGGGGGGAAATGGCAGTGCTCCAGCCAAGGGAGAAGGCAGAAAAAAGGTTAGTCATTTTTTTGGTGTTTGAATTAAGGGGAGAGAAAAAGAACATGGTGCAGGGAGCTGTGTATTACCTGCGGAGAAAGCACCATGCTGCTTGCTGTAGGAAAGCCTGCTTGCTACTTCTGTGTTCTGCTTGGATATTTATAATTTCTATTTAAAAAAACAAATGGTTGTGTCCAATACATTCTGCTTCTAAAGGGTAAAGAAAGGCTTTTTTGGAGGGTGGACTCAATGGCATTGCACTCTGCAGAGACCACTCCCTTCCCCTAAACCCTTCCATCTCCAGGCTCCAGCCCCCAAATCTCCAGATGTTTCCGAATCCAGGGCTAGCAACCCGACCACAGAGGAGGGGGCCAGAGTTGAGCCCAGCATTGTTCTATTTTCCATCATTAATGGAGCTCTCCTGCTCAGGCAGACCTTGTTTGCAGCTAGCGGTTGGACCTCTTTGGGTGAATGAGAAGCAGAATGAGATCAGTTTGACCATTTATGCACTGGAGGTTTCATGCCGGGCTGCAGTCTGGAGTTTTAGTTATGTCAGGTTGCCCCACCTCTTCCTGCACCCACATGGGGGAACATTTGGCCCGGTGCATCTCATCCACCCCCAATTTGTGTTCTTGCATGGAAGCTGGGGCAGTGAAGTTCCCAGTGCATAAATAGTCTATGAGATGCATAGATGTTTTCCATGAAGCTTTATTTCATTTAAAGGATCCTTTCCTGGAACTCTCTGTCTGTTCCCTACTGGGTCAAGAATCCACAGGCACAGAGCAAAGTCCTTCCCGAAGGAGCCAAAGGGCCACAAGTGCAAGAGACTTAATAGGATCCCACCAAGGCTCTGGACAGTCTTGCACAAATGCAGCAAATTCTGGGTTTCATTTATTCTTGAAATTATTTTGAGGCATTTCTGCACCCCCAGCAATAAAACATATTTTACATTGCTGCTTTCATATTCATATTTCATAGTCTTGCTACTTTATTTGCTAAAAAAAAGTCCACTTGATGACCCCCCAGCCAAGAGCTACCAAGGTTTCCGTTTTCTCATAAATAACATTTTAAATGTTACTTTCCTTCCCAGAATTCTGACTCCATTAATTTGTTTTTGTCGTGTTAATAGCTGTCTCTTATGTAACAGGTTTTCATTTTCAAATATTTCCTAGACTGACATTACTTGTTTAAAATGGGGCGATGGTTCCTTTCTGTAGATGTAGATCTGTGTCCTCCTTTGCCCCCACTGGAATGCTGGGCCAGTTAGATTGATCTGATCCTAGACACTATATTAGAATGCAGGGATTTCTCCAACAACTTGGATCAAATGGCCAAATAAATTGGCATTCTGCACCTACCAACGGCCATTAGATGCAGCAGGAAAGCTTACAAACAGCACATAATGCATGCCAGGGATAGCCAAACTGTGGTTCTCCAGATGTCCGTGGAATACAATTACCATGAGCTGCTGTCAGCATGATAAGTGTGGACCATGGACATCTGGAGAGCCATAATTTGGCCACCCTAAACTCCTCAGTCATGTGCTTTGCTGTACAAGGTAGCTGATTAAAGCTTTCTTTCAGTGGTCTATGGGCTGAGGATCCTTCTGCGAGGAAGGACTGTCTGTAGCACAGCTGCGGCAAAGATGGAAGTGTCAAGCTGCAGAAATCTTCCAGGTGTTGAATAGCTGTGTGAACTCTATCTGTTTGCACCCAGAAGCTGAATCACCTTGACATCGCTGTGATGACCTTGTCATTTGTTTCACAGACAAAATAGTTTTCTTTGGTTTCACCTAGGATAATTTTTATCATTTTAAAAAAGTTTTGTAGTCTGTCTTGAGTCATAGCATGAAATAAAATAAAGGCTGGATGTCACACACATGTTTGCTGTGGGAAACATGGATATAACCCCAGTATACCCAACCTGGATAGCCCAGGCAAAGTCAGTCCCATCAGATCTCAGAAGCTATGCAGGGTCGGCCCTGGCTAGCACTTGGAAGGTGACCTCCAAGGAATACCTGGGTCGTGACATGGGGGCAAGCAATGGCAAATCACTTGCAAATGTCTCTTGCTGGAAGCCAGACTATCTTAGAGTCTCCTGGCTATATTACATATGCACTATACGATAAATAATAATAAAGACTTTGTTATATTCTACATGGTGCTGCCTTGAGACACTCTTCATGGCAACCAAAAAGCACTTTCCAGCTTCTCTTGTTCTAATCATGTGGTTAATATGCAATAATATACATAAGCTGATCAAACATGCATTCTAGCAACTGTATTTGTATTATAGGTCAAGCTAAGCCAATGCCATGTGTGAAAATGTTCTTGAGGAGTCAGGGATTCAGATCCTTTTCATTTGTGATGTTGAATTTGCCTCTGAGTTTTTCTCCCATTATTTATATTAATGTCTGATCACTGCTGGTGTGGAAGAGAAAGCAGAGGGAGGGTATTTGTAATGCAAATGAGCATCCTAGCTAATGTACGCCTCACATTCACATTCCAGTTCTTAAGCAAGGACCATTCAAGCTTCATGTGTGAAAAGATGCTCAGTCTCCTGCCCTGCTTTCCTCCCTTTCAGATTAGTTTCTGCCGACATTGCCAAACAATGTGCAGTGATGCTTGGGTGTGTGTGCAAGCAACCCTTTGTTCGTTGGGTGCTTTTTTATCCTCATAGTGCATGACAGCATTGAAAAGCTGGATCCTTTGGAAAGGCAGAGTTTCATATGTACAGAAATCTGCAATTATTCAATTCATTCAAAAGGGTGAATTTTCACATTACCTTTCCTCCCCAATCCAGACAGTTGTTTCATTTCTCAAGTTTTTAGAACAGAATTTCACACTTTCATGCAATATTTTGATATGAGGATCTTGACAAAACGAAGGATCCTTGCAGGTAACTGCAGGACTTCTGCTGAGTAGTCACATGTTGGGGCCTCCTTGTCATCTTCATGAGACCTTACCTACCAGGAACATTTAAAAAGTAGTTTAGAGACAAAAACTGAAGTGGAAAAGAAGCTACAAGCAAGAAAGGGTAAATAAAAGGCTTCAAAAACAAGAGCATTGCAGTAACCCTTGAGGAAAGGAACGACATGTGAAATCTGTGTGAGGTAATGAAAACTGGCTGTCTGCCACCCTATGGCACATACATTTTCAGAAGGCTGTTCTGTGATAAGCATTGTAGCCGATCATTACATATGGGGTGCTGCCTGCTGATCTGACTCATGGTAGCATTCCAAACAAGTGCCTCAGGAGCACAACGACTAAGGAACAGTATGTACTAAGTGGCATCACCTCTAAAATGGCAGCAATTGTCATGGATCAGGCCAAAGTACCGTCTTGGCTTCTGCCTCCAAGGAGGGAGTGGGGACAGCTCAGTTAGTAGGACAGGAAAGAACAGATTACAAGAGACAGCTGGAGAGAAAATGGAAGGCAGCCGACCTGGTTGGCTCCATTCTCTGGAACAGCAAGTTACTGAGGCTGGACTGTTATTAGCAGTATTCATTTTCAAAAACGGCTCCAGCAGAAGCTTTGTTGTTTTTTTACTGGAAGCTACTGAGCAAACAGAAAATGTGCCAGTTGTTCCTCTTTCTTCTGTTTGCTATCAACTGTGCTTTGTGCTGGCGCCAGTTCGTTCCCGCACAGGTACTTCATCAGTAAACTATGTTATTAGCTTCCCTTCCCCCTTCCATAATAGGGATTAAAGCAAGGAGGTGGTGGTATATGAAGTATACTTCTGTTCCAGTAATGTTCCCACAAAATGTTCTTAGATTAGGGCCATTTCTACCCCTTCCTGGGAGAATGATAAAGTATTCCCCCCCCCCCAGTGCACACAGAAGAGAATTCTGGGTTATCTCCAAATGACTTTAATAAGCATGATTCTTCCTGTAGAGTTAAGTTATAGCTTGGCCTTGTACCTATAAGCAATTCAAAAGTAAGGCCTATACACAAACTACCTATATTCATGTGCATGTGCCAAGAACTTCCACAAAAGATAAGGTCGGAGGGAGGAGAAAAAAACAAAATAGATAGACCTCCACAACAGCAAAATAAACCTCCAAAGAAAGAAGTACTCATATACCAGAGCCATAGCACACATAAAAAACAGGCAAGGTCTAAAAAGGATTACGTATTTGACACAATGTTATATAAATGTCAATACTTACATAACTGCAAAAATGGTTAAGCACAAAATACAACATACAAACAAAAATACAGCCATGTTTTCAGTAAATTATGTAAAGGTTGCACATGAACGCACATGAAGTTGCCTTATACGGAATCAGACCCCTGGTCTATCAAGGTCATTATTGTCTACTCAGACTAACAACATTTTCCAAGGTCTCAAGAAGAGGTCTGGACTGATTCTGCACTTACTTTGTTTATTCCGTTGTGGATCCTGCTGAATTCAGATCGATTTGAACTTGGGTCTTCCTCTATTCCCCCCCCCCTCCTTGAAACAGAAATGTATTCTGCATGTGATTAGGAAAGCTCAGAAGGAGGGGGGGAGCCAAGTGCAGCAGGAGCCTCTTTCTTTGAACATGGGGAGAGGAGAGGATTGGAAACAGCAGAGGAGAGGAAATAAATCCAAGGGGAATATCTTTGCTGAGAGAAGTTAGGGCTTCTGGAGTTTCTGCCAAGAGGAGTTAGGGCTTCCCCTTTAAGGGAAGCCTTGCAACCTGGGATTTTCTACACCGTTGGAGCCTCGCCAGCAAGTTATTTCAGGGAAAGTAGACAGTTGCACACTTACTCGTGCTGATTTTTCAGATATCGAGGCTCCTGGAGTGGATATGTAGGGGAAAGGTAGGGTCTTTCCAGATCAATCATGCTTGTTGCAGATGGAAAATTTAAATTGGCCAAAATGGAAATGGAAATTGCATTCAGTGTAGACAGCAGGGTCTGAATCGACCTGGGCTTGGAATAAAAGCTCTGTGCAGATTCAGTCCTGGTGTCCTATGGTTAGGGTTGCCAACCCTAGGTTGGAAACTTCCTAGAGATTGGGGGATGGTTCCTGGGGAAGACAGAGTTTGGGGCTGGGAGGGATCTCAGTGGGGTACAATGTCACAGAGTCCATCCTCCAAAGCATCCATTTTTTCCAGGAGAACTGATCTATGTAATTTGAAGGGCAGTTGTAATTCCAAGAGATCTCCAGACAATATCTGTAAGTTGACAACCCTAGCCACTGTAGTGGTTAATATTGGAATAGACCTGGAGAATATCCGCAACTATCATGAAGATCACAATCAACAAGTGAATCTGACAGCACAAGTAGGCAGCAATGCACACTGGGATATGCTCAATTTGATGGGAAATGGGACAGCGGGAGAGCATGTTTTCCCTCCTCTCATCCTGGCCCTATCCAAACTTAGAAATTAGACTTTGGGGCAGATTATATAGCAGATTATATAGCAGGTGACAATGCAACTCCTCTTCTGAAAACCATAATTTATTAAATACATTTGAGTCAAAAACTGAGAGTTCCAATAGCCAATGGCATAAAGGTGATCTGGAAACCACTCTGGGTAAAGTCTAGGAATGAAAGAAAGAGAGTGAGAATATGACAAGAACCTCCCATAAATCCTCACAGATTTGTGTGATTTGTGTAATGCCTTTAGTATCAGTGACTTCCTTCTTGGGAGCTTACAGCTGCAGGGAATGGCACACTGAAAGCGTCACAGACTCAGCACAATAGAGCCTTCTCACAGAGAAAGTGAAAACCAGCAGGATCTAATCAAACTGCCTTGTACTGAATCAGATCCCTGTCCTATCTAGCTCAATTGATTTTCTCCAGCGTCTGCTTCCTAAGATCCTTTAAATCAGGGGTAGTCAACCTGTGGTGCTCCAGATGTTCATGGACTACAATTCCCATGAGCCCCTGCCAGTTTGCTGGCAGGGGCTCATGGGAATTGTAGTCCATGAACATCTGGAGCACCACAGGTTGACTACCCCTGCAATGAATGGAGATGCTACAAACTGGAACTGGGGCCTTCTGCATGCAGTGCCCATTCTCTTCCACTGATCTCCTACTTGAGTGGGGTATGTTCACGTGGTTTTTAATAGCAAAAAGGGTCTGATGCAGAATACAAAAGAAGTTCTAGAATGGAAGAAATTGCTTGGTCACATGTCTCCCTCCTCCCCTTGAAAAAGGGCCTCTTAGAGGAAGTGAGCCCTTTAAGCTTCAGTGATTTCTCATTTGGGCAGCATTTGTATAACTAGCTGGGTAGCTCAGTCTCAAGAATATGATTGAGACACACAGGACCAAAACATTATGAACAACAAAACCAGCCCGTTGGGCATCAGTCCCACTTGCTCCACTCATCACCTGTGCTACGACTCTCTCATCAGACAATGTGTGAGCTGCAACATGCTGAACAGAGTTCACAAGGAAACAAGTAAGAAAGACAAGCAGCTCCATGGGATGGTGGGGGGTGGGTGGGCGGGAGGGATGGTCAGGGGTAGACTGGAATCTGATCCTGTTCTAGGAGGAAGAGATGGGAACGAAAAGAGTGAGAACGCAATAAAGTGAGAAAACGCTTTTACCCAAGGAAAAATTTGGGAGGACTCCAGGGCTGGTCCTGGGAGGCTCATGTCATTATGCTGGCTACTAGCTCTGTAAAATGGGGGTTATCTGGATTGACCTGACTATGCTGTTGGGAGTTTAGCTTTGTTGGTCTGCAGGAGAATGGCTAGATTTGAATCCAGTAGCACCTTAGAGACCAGCTATATTTTGACCGTTTGTGCACTGGAGGTTTCATGCCAGGCTGCAGGCTGTAGTTTCAGTCATGGCAGGTTGCCCCACCTCTTCCTGCACCCACATGGGGGAGCATTTGGCCTGGTGCACCTCATCCACTCCCGATTTGTGCTCCTGCACGGGAGCTGAGGCAGTGAAGTTCCCAGTGCATAAACGGTCTTTCAGAGTATTTTGAGAGTCAAAGCTCTGCATCTGACAAATGGACAAACAGAATGTTGACTCTCAGAAGCTGATGTCCCTGAAATCTTGTTGGTCTCTTCAGCGTTATGATACTCAAATCAAGGTTCTTGTGAGACTCAAAGAAATCAGAAAGGATGATGGAAACTTCCCATACATTGTGGTGCTTTGTGCAAAAGTGGAAGTATAGGAAGAAGCCCTAGTAAAAAGACATAGCAAAAGAGAGTATATTCTCAAGCAAGGGCTACACATTCATGTGTGTATCATTTGTGATTCCTACATTTCCAGTGCTGGTAGGCATTTGTATTTATTGTGCAGAAAGGTATGAGGACCAGTAAGATGCAGTGCCCAGAATGCTAGACTGGGACTGGGAGATGCAAGTCCAGTTCCCCACTTAATCCCAAACCTTGCTGAGTGACTTTGGGCCAGTCATTCTCTCCCTTAACCTGATCTGCCTCTCCATGGGTTGCTGCAAGGGTAAAAATGGAGGGGGAGAAGTTAGCACATAAAGGATTTTAACCATTGCTCTTTAAAATTCTGACATATCAGAAAGAGTAATAGACAATAGTTGTTACTTTTTAAAAAAAGAAAATTTGTGGATAGTAAGTATAGCAATACTAGTCAGTTATTACGGGGGATGGCTTAACCCAAACTAAATTAAATTAAGTACCAAAAAGTTAAAGAGATATGAATGTCTAAGCCCAATGAGTCTGTTAGTCAATTAAAATTAATAAATATTGACAGATATATAGAAATATACACATATTTGTTATGAAGTAAATTAAAAATAGATATTGGCTCATGTCACTGTTGGCTCCTGGTTTCACCAAGTTCTTCCTGACCAAGTGAGAAAATAAGGGGGAAAAATTAGGTACACAATTGAATCATTGCTATAGGAAAGTGTATCTGACCATGAGAGCAAACTCATGAGAATAAGGCTTCTGATTAACATCTTTGCCTTTGGCCACAGACAATAATTATTTAAAAACTTCAACTTGGTCAATTTGTAAGAAATGACTGCTGTATTGTAATGTCATCTATTTGGCCACTGAGGAAGGCCGATAGGCCAAAACACGTTTGCTCATGGTCAATTAGGGTCATTCCTGATTGTCATTGTACATTTTGATTCTTAATTGCGGCTATCGTGGGGGCCAAAAGCAGTTTTAAATTGCCTTTGTAACAAACACGTAAAATTTCTGTATATCTATAAGTATTAATTTTCAATTTGACTAACAGAATCATTAGGCCTAGACATTCATATCTTCTTAAGCTATTGGTGCTTAATCCATCCAAAGGTTCACAAACTACGGAGAAAGGATAGGAGCAATGGAGTTGCCAGTGAAGACGGTTATTAAAACCTTGACGTATCTGAATAAGACCCTGCCAGAGCCAGAATCCTCTGTTCGATAACCCGTTAGGTCCAAGGCCTTCCTATTCCTGCTATTATTATATGGTTAACATTTTCATTAATTTCAGCATTTAGTATTGTTGGAGTAAGAAAGAACTCCATTTTACAGACTGACTTGCAGCCCACAGGACACCTGTTTTCCCCAAAGAACTGCAAGTAGTTCTACATCTGGGTAATTTGCCTCAGGAAAAGCACACAAGAGTTATATCTCCTCCCTCTGAAACATACCCTCACATCTGCTATTAAAGCCGTAAATAGTCTAGGACTAGTGTACCTGCAGGACCACTTCTCCCACTTGGCCCCCCAACTTACACTATAGTCCGCAGACCAAAACCTGTTCAGTGTCCCTAGTCTCAAAGAGGAGAAACTGGCCTCCACCAGGGCCAGGGTATTTTCTGGCCCTGGCCCTGGCCTGGTGGAATGCTCTGCCAACTGATATCAGGCCCCTGCAGGACCTTAGTCAGTTCCACAGGGCCTGTAAGACAGCTATTCCACCAGGCCTATGGTTGAGACTGGGAATACAATACCTAATAACATCTAATTGGCTGGCCTCCCCGAGGAAACACCTGCTGAGAGAAGAACTGTTTCCGCATTAGGAGATGTATGTTGTTTTAGTCTCACTTTGGATTTCCTTTGGATGCTGTGAGTCAACTCTAGCCCTTCCGCATTTGGGCTCCCCCCCTTATTTTCCAGGCTGAAATTTGTGACATGCTTTCCAATTGAGTCTGATGGAGGCTGCTTCCCATCATGCTCTTCTCCTTTTCAAAAAATGTGGGTTGTACAAAATGGTGCCAGCTTTGTTTTCATTGTGTCCCTTAGTCCCACCATTCAGTGCCCTTTATCACCTCCTCCTTCCCCTTAGTGTCCTGAATAATTTTTTTGAAAAGAACCTGAGTTATAACATTATAATGTTACAACATTATAACACTGCTATGTAAGACTGCAAGGCTGCTGTTGTAAAACTTAGAAACAGCATTGTAACATGATCACACCTTTTTTTTTAAAAAAGGCAGATTTTTCAGAAGGGAGGGAGGGAGGGAGGAGGAAGGACGTCAATGAGGAAAAACGTGTTCCTAAACCACTCAAAATGGTGGGCACAGGGGAAAACCCTATCGCATGCATTTCTGCATTTCACAGCCCTGAATTAGACTCTGGACATTTGCCTCAGGAAATGGACAAAAAATGCAAATCCAAACAATATCCCTAATGTGGAAATAGTCAAGATATACCATCCAGAGAATGAAACCCTCTCATATTTAAAGTAATTGGCAGATGTACTGTGCTAATTGTGAACTGTTTCTAGCTTAACATGATTTTTATGTTATTTATATGATAGTATCTATCTAATGTTACCTGCCCTGAGTCTCTCAGGAAGGATGGCTTATAAGAATAAAGTAGTAGTCATTGTTATTAATATTATCATCTCTTCAAAGACATGCTTTGATCAAAGATCTCCCACTGCCATATCAAGTTGGCCTAAAACCTCCTATTTCATTCACTGAAAAAGATCCTCATCCAGCATCTGTTTTGATGGTTCCCCACCCCCTTAGCACTTTCCTGTGTTCTTGCAGCCCCATTGTGTCCTTCGCTTATCCCAGCCCCACAACTGCATGTGCTTGTAAAGTGCCGTCAAATTGCAGCCAACATTTCATACTCCTGAACATTTGCACCCCAATGCTAAGATCACCCGTACTCCAATAGAAGATGTTTTCAGAAAGTTAATTCCAAACTCTCTGGCATAACTCAACTGTCAGTCCCTGTTTTCCTCCACAGCTGCCGTCCCCAGAGTCGCCTCTACTACAAGCCAAGAAATAACACCTCCTGCTGTAGTCCTGAAGTGCCCAGCATTGATCTCAGTTGCCTTTGCATGTGCAGGGCTAGTTCTGGCTATGGCTGCAGTGCTATGGTTTGTCATCCAAAAACAAAAGAGAAGGACAAGGAAGAGAGAACTTGATGAGGAGGACCCTGAAAGTACGTATCATCAAGCCTTTGGAGTATCTTTCACCTAGTCCAATGCTGTAAATACTGCGGGCCACACCTTTGCTTGGTGTTGCCTGTGAAAGTCAAAGCAGAAGACTTTTCCTTTGGCTTTGCCCATTGAAGGTGGTGTGCAAGTGCCAATGGCTTCCCCGCTTTCCGAACTCTTCTTTTTTACTTGCCAGATCAACCTGCTTTCCTTCTTTTACCAATTATCGGGCTTACTAGATGAGCTCCTTCACTGGCGGTCTCTATGCAATGGCTGGACAGATACTTATCTTGGATGCTTGAGGCTGATCTTGCATTGAGCAGGGGGCTGGACTAGATGGCCTTTATGGCCCTTTCCAACTCTACAATTCTTTGATTTTACAGTGCTGCAAATTTCTTTTGCTTTCACATGGAATGGATCCAGATGGAACTGTTGCATGGTAAAGCCCATCAGTTTTCTGTATGCTCACATTACATATTTTTCTTCTCCCAGTTACCTTAGAAAATGTAGCTGTATCTAGAGGTCTTTCTCAATAGTTCATCATGAGGGAAGGGTGGCATAGAAATCTAGCCGGTGTGGTGTAGTAGTTAAGAATGGTGGTTTCTAATCTAGCTAGCCAGGTTTGATTTACTGCTGTTCCACATGCAGCTAGGTGGGTGACCTTGGGCTCATCACAGCACTGACAGAGCTGTTGTGACTGAGCAGTTCTGTCAGAGCTCTCTCAGCCTCACCTGCCTCACAGCATGTCTGTTATGGAGGGAGAAAGGGAAGATGATTGTAAGCTGCTTTGAGACTCTTTCAGGCAGTGAAAAGTGGGGTATAGAAAACAACTCTTCTTCTAATAAATATAAATGAAATCAAATTACAGTTCTGATAATTTGAGGGACAGGAAGCCTTGAAGGTTTAAAGTGGTAAAGTGTTTATACTACAGAAGGTCTTTTTTCGCAGTCTATCTCATATGAGCCTAACACCTGAAAATACCTTTCTTCTATTGTGCTTTATATTTCACTCCAGGTATTTAGCAGATCAGAGGATCCCAAGGCACATCCCAAGGCAATTTACTTGGGGACTGCACTTTGGGATTATCCTTCTCCCATCCACTGGCGTACACATGACTAAAACCAAGATTTCCTTGTAGCCTGTCCAAAGGTTGTAGCCTGGGATAGTCAGGAAAAAAATAAGGAGGGAGTTTTACAATCAATAAGCATATATTCTTCCCAAACAAGACTCAGAACATGTGGAAACGTTGGATAAATAATATAAGAAAGGGAATAGGCAAAGTTTCCTTTAATCTGGAAGTCAACTTCTAGAGATTTGCCTGGACCATTTAGGACTCAGCTATAGCCCAGTAAATCTTGGCCTGTTTTTTTCCCCTTTTAATCCAGAAGAGTCAAGATTTTGGTCTTCTCACATCAGACTCAAGTGGAAAAATTACAAATGAATTTGCTAGGAAGGGAAATGTTCCCAAATTCAGATAGATCCCAGGCAAGCATATATTCTAGGATTTCTTCAGATTTTTCATTGCCTCATGTCTCACAAAAAATCAAGAAAGGAAAATGAACAGAGGGGTAACTGTTGTATCCTTAGCATCTTTCTTGACTTTACTCATTAAGCGTTTTTGTTTTTCATTTAGAAACTGAAAACTGCAGCATTCCTTTTGAAAGCCAAGTTCACAAAGAACCATACCTGCCAAAAGAAGACAATTCTGATGCACTAAAATGCCTTCCTTTAAATGATTATTCACAAGGAATAACATTAAAAGATGATAGCTCAAAGATGGCAGGAAGTGATGTCACTGAGGTGGCTTCTTTTTCTTCCTGTGAAAAAGGCAATCACACCATTCCCTTGCCAGCCACTGAGCTTGGGTCAACTGTGCTGGTGACCACCAAGACAACTCAGGAAAACTTCATCAAGGAGGAGCTGCTGTGACAATGTGTTTTAAAAAGCTGAGAGTGACTATGGATCCTCATAAATGATGTAAATACCCCTGATCATAAAAGAAGAATGATGGATGGGTGGTTTGCTTTCCAGTAACTGGAGGTCAATTTATTTCCCATTTGAAAGGGGATAGAGCAGAAAATACTGAGTTGCTGTTTAAAGGATAAAAGAGAACTATTTTAACAACAGATATTTTATCATGACATAGGAAGAATGCACATTTTCATTAGGTGTAGTGTACTATAATCTAGTCGTGCCCTTAAAAGGACAAGTGGCTCTTTTCTGTGAATATTCTTGCTGATGTGAGCTGTAAACATTTTGAATCCGGTGTTGAACCTGTAGTATCTTGGAGAAACTGAGCTTCTTCCTTGCCACTTTTCTGACCATTACAATGTTTTAAATCATATTTGTTGTTGTTAAAGTTTGAAGCGTGATGAAACTCATGGGTTGTAGAGGAAAGTGTCTACGCAGATGACCTCACAATTGTTTGTGCATGAGTCTTGCTGTGCTGTACCTTTTGCTCATTCCCTGGCTAGGAATCAGAAATAGCAGGAAACAGACTCGCAGATTATGGGAAGAAAATGGTTAGATGCGTCCGGTTGGACTTTGAGCCATGCAGGACCATGGACAGAGATCAGAGCTTCTTGGCATGTCTACTGCCATACTATACTGTAACTGTCTAAATAAGTCCGGAGCTGTTTTAAATTTACTATATATTGTAAGGTGTCCATTTCATAGCAAAACTTAGCAGGGTGCAGTCAATGTGACCAGGTACAGAAGGGAGGTGTGTGAAGCTTATAAATAGAAATGCATATCCTGTGGCAGTCATCACTATCCTCAAAGGGGAAGTTTCTGAGTAGATATGCAAAGCATCTACGAGCCTAAGCATTGCTTTAGATCAGACAGAGTCCATCTAGTCACACATTCTTTTCCCAACAGCAGCCAGCCATCAGTCAAGACCTGCTGTATGTCTCTTTTCATAGAATCCTAGAATCCTAGAATCCTAGAATCATAGAGTTGGAAGGGACCTCATGGGTCATCTAGTCCAACCCCCTGCACTATGCAGGACACTCACATCCCAATCGCTTATCTACTGTAACCTGCCACCCCTTTGCCTTCACAGAATCAGCCTCTCTGTCAGATGGCTATCCAGCCTCTGTTTAAAAATCTCCAAAGATGGAGAACCCACCACCTCCCGAGAAAGTCTGTTTGCCAATACTTTCCCTGAATCTGCCCTGACCTGGATAGCCCTGGCACACCTGATCTCATCAGATCTCAGAAGTTAAGCAGGGTCTACCTTGGATGGTATTAAGATGGGGGAGACCTCCAAGGAAAACTAGGGGTCATGATGTGGAGGCAGGCAATGACAAAGCACCTCTGAATGTCTCTTACCTGGCTGCCAGACAATCCTACAATCATAGGATCTCCTGGCTGTATTACACACACACCCTATGATAAATAAATAAAGAAATCCCTGAATCTTACTTCCTGCTATTTCCAGCACTTTTGGAGGGCCCTTGGGAAAATACTGTGTCAGAAGCAATAAGGGATTAACATTCGAGAGGGGCATGACCTGTGGACAAAAGACTACACAGGGGTGACTGGAACATACTTAGTCTGATATATGAAGTGAAGTTAGAAATGTCTAAGTCTATCAAACAGTTTCTAACTCTGTTTGGGAAGGCACTAAGTGTGGTAGGCCCACTTTGGTATATTTGGATATTGGCAAATGTTTGGTTGGACCTTCGTGCTTTGAGGATCTTTGAGTTCCGTCTCAGACAGCTTGGTGTAGTGGTTAGGAGTCTGGCGAGCCGGATTTAAATCTGCACTCTCCCACATGCAACCAGCTGGGTGACTTCAGGCTCGCCACAGCACTGATAAAGCTGTTCTGAGCAAGCAGAAATATTAGGGCTCTTTCAGCCACACCCACCTCCCAGGTGTCTGTTGTGGGGAGAGGAAAGGGAAGGCGAATGTAAGCCATTTTGAGACTCCTTCAGGTACAGAAAAGAGGCATATAAGAGCCAACTCTCCTTCTTCTTCTTCTTCTTAACTGACACCCATGAAAAATGCTCTGATGCTGTTTTCTCACCATCCTGCCAACGTGCTTCTCAATCTGCCCATGGAATGTGTGTGTTTGTATTGCTTAAGGTAAAGGAGATGAATGTGATGACAGCTATTCTCACTTCTTGTATGTGAGTTTCCACAAGCCTTTTTTCAGTTCCCCTACATGAGTGAGAAAAGGACCTTTTCACCCCCAACTTTCAAGAGAGAGTCATCAGTATTTGTTCCAGTGGTCTAGCTGTGAGTCCATTGCAGCAAACACAAAAGGGAGTCAGATATATTGAAATGTAAGTTTTCCTCGGTTACAGCTTACTTTTATCAGATTCAGTATCTGACAAAATGGCCTCCAGGCAACAAACCATATTCTTGAATAAATTTGTTAGTCCTTAAGGTGCCACAAGACTCCTTCATGTTCTTATTGTTGTGGGGATTGATTTTTTCGAAACTAAGCTTTGAAGCAGATGTGAGAAGTGTTCACCTGGTAGTTTCACTCACAGCACAATGAATGTCTGGGAAAATTCCAGTGATGCATTATTTTTTTAAAAAGCATTCAAAGGAAAAAGTAAAATCCAGTATCACTGAAACAGAAAGCAAAACTCTCAGATTCTGAGCAGAGTACTTCTTTTAAGACCGAGGAACTAGTCTTCTCTAGAACTTTGAAAATGTGATTCCAAATGAATGTCTCTCTTGAGGGGGTGGAGGAAGCATAGGGATAGTAAGCGGCAACACATAAATCTGGCAACTATACTACTTAGGGAGGCTTCACACCAGGAATTGGAGAGGGGAGGGGAAAACAATACAGGAGTCTAAATTGTGTTAGAAATTTTAACTTAGTAACTAGATTTTATATTGTGTTTTAGAATGAAAGATCCTTTTACTTATGTTGTGATCCATTCTGCTGAGAGAAAGTGGAATAAAAGTTGAATAATAAGATTAAGAATTAAAAGAACAGCCCTCAAAAGTCTCTCATGGTGCCTTCAGTCTGACTTGCCAGCAAAATATCTGGCTACAGACTGAATAATTTGTTCTTTTTCGTTCTTGATTGTGGTTTATTAGGGAATAACCTGCAAATCTGCTTCACCACAGAAGAGTGTTTGAAGAAATAAGGTTGTGTGAAGGCTCCATGCTGCAAGAGATGGGGATATCCTCCTGCCACCAGGTGGCACTCTTCTACCACAGGCATAACTAAAGGAAAGGGTTGGCTCAAAGATGCATAGCTGGGGTCACTACCTGGTGGGATTTTGATTGCTCTGCCTAATTTTTAAGCTGTACTTCCAAGCCATACATAAACCTGGGTGACCCAAGTTTGTGAGAGGACCGACTTCTTAGCCTAAATGTGGGTGCCTGACTCTCAAAACCCTAAATGGTGAATTCCATGAATAATTTTCCCCACTGGAAACTGGTCAAGTCAGTCTATTGAAAGAAGAAAAATTGGTTCTTATATGCCACTTTTCTCTACCCGAAGGAGGCTCAAAGTGGCTTACAGTCGCCTTCCCTTTCCTCTCCCCACAACAGACACCCTTTGAGGAAGGTGAGGCTAAGAGAGAGCCCTGATATTCCTGCTCTGTCAGAACAGCTTTCTCAGTGCCGTGGTGAGCCCAAGGTCACCCAGCTGGTTGGGGGGAGTGCAGAATCGAACCTGGCTCACCAGATTAGAAGTTCGCACTCCTAACCACTACACCAAAGAAGGAGAAGCAGCTGGGCAGAGGTCTCCTGTAATACTGAAAAGGCAAGAGGGTTCAGAATGCGTAAAATGGACACTCTAGAGTAAGAATGCTGGATAGGGAGGGAAATTTTTCCTCTGGAAACCTCCTTTATATGCCCTCTCTAAAGTTGTCACAATTGATGGATAATCCTTGTCCATCACGCATGAAGCTGAATGGAAACTAGGTAATGGAATACTGCATATCACCCCTAAATGTTTATTACATTTTAGTTGTCACTGCTGTACTTTTTTGTGCATATTTTGGGGTATTGTGTTTGTGGATAACCAAAATTATCTTCCGACTTTTCCACCTCTGACTATGCCTGTCAGACTCCTCCGACTCCGAGGATATGTGCTTCAGATTAGTGTTATGTTATTTTGGTTAATAAAGGGTCTTGCATGGCTTCTGTTTTTAGATTTTGCTACGGACATCATGTTCATTACCCCTTCAGTAGTACATTCTGGGTGATTAGACAGAATAGGAACATTTGTCAGTACCTCTTGCGCAGAGCTGGGATTTAATCTCAGTTGGCAATTATGAGTTCGGGACAGGACAAGGGTTCTGTGCTGCAAGCCATAACCTATTCAAAGCCTTGAAAATTTAATCTCTGGCCAGTATTTTCTACCCAAAGCTGTCCATACTGACACAAATTGGCAGATTCATCATGGCTTTCCATCATGCATCTGATCCTTGCAGTCTGCATCATGGCAATTGCAAGCCACAAAATCCAAACAGCCAGCTGAACAATGGGATCCAGTGCTATTTAGAAACAACCTGGGCACAAATCAAGCCGTGGAGTTTCTCAGCCATTCTGTGTTATTTAGGATGAGTGCTGTTTAATTTGCACAATGGTCTGGAGTCAGAGGTGAGCAATGAATGGCTGCAGATAACACCAAACCACAGAGAATGGTAAGAACCAAGCCAAAGTACTAAGAAAGGAGACTGAATGGTCAACAAGCAAATCAGGGTCAGCATAGATAAATGCAAACTGATGCATACTGGGACAAAAAATCCACGTGATATATATACTGAAGGGGTCCAAAAGGATAGAGATTTATCAGGAAAGAAATCTTAGGGATATGACAGAGTTGGATGAAAAATATCAGTGCAGTGTGCTTCAGCAATAATACAGATTTATATTACATGTGAGAGAGCATCAGGAAATGGATTAAAATTAAAACAGCCAAGACTGGTAATCCTTTATGTAAGTCTGTGGTGCAGCCACAGCTGCAATCCTGTGTCAAATTCTGGCTGTTCCACCTCAGATCTAGAAAATGTACAGAAAGTACAACAAAAATGAGCAAGAGATTGGAGTTCTTACTCTGTGACAAAAGGCTAAATAACCTGGAACCTTTTGTTTTATAAAATGATAAAAAAGTATATATAAGAAACTTTTCTTCTTTTCCCATAATATTTGGACTCCCACACTAAAGATAATGAGCAGGGCAGACAATCCAAAATACATTTTCTTGCAAAGTTGGCTGAAATCATGGAACTCTCTTTAAAAGAGCTAAAACATCCCCGGAGCAAACAGTAGCCCTGGTAGCTTTAGGAAAACTCCAGGGGCAGACCGTCTCTGAAGCTCTGAGCTAAAGCTTCGGCCCTTCTCATCTCAAAACACAGAAGAGCAATCAGCATTCTTAACTCTTCTGAGTAGTTACCCATGAGTAGTTACTAACAATGCCAACAAGCCAGCTAGGTCCTGGAGGTCTCCTGATATTACACTTGATTCCCAGACCATAAAGATCAGTTTCCCCAGAGAAAAGAGGGTGGACTCCATGGCATTATACCCTAATGAGGTCTTTCTCCTTCACAAGCCCTGCCTTTCCAGGCACCACCCCCAAATCACCAGGAATTTTCCAACCCTAATACCAGCTCAGGCTGTCCACTGCCCACCAACCACCATTGAGGCCAGGGGAGTGGACTCTGCCCTCTGCTGCACTGCTCTTTGAAGAACCCTGCCCACCTGCAGTCCTCACCAGCTCATGCTTACTCCAAAGTGAATGCCAATGGGGCTTCCTCCCAAGTACGTGCATGACTGTCTACTATATAAACCCACATACATACCCCAAAGAGAAAAAAGATTTGTAAAGAAAATGAACTTCAGGATGTGATCAGAAGCAGAGAAAGATGGACCCACCAGGAGTTCTTAACCCTTATCTCACATGGTATTTCCCCCACTGTACCCCCCCTCCAATCTGGAGTGGAGATTCAAAGGCATATTTACCCTTGGGGGAGTTGTAGGAGGGACAAGCCAGCAGGGAAAAGGTTAAGCCCTCCTTAACTGTTCCTCATCCCTTCTTCATCCCCCTTTCAATCCAACTTTCTTTAGAAAAGGAGGCCATTGGTGCTTTTGTGCAGAATCTCTCTTGGAGCACATCATTCTGCCATAAGTGTACAGAGCATAAGCCTGTGGATTTAATGCTATGTCCTGCCACTGGGCTCCTTAGCTGGCAAGCTAAAACAAAGGGCTGAGCAGAGCAGAATAATGTATTTTAGCATCTTTTGGTGTGTCTGTTTTCTTGCAAAGACTGCAGTAGTTTATTCAGTGTCGGGCTGGGGGAAGGGGATGACTTCATTCCTAGAAATAATTTTCTCACCTCCACTGCTCATGGATATACGATACACGCCCCACTCAATTAATTCCAAGCTCCTTTTTACGTAGAGAATTTAGCATTCCTCATTATTCCTTGCTATATTCAGCACTGTTACCATAAACAAAAAACCTTTCACTCTCTCCTTTTGAATATTAACTTGCTTCTTCACCCATAGAATTGTCTGGCCTGCCAGTTTCACTTATCAGTCTAATTCTAAAAAATCCTCACTCCCCTCATCACCAAGCATTCATAATTCTTAAATGGATATCCCTAGATTCCTGCCCCACTCCTTACATGGCTGTAGGGAAGAAGTTGACTGGTTCTGCATGTGGCATCTATAGGGAGACTGGGCCTTCCTGGTATCTCTCCTCAGCATCCGTCCGTAATCACTACCCACCGTGTAATGACAGTAATTAGGAAGAGCAAAAATGCCTCAGGACTAGAAGAGCTGACAGAGTTAGGGGAGCCAGATGGTGTTTGCACTTAAGGGAGGAGTGGGGAAGGGGGGGGGGTGTCCTGTAGTTAAATCTGCTTTGGTTTCCTTTATTGAGTGTCAAGATCAGTTTGGTCAAACAAAGCATACAAAAGGACTTGGCAGGTTCTTCAGGTCAACACACAGCATGTCGACTCGATGCACAAGTCTCACATTCACCCACCCTGTGGGGGGTTATTTAGTATTCCACAGCCTGTTCCAATAGGCCAGTGTGCTGAGATGGCAGCTCATAGGCTATGCGTGGGACATGAGGGCTACAAACCGTGATGGGAGCTATCGTTCATTTTTTGACTCAGACACTGGAACTGGCCCAAACCTGTCCCTGGAAGTTTGGGCAACAGAAGCCAGAAGAACATGAGAGGAGAGATCAGAACAGAGATCTATCTAGTCCAGTTTCCTGCTTCACGTACTGACCCACCAGTTGTGACCCACTGTGCCAAAAGGGGAGGGGGGAGGGGAGGCACACAGGCTATACCCTTCCTGTGAAGGTGACTGATGTGGAGGCCCCACCTCAGTGTTCTTTCTCCGCCCTCCGCACCAAACTCAAGAAGGAGCGAGGCTACAGCAAGTTAAAATATAAATAAATATATTTTACAGTTGAATAGATTTATCTGTTGCATATGTTCCAAGCCACTCCTCCACGGAGCTCAGGACAATGAAAATGGTTCTTCCTTCTCCCATTTTGCCCTCACAGCAACCCCATGAGGCACCATGGGCTGGGCGAAAGTTACTGATCTGAGGTTGATTCAGATGTATGAACACAGACAAAAGAAATGGGGGGGGAGCTTGATTTCTTACTCTGCAAGGAGTTTTGGTACTACAGCAACTTGACCTTCTAGGACAGGTAGTATCCTCAAAACGGTTGGAATATGCAAGATCTGCAGTGTGCATGACTGAACAGAATATGAGGAATGCCCTACAGGGGGCATCAGAGGAGATGTGTATTTAGCATAGTTAGAATCAGGAGTTTCCTGATATTTTTCAAATAATCTCCAGTGTCCTGATTGACTCATTTGGAGTCTTCCTACTCCCTTGAGCACATTTCCTCACTGCTTACCTCCAGGGCACAACAGCCCGGATGGATGCAGAACAACAGTTAGTTAATTAGGATTCTCGCTCCTCTCTTGTTTACAAAATTGTTTCTCTTCACAATAAAACGATTTGCATAGTTAAACTCTGCCAACAAAAATAAGATCACAAAATAGTCTGATAGCCATTTGTGATGGACTAGAAATGCTCCACAGTGACACATTTTCCCCTCACAAGAAGCAAAACCGGTACTAGGTGAGCAACAATTGTTCCTGTAAGGAACAAGCTTTATCTCCCTTTTTCTCCCTCCCACCCCCACCCTCGCCCAATCCTCGGTATAGTTAGCCCTGGACTCCCAAGGGAATGTGGGACTGACAACACAGTCTCTAACCTGCTATAAATACCTTGCCTACTTCCCATGTCTGAAACTTGTGGGATATTAAAAGAGACCCTAAGAACAATAGCAAAGAGAGAGAGGCCTGGGAGAGGCTGGCTGGCTGACTGGTGGGGGTGGAGCTAGATTGTCACCCCAGACCCATAATTAGCAGGCTGTGTCATTTGACTCCAGAGTAAGAAAAGATTGTATCTTACTTAGTTATTACTCGGAAAATGGTTTTTGGAAACTATGGTGTGTCACACCACTGAACCCACCACCACACTGCTGCTCTTAGGCAGCAGAAAAGAGGAAGAAAAGATGCAGCCGTTGTCTGATTCATCGTGTCCTACAGGTTCTGTGGAAAGGAGCCTGCAGTTGGTAGACAGAGTGCCACAGGCATTGTGGTGCCAACTGGCAGCAACTGGGATTCCCAAGGCTCCAGCTACAAAGAAACCCCTTAGGTCTGGCTTTGGAAACCCTGCAGCTTCCTGGTGGCTGCTTCCAGCATTGGTGTGGTTCAAAATACTACATTGGCCAGATCTATTAGGTTAGGAT
This sequence comes from Paroedura picta, assembly GCF_049243985.1. Taxonomy (NCBI): domain Eukaryota; kingdom Metazoa; phylum Chordata; class Lepidosauria; order Squamata; family Gekkonidae; genus Paroedura; species Paroedura picta. The sequence continues at coordinate 98,330,078 of NC_135373.1, forward strand.
GAGGCGGGTAGATAGCACAGGGACTAACCTGCTGCCTGTCACTTTCAAATCTCATTTGGCCTAAGTAGCAGCAGTTTTATTGTATCGTGTTTGTGGCAGAGAAAGGATATGGGTCAGCAGGAGAAGAGAGAGCCAGGCAGTGCATGAAAGTGTGACTTAGTCACAGCTGTCCCTATAGCAAAACTACACAAAGTACATGCCACTGAGTTCTGTGAGGCTTCCTTCCTTCTAAGTAACTCTGCCAAGGGGGCCCTTGAGCAGCTCTTTCTCTGTAGGGAGGAAAAGAAGTAGGAGCTGTCTCTCTGTCAGTCCATCCAGTCTGCAGTCCTTTCCCAGAGAGGTTTGGGCAGGGGGTATAGAAGTCCAATGTAATGCTTTGGCCCCAAATTTTTGTGCTGAAAATGTGTTACCTGTTTGTTTGTTTTTTGTAACAGACTGCCTTGAAAAAATGAGAGCATGCCAGTTGGTGTTTTCTTTTAAGTACCAACACTCTTACTTTTGTTCTCCCAGTAAATAATGGGGATTAGGAAGATCACAACTGCAAGCTCAAGGGAGCTCTTAATTTAAAACTACAAAATGGGGGGAATTAATTTTTAAAACTTGCCTTCCCCCCAAAGAACTACTTGATGTTAAAACAAAGGCTTGACGATTTCTCTGAATGGAAGAGAAGGAGGCAATTTTCCATTGTTCCTGTTCCCTGCTGCAGACCTCAGGCTCCTCCCCCAGATTGTTCCTGGGAGTGCCGTGTCTGTTCCTCCCAGAGCCCAACTTCAGAGGAATTTGGGGCTGCAGCAGCAGAGGAGGAGGAGATCTTATTCTGCTGATGGAAATCCCACCAGTGGAAGTGACTGCTGGATCCAAGCAAAAAGTGATGGTTTCAGTAGGACATGAAAACAGGGTTTAGGGAATCCTCTTCTCTTGCCAGGTAGGAAGACTAATGGAGTGAAAATTCAAGATACAAATGTCATGATAATGCCATGGTGGAATTTCTGTCTCTGAACAATGGTAGATTTGGTGACTCTCAAAAACAAACAGCAAATTTCTCTATTTTAGTAAAAATATATTCCAGTGAAATACTGAGAAGCAGCTGAATTGGCTCTACCAGATATTCCACTCAGTCTCACCCAGTTCCCTTCCTTAGGAACCAGGGATTCCCAACCAGGATTCCCTGGGGCTCCCTGAGATCTCCACAGGGGCTCCCCAGCATTTCTCCTCTATCCCGCCTTAATGGACTTGGCCACAAGCTATTCCTGGTATTGCCATGAAAGCAGGGAACTGGCCACTTCCATTGACCTGGCAATGTCACATGGTTGTCACATGGTTATCATGCCTGGGAAAGGGGGTTCTCCTGCCTCAAACCACCTCCTTTCTCCCCCTCTGCCCCCCCCCCAGGTATGGCAGGGAGATGTGGCCAGCTGACATAACTTCCAACTCTTTCAGGGGCTTCTCCAAGGTTAAAAGATTGAAAAGGGCTGCTATAGATCCTATCCTATGTGACCTTTGTACAAACAGTTCCCATCCTTTACCAGCTATAGCTTGTCAGCAGACTTCAGTGGAAAGCCCACAGAGAGAGCATTGCAGTTATCTAATCTAGTGGCAAGATTCCTCCTCCCAAAGGTCCATGGCTGGCTCATGAACCAAAGCGCGTGAAGGCACCCTTGGATATGCCTGCTACCTGTCCACCCAACAGAAGGCCTGGGTTAAGGAGTACCCCCTAAACAACAAATCTGCTGCTTCAGCATCCCCATCGAGAACAGGAGAAGAAGAGTTGGTTCTTATATGCCGCTTTTCCCTACCAAGAGACTCAAAGTGACTTACAATCTCCTCCCCTTTCCTCTCCCCACAACAGACACCCTGTGAGGTAGGTGAGGCTGAGAGATCCCTAATATCACTGCTCAGTCAGAATGGCTTTATTAGTGCTGTGGTGAGCCCAAGATCTCCCAGCTGGATGCATGTGGAGGAACAAGGAATCAAACACGGCTTGCCAGATTAGAAGCCGCCGCTCTTAAGCCCTACACCAAGCTGACTCTCCCAGTTTGGTGCAGTGGAAGATATCCCATTTCTTTTGCTCCACCATTAGCACACCCATTTAGTTGAGATGATGTTTCAGTTTGTTAATCTTCATCCATTCCACTTGGAGCCATTTCAGATAGGCAAAATGGAGTAGGGGGAAACTAAGGCCCCTTCTCCCCCTGTGCCCCAGTCACATTTGGGAAATGAATTCTCATTGGCTATCTCATGAGTGGCATCCTAATAGAGTGATTGGGGAACTCAGACACACAACCTGTGAAAAATTGTAATGTCTCGTTTCATGCTTTAAAAAGAATAGGAAACAAAGGGTAGAAATAAAAGGATAGTGACCACTCTATAGGGCTCTTACAATTTTGGTGGCATATCAACATTAATAGACAGGCTCATTTACCTTTGCCTCCAAGGTAAAGCATTCAGCAGCTTATAACTCCATACCCTCATGCAGCTCCGTTAGGCCAAGAGACAGAGTACTGTAGGTTTTGTCATTATCCTGTGGACTCTGTGGTCAATGTGGCCTTGCTCCCTACCTAACCACCAATGCAGTTGTTGGATCCACCTCTGGTAATGCCAAACTATGTAGCCTAAATATATTCTTTGGCACTGTATCTTGGAACTGCATAAAGGAGGACTTGGGTCCAGGCTCCAGATGTTCCCCAGGAAGGAAAGATTGTGCCCATGCTCTGCACATTCTGTTGATTCAACCCAGTATATTATTTTGGATTGTCAGCTTCACACAACCCCTCGCAGTGAACTTTTTTCTTCCCTATTCTTCTCTAAGGAATTGGCAAACGAAGAAGTTACACTTCAATTTCTGCTAAATGATCATTCGGCACAGACCGCACTGTGTGTAGCTGAATTTTTAATGGCTGTATATTGAGCTAGATCCAAGATATTTTAAATCAATTTTTAAATTCACTTTGTTTGGTTGCATCTGTCTCTCACTTGTGCTATGCTAATAAAGGTATCATTATCATAGTCAGATGCTTTGAAACATTCCAGTGAATTATTTAACTCCTTGTTTTTATTTAATAATAGTAGCAAAGCCCATTTCGAAAATAGGCCACAGAAGAGCAGGAGGGTGAAAGGTGTGAGGACTTCTGCAAAGCAGGGTACCCAAGTTTGCTAGCTGGGCTATTGTGTTCTGCAGGAGACCCCCCCCCCCCTTTGCCCTTCCACCTTTGTTCCTGTATAGCCCAGATGTCCAGCTAGCAAGCTGACCCCACCCCCTGAATTCTCCCAGTGGCAAGAAGGCCAAGTAGTGAGAGGAGGCCTCTGTGGAGTGCAATTGGGTGGACCTCCCTGCCCTTCTGGCAGCCATGAATTTGGTGATTGTGGTGCAGCCACAGCGCAGGATGGTGGAGCATGACTGGACAGCCATTCCCAGCTCCCTGTCTTACTTCTTGCTGGCTCTTCTTCCTCACACAAAGTGCCAAGAAGCGGCACAGAGGAGGAGAAGGAATGTGGTGAATGGGGAAGAGCCTCATTGGCTGTCAGTGGGACCCTATTGGGGGGATGTCCCCACTGAGGTGCAATCAGAGGCTCGACCTGTCGGAAGGATGGTCATTTTTTTATGTCATATGATGTAATCTTATTTGGAGTACAAGCAAGAAAATAGTTATTATAAATAATGAAAGAAATGTAAGTACAGATAAACAGGATTCTTTTCTATTGCCAAACACTCATCTCTGATTTTTTTTAATTCCCCTCCAAAATCCACTCCAAGAGATGTGGCAGATGCACTGATTGTTCAGTCCACAGGGTAATTGGTCTATTGATCCAGCCTAATTTGATTCTCTCTTAGAATTACAGACTGAGCAGGCACACAAGGAGGCAAGTCTATGGGGTGATGCAAATTAATATCTTTTGGCAAATTAAGCCATTCAAGAAGAAAGTGGCTCTTATGAAATGTTATCTGCACTTCATTTATTGACCAGGAAATTAGTGCAGGAAAGGGGGCTGGGGGTGGGGGAGTGAGAGTCAGCAAACACTATCAGCAATGCTCAGTTTCAAGTCATTAGCTCTGTAATTGAAGTAGGAATATTAACATCAACTGAGAAGGCACTTTGAACTCTTCATCATCTACAGGAAGACTCCAGCTTAATACATTCATGAACCAGTAGTAGATAGTGACACTGAATTTGGGAATTAGTGTCAGGATGCATTGGTGTATAATGTGGAGGCCTTCATTGTTTCAATAGAGCTCTTTTTCCTCTCCAACCTTACCAACAAACCATACATGCACATAAAAATGCACACACACCCTCTCAGTCAGAGATTATTCCCATTTCCTGACTGCTCAGAAACCACCTGGTTGAGTTGCCAGATCTAAATTCTGAAGGTGCATTTGCCAGGTTTCACAAGATATGACTTTCCCACCACAGTGTTGCCACACCTGGTAGATGGCATCCCTGCAACCAAGTTGTCATTGGCAAGAGCAGCCTATTTTTCAGGATACATCCCACTGACTCCTTTGGCAGTGGCAAGTGGAAATGGGTATTGTTCTAAGTCAGCAGCAGACCTGGCATGTCAGGGTACCGCTGGCTGTCAAAGATAACAAAGGTTTGAATATAAGCGGACGGTGAATAAAGGAATGAAAACTATTTTTAGGATCATTCAGGCTGGAGTAAAGAACCCCATAATTGGTTGTTGGGGGGTGACTGGTAAGGAGAGATGATAAGAGCTAAGTGTTGAATGTTGTATTGCCTTGAACAAAATGGCAAAAGGAAAGGAGAGTGGAGGAAAGGATCATGAAATGGGAAGGTCTTGAAGGAATAAATGCTTTTAAAAGAAATTTATCCGGAGGCTCCAGAAAGGCAAGTTAAGATGGAAACTTGGAAAAGTTTGAAGTAGAATGCCTGAAAATATTTGATACCTACCAAATACAAATTTTAGTCTTGCAGGCTACCTAATATAAATTGGGTAGCCTGCAAGACCAAAACAACCTGGAAGAATGTATGGCAGAATTCTGTGGGTCACAAAAGTACAGTTCCATTGCCTTGGTTATACACAGACATCACAATTCTGTAGGTGTGTGATCTGTGATTAGAGCTTTAGGTTGCTTATTCAAACACAGCAGGTTTTTACCAGCAGTGCTTCTGTACATTGAACTGTAGAATTAGGGTTACCATATTTTGAAAAGCAAAAAAGAGGACATATTTCCCAACTGACTAATTCAAACAAATGATCAGCATGACAAACTTATTTTTAAATACCCCTATTATTTAAAATGTGATAATTGCTACTAATTAGGAATATTCCTAACCTTCCAAGCCAAAAAGAGCAGGTTTTCATTTATTCTTTTAAAAATCCCCCCTCCCCCCAAGACAGAAACCAAAATAGAGGGCATGCTTTCCAAAAGCCAGCTTGGTATCGTGGTTAGGAGTATGGATTTCTAATCTGGCAAGCCGGGTTTGATTCCCTATTCCCCCACATGCAGCCAGCTGGGTGACCTTGGGCTTGTCACAGCTCTGATAAAGCTGTTCTGACTGAGCAGGAATATCAGGGCTCTCTCAGCCTCACATACCTCACAGGGTGTCTGTTGTGGGGAAAGGAAAGGGAAGGTGAATGTAAGACGCTTTGAGACTCTTTCTGGTAGAGAAAAGCGGCATATAAGAACCAACTCTTTTTCTTCTAAAAAAAAGGGGGACATCTGGTAACTCGAATTGAATGGCATGCCAAAATTCTATTTGGGAAACTTTCTCCTACACTGCATCCACTAACACAGAAGCATCACGTCATGAAAAAGAAATGACCGCTCCTACCAGTATCCTTCACAAATATTATCCCCTTTTCATATGAGACTGGTGATCTTTAGCATTAGGGAAGATGTTCAGCTGAGTAGACTTGGGTTACCTTCACAGACAATGAATGGAGAAGCTATTATTGTATTGAGATCACCTAAAAAGTTCCAGCTTCAAAACTTTCTGTGGGGGAGTGAATGCCAGAGCCAAAGCATGGCTGTAAGATTATGGAAGATACTTCCATGTGAAATCCATGTACACTCTCTAGAATTAACTCTTAAAAGGAAACCCAGAACTCAAATACATGAACTTTTACTGTTGATGGTTTTGATGTTTTTGTTGGACCTATTATGCACGGCCGCTGAAACGGCGGCATGGAGAACGCGAAGGAGACGGGACGCAACGGCGGCAAAACCCAGAGTATCTGATTATGCACGTGGCAACTCTGGAGTCGCTTCTGGTTGCGCTCTGGTCCCAGAAAGCTCCACTTTCTTCTGCATCTTGCTAACACAGTTTTTTTGGCAGCATACGTTGATTCTGCGCCCAGTTGCCGCCTGCAGCGTGCATAATTGGTGATTTTAGCCGCCGCCATTCCACCCCAAATGCGGACCTTCCACTCCGTGCATAATGGGCCTTGTTGAGCACTTTACCTCTTTTATTAGTTACTGGTTTAAACCAGATCTTAGGGGGTTGATTTCATGGATCTTGGAAATAATTTGGAACATAGAAAGGAAGTGGGGTAAATTCCAGAATAGTATCCCTATTCATGGTTTGCAACCAAATGGACAGAACTCTGCAAAGTCTGAAGGCTCCAATCCTATGCATGCTTAATTAGGAGGAAGTCCCAATGAATTTTTGATGGATACATATGCATAAGATCAGAAAGCATGACTCACAAATAATAGGGCAAGGTTTTTGCAAAATAAACTGACTTTGTTAGGTTTATCTGCACTAAGGAAAACAGATGGGTTTGAAATCTGGAACAGACATTTCTAAGGAAACTTTAAGCTGTCCTTTGAGTGTTAAAAGGTTTTTTAAGAGACTGCACCATCAGCTCATTTGTCAGTTCATTTCTTTGTCTCCTTTGTCCTTTGAGAAGAAACAATCCATCACTGTAATGTAGGATGATGTGAAAATCAGAAATAATCTGGGTCTGGAGGAAGGGAGAGATCAGCCTATCAACATATAGGACTGTCTCATTTTCTTGGTGATATTAAGCACTCCCCCTTTAATCAAGCCATCAATTAATTAACTCAGAGAGAAGCTTATTGATGCAATGTACAGGGGGGGTTGCAGTAAGTTATAGCACAATAGACCCAAAAGGACCCAAAAAGATCTTTCAAGAGGGTCAAAGAGGATTCTCCATGTAAGCAGACAAATTACAATACAGTGCTAGGGTCCTTTATTGTGGTACATAGAAATGACTAGAATTTATCTGTCACTGAAAGTATACCACAAGGGACCCAAAATATAGGCTAAAACAACCTGGGGATGCCCTGCTTGTATAAGGAGCCAGGTACAAGCATTGGCTTTTGTTTTTATTATAGTTTTTTTAATGGTTCAGATTTTCAATGTAATTAGAGTTCCATTGGCTTCAATAACTAACACATTTCCACCTGTCACTTTCCCCCTCTCCCAACCATTTGGGTTAAATTCTCATGCATTGTGTCCCTCACCCCACATAGCCTCCCTACCAAACTGCAAGCATATAGGTGAGATTACTTCCAGGCAATTAACACTAACAAGTAAGGCTGACACTGCTGTATGAATGAATTTTCTTCCTTCCCTGGAATCCTCAAGTGAGGGAGGGAAGAGGTCTCTTTTGGGAGGGAGTTTCATGCTTCTCCTCTTCATTCAAATTTCATTTTCCATTTTCATATAACATTACAAACATGAGTCCCGTGTTGTACTACAGAAATCTACTGAAAGCAGAAAACATGCCCATTAACAAACGGCTGGCAGATTAAGAGATGATTTCTTTGAAGGAGATAATTGATGGTTTGTATAGAATATCATGTGACAACTTTTTTAGTTAGCACTTGAACAAAGAGCCAATGTCTGAGGCTAGTATTCTAGGGGAACAGAAGCTTTTGTTAGCAAAAGGATACTATTTTTAAACAAAAATAGAGCATGCAGTCAGAAGGAGCTAACCCCTTCCAACTTCTGTTTCCTTGCTTTACCTCACTGTACTTGGTTAACCTCATCCTGTTCCTAGGACAGCTAAAGGTACAGCAAGATGATACCCTGAGAGTTCCAAGTCAGAAATTCCCACACACCAGGACCTGTTGGCCAAACCATGGTACAATGAGCTTCTCACTCATCTCACTTTCCCCATCTAAAGGACCCCATGGGCCCTCTGTTTGCCTGACTGGGTAACCTCATGAGTACAGCTAAGGTTGCCAGCCTCCAGGTGGGGCCTGGGGAACTCCCCAAATTACAACATGCTAGCAGACTATAGAGATTGGTTCCCTTGGATAAAATTTCTGCCTTGGATGGTGGACTCCATGGCATCACATCTCTGCTGAGCCCTCCCTCCCCACTCTGCTCACCCCAGGCTCTACTCCTAAATCTCAAGGAGTTTCCCAGTAGGGACCTGACCACCCTAAACAAGTCGAGATGCCCTGGAACTGCAACTGACCTCCAGGCTACAGAGATCAGTTCCTCTGGGGAAAATGGCTGCTTTGGGGGGTGGACTCTATAGTATTATATTCTACTGAGGTCCCTCCCCCTTCAAGTACTGCCCACCCCAAATCTTCATGAATTTCCCAAAGTGGAGTTGGCAGCCCTAGCTGATAGTAGTATGCATACAATATCCAAACAATGCAGATGGTGACTCCCCAGAGACATTTTTGATCTGGAAATGGTGCACGGAGGCAGGGTCTTAAACTCTCTTTTCCATCCCTCCCCCCAAACCATGGTCCCCCACCCCCAACCTACATCTATATTTAATTACTTTTAAAACATTTTGAAAGCTCTTGACAAAGAACCACCAACGAATGGTCTGATTCTTGTATTGGAGATCGGTTCCCCTGGAGAAAACGGCCACTTCAGAGGGCAAATGGTTTATGGTTGAGGCCGGGGCTGATAATAGATCTATGCCTCCCCCGGGGACTCGGGTTCTGGACCCGAAGCAAAACATCATCAGGACCTCCTCTCCACCCGCTAGTAGTGGGAGGGGGGGGGGGAGTTGAGCTGCCATTCTTGCCATGCCGGCAATATTGGCAATGTTATTATTGTTTTATGGGGTTTTAATGGGGAATTGCGATATTGTTACCCGCCACGAGCCGCAAGGGACTGGCGGGCTATAAATCTAATTAAAAAAAAAAACAAGGTAATTCTAGGTGAAATCCCTCCCCAGATTGGTTCCTCCACAAGTTCCACTCCCACAATCCCCAGGCCCTTCCCCAGCCAGACTTGTCAATTCAGCTGGGTGCTGCAGTGAATTCTTGTGCAATCACTTAAGCTGCGATCCTAAAGCTACTTCCTTTGTCCTTAAAACAGATCACCCCTTTTTATTTCAAGAGGAGTCCCCTGCTTGCAGTATGCCTATGCCTTAGAAGAGCAAAATGATAGCATCCCCTTATTTGAGGGAAATCTTGTTTGCTTAGGATGGCCCGTGATGATCAGGGTTCCAAAGCAGATACATGAAAAACAATGACGTTTTGAATTTTTAAAAAGGAATTCCTTTGTATCATCCATTCATTTCTTTCTACCCTCTTTATCATTCTGAGAACAAGAATATCCTGCCACCTTGTGAGACAAGGTAGAAGGGGGGTGGGGGCTGGATCTGAGAGTGACACAAATGATTCCTGACTCCTGAGCAGAGCCAAGGTGACAGACAAAGTGCAGCAGGAGTGTGTTTGGTTGGTGTCCGTGTGTTCCCTTGACAGACCCCTTTGCACCAGGGGCATCTTAGGTTGCTGCCCAGGAGCAGCAAAATCAGCTCTTCCTGCTTGGCGTTAAGAGGGTCTTCCCTTCTCCTTTCATTTTGAATAGGCAAGATTGATCTGCGTATTACAGGATGACACATTCAGTGTCTGGGGGCTGGACGTCCCTGCTGTGGGGGACAGAATGCTGAACTAAGTGGCGAGAAAGACTTGTCACCGGGCAGCACAAGCCACTGGTCTCTTTCCGCACGTCAGCTGCTGTGTTGATGCTGAAGGAAAACTGGGCGAAAAGGCAGAGTGTGCACTCCTGGCTTCTTTCCTCTCCTGGGCTGACAAAGGTAGCAAAATAATGAGGAACAGCTCTGGCGTCGATAAACAGTCTCTGACAACTGAAGTCCTGCCTTATCTCAGAAGGGGCCCCATGATCTGCATAAGGCAAAAAAAAAAAAAAAAAAAAAAGCAGAGAAGGAGAAAAGTACCTGGTTTAGAAAGTTAGAAAGCACAATCCTATATAGAGTGACTCTGGTTTAAGCCCACGGAAATAAACTATTAGTGTTTTAGCTTACTGCCTTTAATATCCCTCAAAGAACCATTGTTTTAAAAAGTGTGTCAACTGCTGATTCCATGGTTAGAATCCTAGAGTTGGAAGGGACCTCCAGGGTCATCTAGTCTAACCCCATGCACACTGCAGGAACTTACAACTACCTGCCCACCCATGGTTGCCCCAATTTCATGCCCAAGTGACCCCTGAACCAAAAATCTCCAGAATCCAGCCAGGCCTTAAGGAAAGTCACCTACCATTCCACAGCGGCAATTGGCAATTCCCTGGGTATGCAAGGAAGGACCACAAAAGACAAACACTGGCAGATCCCTTCCTGCCCACCCACTCACAATCCACGTAAGTTCATAAAACCAGCCTTTCTGTCAGATGACTATCTATCCTCTCCTTAAAATCTTCCAAAGAAAGAGAACCCACCACCTCCTGAGGAAACCTGTTCCACTGAGGAACCACTACAATTGCCAGGAACTTCCTCCAGACGTGTAGCTGAAAATTCTTTTGAAATAATTTTAATTTGTTGGTTCTGATCTGCCCCTCTGCTCCACCTTCTATATACGACAGCCCTTCAAGTGTTTGAAGATGGTTATCATATCACCTCTTAGTCATCTTCTCTGTTGGACCCTATTTCATTTCTGTATTTATTGTCTCTGTGATTTACAAACATTGAAAGAGAAGTGACTATCCATAGAATCGTTTTTGGATTCTGAAGAGCAGTACAAAGATGTACTGGACATTTCTTTCCAGAAAATGGAGGCAGCCTTTCTGCAAGCCAGTGCTCTTTAAAATGAAGAACTCTCAAGCTGAAGTGGGCATAATGGAAGGAGCTACCACAGGCACTGCCCAATAGATGCTCTGCCACCTCCACATTTCACCGAGTGCTTGGAGTAGGAATCGATTTGCTTGTGGGGGGAAAGGCTGCATTTTCTCAGTGATTAAATATTGTGGTCTGAGTGCAAAGAAAATATGACCTTGCTGCAGCAGCCTTTGCAACTAAGGAATAAGTGAGGTGAGCAGCTATTGCCTGAAAACAGAATTGTGTGGGAAAGTTCCCAAGGAACAGGGGCAGGCGGCGTCCTTCACAGCGGCAGTGACTGGCCTATCTTGCCGGCTCTGATGTTTACTAGCAGCCATTCAAGGGATGTTCTTGAATCCCTGAAGCTATTTTAAGGCTCAATCAATGCGCCGGGCAGGACTTCGTTTTCAGTAATAAGGCATGGAAGAGGAGACTGCCAGGACTAGCATGGGAACTTGCAAAGGGGAATGCGGATATCACAATTGATTCTGCAGCCTTCTAAGTACCAAAGGATAAAAGGAATAGTTGAGCAAGGAGCTGGGTTAGACTCATTCCAGCAGGACCGCAAGATACCCCCTGTGATATTTGACACCACACTTAGCATTTGCAGTTGTGGAAAGAAAGAGAGGGACACGAGCAAGGAGTCAAATAGGTTACCACAAGTGTCTTTTGTGACAATGGAGCAACAAGGGAAAACAAAGAGCAGGCAAAGGGCAGACATGTTCATGGTTAAACTTAGAGCTGATTCATCATCAACATTGCAATACAAAGGGATTCCAGAGACACAGATGCATTATTCCTCTCTATAGAGCTAGTATGGTCGGGGACAGTTGCTGATGTGGAAGGAATTGGGTTACTTCTTGGGAAAATGGGGATTTTCAGGGAAGTGGGGAGAATGGGTGACCCTAGCGAGACCCCAGAGGAAAACAATCAGATCCCCTTGTCAAGGATGGGGGGGGGCTTGTGTGAAAGAAGGAAACAGCGGTCAAGCAGTTGGGGTTTCCCTGGGGAACTGCCTCAAGGGTTGGGGCTGCTGTTGCTTTAGCTTCCTCATGGGTGACACTTGCTCTTATATCTATTATCAGGAGTTATTTCCTGCAAGACAGAATTCTGTGTCCTGCTTCAGTTTCCAAAACGATGACAAGACAGAACTGCTGGAGGCAGCAAAGAATAACAGAAAATATACTTCTTTAAAAAAAACTGATAGCAAGGAAATAATTTTACAAAAGGTTGTTGGGAGCATCCACTCTGAAAACATAATTTACGATAGAAGAAGAATTGGTTTTAATACCTCACTTTCAACTACCCAAAGGATTCTCAAAGCAGCTTACAATTGCCTTCTCTTCCTCTCCCCACAACTAAGGCCCTGTGAGGTAGGTGGGGTTGAAAGAGCTCTGACAGAACTGCTCTACAAGAACATCTCTAACTGAACTGTTACTAGCCCAAGGTCACCCAGCTGCCTATCTGTGGAGAAGTGGGGAATCAAACCGGGTTCCCCAGATTAGAGGCTACCGCTCTTACCCACAACACCAAGGTGGCTCTCAAAAGAAAACAGGAGCCTGCAATGATCATTCAGCCAAGTTTCCCCCAGCATGGAACCCCTGAGTTCCATTGTACCCACAACCATTTCCACAGGCAACCAGCGAGCTTTTCGGAAAGCAGGCAGGGCTCACAGAAATTCCTGGACATCTGGGTGAAAAATCACATTGGAGGGGATATAATTTGGGGAGGAGAGGGAGCATTCTCTCCAAAGGGCTATAGAGATTTGTAAATGGTTTCATGACATTCTGTTCCCCTGATAACATCTTGCTATAATATTATACTTTATTTCTATGAAGAGATTTGAGAGAATCTGTATATTCCAAGTGGACAAGGTTTTGAGAATGATTTATAAAATGTATGTCACTGAAGAAAAGGAATTTTGAAAGTGTGATTGTAACCACATTGTGACATTTTCACTAATCTTCTGGATTTCTGCATACAACCTGAATTAAAGGATATTCTTGAGTTCTTTGAATATTCGTGTAGCTTCTCTGTCAGCCTTCTCAGCTTCCTGCCTCCTCCTGGAGGTAGGCAACCCTAGCTGGGGTACTGCAAGTCACTGTTACTGGCTGCCTTCATCCAAATGAAAAGATTTTCCACAAGTGCAGTCACTAGAGTAGGGAAGTATTGTGTTTGACTCCAGCTCCTGTGACAGCCATTTTACGTTTGGTTTGGATTCCTGTCACAGTCACTTTGAAGTGAGGCTCACAAACCCCTCTCAACATTCTGAAAAGCTCTTGCAGCCTCGAAAAAAAGTTAAGGATCCCTGCAGAAGGCCATAGAAATATAGTATGCAATGCCATTTCTCTTAAAATGATGGAATTTGATGCCAGTTGCTGGAGCCAATGAATTTCTTTTAAGTTTGATTGAATGGCATGCTCCCCTCAAGGTTGCCAGTGTATTTTGCCTCACTCCATAATTTGCAAGGTTCCAAAGTCACAATCCTAAAGACTGCCTGCCCAAGGGCTTGCTACTGTGCACTCCCAGTATATTTGTACATAAAATCATCCTTGCTTCTAAAGCTGTCAGTTCCCAAGCTGTTCTGTAAAAGCTGTTCTGAACTTGCCATCACTCAATAAGGAGCAGAGCACAACATAGTTGTCCTTCCATATGAAGCATGGCCTGGGAGCTGCGTATTGTTACGTGCTGTTGTGCAATGTTGGCATTTTACACTTGCATATTGTCTCCTTGTAGATGTGTTATTTGTTCATTGTGCTTCTGTTAAGATTGTTGCAAGTAAGTTCCCACATGGTAAGAAAGACAGGGATACAGTTTTTAACATTCATTTAAAAATGTATCTGTTTATAACAAAACAAGTCAATCATGTACCTCCATCAAAGCAATGCTCTGAGCCAGGCTCCCGCTGTGATTCTCTCGCACGTATTAGGGGACTGGCACTATTCTTCCTTCCTGGCAGGTGTCACTAGATGAGCAAGTAGCAAGCACATTGCTTAGTGGCTCTTTCTGGCTGGCTGATTCCAACAGCACAACCCTCCACATGCTTATGGGTCAGTTTAGAACATGCCTGCATGCGCATGCAGCCTGTGTGCGCACATCCTCCTCCTGCCACAGGCGACGTTGGAAATTGTCTCCAGTGACTTGGAAAGGAGTCACACGTCCGCTGGGAGGATTTCTCCAGGAGCCAGCAACAGCCCTGCCTCTGCCCCCCTCAGTCTCCCTGGCATGCCTGCCCAAGTTCTTGTCCAAACAAGAAACAGACTCAAGATCCAAAATGGCAAGTGAAAAAAAAAAGGGAGGGGGGCGAGGACCCACCTCTTCTCACAGAAACCCTGGGTCTCCGGGAGCACCTAACTGGCTATGACAGCTCACTGAGAAGAGACATTCAGTTGCTTAGTAACCGCAGCAGGGTCACAGTAGCCAATGAGAAAACAGGAGTCGCTGCATCCCTCTCTCTGAGTGTCCCATCCAGACAATGTTGGCTTTATAAGGGATATAGGACAAGCCCACCCTGCAATCTGTTCTATGTGCCGGGTTGCATCATGCTTAGCCATTTCAGGAGTTAGGGGTGCAAAGCAGGAACAAGCCAGAAAATAAACACGCTTAACATCTTCTGACAATAATACTGTACTTAGCACTGCATCTATATACCCACCATGCTAAGTAATCTTCCCATATCTTACATGGGAAATTGTCTACTTTTCTACACGTTCTGCACAATGTGTACCACATGGTAAGTGCTGCTAAGATTGGAAGAGGGAAGGCAGGAGCGCATGCAGCAACCTCTGTAGTGCCAGCTTTCGAGACCAATTCAAAGTTCTAGTCAAAATCATTAAAGCACTTCTCACGTACTCACAGGCTAGATTGTCTGGGCCACCCAATTTAGTTCTTTCTCATTGTTTCATCACTCAATGAGGTCATCAACCTCAGCAAGAAGCTGGACTTTTTCAATGACTGGCTATGGGGAAGGCTCCTCCAGACAGTCCTTGATGGCTTTCAGAAAGTACTTATGAGGGTGAGGGGCAGCTGAGGTCACGTATGCCATAAACCAGGCAGGGCCAAACTGTGACTCTCCAGATGCCATGGACTACAATTCCCAGGAGCCCCTGCCAGCATGTTGTAGTTCGTGGACATCTGAAGAGCCACAGTTTGGCCACCTCAGAACATATTGCATTTTGGTTGTTTATTATTTGGCTACATTGCAATTTTTAACTGTTTTATGCCACCTTGAATGTAGAATGATGCAGGACATAAATCTTTTTTATATATAAACTGAAGCAAAGCTCCCTTTCACAAACATGTATATTTGCTGAAAGCTTATTTTGTCATCCCAACTTGCCCCCTCCAGCTCCTTCCTTCCAAGCATTTGGACAACTCCAGATTGCCCACAGATAGAAAGCATGATAGTCGTACACCTTCATTTGTTGGTTATGATTTTAAGAACCTCATATAGAGCAACTACAATAAAGGCACAACTGTTCTATTCAAACTGTGCTCAATTTCTAAGAGCCAAAATATCCAGACTCAAGCCTGCCAGGCATTCAGATGGCCTTTCCCCCTAGAAACGTGAACAAACAATGTTCTGTCCTGTTCATAAATAGAGGTTTAATGTGTGAAAATGATTAGTCAAAGCTTTTTGTGGCATGGAGGTTAGGGAAGTCAGTCCCCAGGTGGCACATGGGGATCCCCCTTAATTCAGCTCATCTCCAGACTAAAGAGATCAGTTCCCTGGAGAAAATGGCTACTTTGGAGGCTAGACTCCATAGCGTTATAGTCTACTGAAGTCCCTCCCCGCCCCAAATTTGCCCATTCCCAGCTTCATCCGCAGAGTCTGCAGGTATTTCCCAAACCAGAGCTAGCAACCCCAATGGAGGTTCATAAAATTGCTTAGTATATAACATTGAATTAAACCACTATTTAAGAGACATTTTCTCCAGGCCAGCTGTCAGCCCTACAGTCAATGTGTGGTTGTCTGGTTGTGTTTGCTTCATGGTGAACAAAATAACAATTGATGTTATAATCATCTCTTAACATAAAAGAGGTCCAGAGAGACTAAACTTTCCAGATCTGTGACTCAGACCATCCTTTCAATGGAGAAGTGTTTCCTTTTCCTGCCTGTATTCCGTCAAGCCTATAAGATGGCCCATGACCTTGATCTGGCCATCTGCTGGACTCAAGCCACAGTAACATCGAGCCTAGGCTACTGTAACATAGATTGGTCTCTCCTTAAAATCCATTCAGAAACTCCAGCAGCTGCAGAATGCCACAGCTTGGCTACTATCAGGAGCTAGAGAGAGCCTAAATATGACTCCCAGTCTGCATCCACCACAGCACAGTGGAGACGGGAAATGGCCAGACATTGCCTGGTTATCCTGAATGGATGAAGGGTAGGGCTTCCTACTGAAGTCAAGCATGCTCTGCTTTTGGGATTAATGCTTGCCAGGAATTCACAGGAACTCTGCATTTTGATCGATGTCCATAAACTCTTGCAGATTGGAATGAAGAGGCAGTTCAGCAAACAGAGTACTTTATGTTAGAATAAGAACACATTGGCAGTCAGGGCTGGAGCATCTTGGTTGGGCAGCAGAAAGATGACCAACCTTATCATGAAGCAACACGAAGAAGCAGTGTAAAGAGGCAGATTACACAAGCGTACCACTGTCTTTTCTCTAATATCTGTCCTTATGTATTACTTTAAAAAAATCAGTCCAAGGAGGGGTGCGTCGTTATTATTTTTTGCTTTATTTGTGGAGACGTCTCAGCTGAACACTGCACTCCCAGCAATGCACTCCTGCACATGCGTGTGCACACAGAGCAGTATTATGGACAACACTGTAAGACCTCCCCTCAGGCCCTTCCCGCTCCCGACATCTTTCTATGACCCTTCTGGGAAGACTGTGTGGAGACAGCCCCGACCTGGTCCAGCAGCCACCTGTTCTGTAACTAAACCAGGAACAGATCCTGAGAACAAATGCTCAAGTTCCCCTGTGGGTGGACTGGCCCTGGGAGTGTGCGTCGGCTGCATTGATCACAGGACTGGATTGCTCTCATGTTGCTTTAATCATAGTTCTTCTGGCAAATCAATCTCTGGCCTTGGGAGAGTTCATTCTGCTCCAAGCCAGAGTTTCTGTGTCTCTTAAAGAGATAAAAGACATTAATAGGTTTGCTTCCCTGTCTCGTCATCGCAGTGCTGTAGGGGGCAAGGGGGCTGCTCCTGAAATAGTAAGCATGGTATTACACCCTACAGGGATTCTCTGTCTGACTTTGGTATTTATAACAACCTAATACACCATGATAACTAATAAAGCCTAATTTGGTCCACAGGAGCAATTCGTTCATGAAATGCGCAACAGAGAAAGGAATATTGCATCTGAGAAGTAATACTTTGTTATCCAGATACTGTCAAGGATAAAAAAGGCAAGATATAGAGCTGTTGGACAGAAACATATCCTGGATGGGGGATGACCACGTGACTGTAGCCTGCGTTTAGAACTGATGGGCTTTGGTAACAGCACTTGTGGCTTATTTAAGAATGGAACATGGGAAGTCAAGGTGTTGGCACAGGCATTCTCCCCTTTTGAATTCCATTTTCACAAGCTAAAACAGCCCCAAGAACGGAATTACCTGTCCCATTTTGGAGACATGTTCCATGAGTGTGCAAGATGATGCAAGTCCCCCTAGGAACGTTTCAGCTCTGGGATTAAGCATAGAGCTTTGCCCTGGTGCCAGAGCACCCCCAGCATTGCCAGTGAAGCACTAAAGTGACTCAGCATGTTTTGCTGGCAAGGGATCCTGACCCATGTTGGTGGCAACTAAGTGGAGTCTCTAGATGGCAATGCAGATACAGATTCTAGGTATGCAAATCTGGCTAGCAGCAGATGCTGGGGACAGCAGTTACTACCCAGTTTGATTCTGGTACCTCCTCCACTGGGACTAAGGGAGAGGAATCATGTCACCAAGTAGAGACCTGGAATGACCACAGAGTTTTCCAGCCTTCCAGGGCCTGAGGGAGTGGGGCTTGTCCTTATTGCCTGTGCGGACATGCTTCTCTGTCTTCCTGCACTCCTGATTTCTGAACCTTGGCTTTCTCTGTGATCTTGGATCCAGCCTGACAACTTGGTAGCCTTGGATTCTGCTTCCCCAGGACTAGCCTCTAAGTTTCTTGGTAACCCTGGTTCCTCTGGGATAATTTGTTTAATTAATTTATTTCATTTATATACTGTGCTCCCCTGAGGCTCTCTGTGGTCTGGAATTGTTCTGAGAGTCAGCTTGGTGCAGTGGTTAAGAGCAGCAGCTTCTAATCTGGAGAGCCAGGTTTGATTCCCCACTCCTCCAGATGCAGCCAGCTGGGTGACCTTGGGCTCGTCAGTTTTGTTAGAGCTGTTCTCACATAGCAATTCTGCCAGAGCTCTCTCAGCCTCACTTACTTCACAGGGTACCTGTTGTGGGAAGAAGAAGGGAAGGTGATTGTAAGCCACTTTGAAATTCCTTCGAGTAGGAAAAAGTGAGGTATAAAAAATCAGCTTTTCCCTCTTCTTCTTCCTTCAGTCTCACCTTGGGTTACTAATATCCTCTCCTTGACTCAGCCTTTCCGCACCCATAATCCTGGCCTTGAAACCAAAGAGGGTTGAGCTGGCTTGCCCAAAACCAGAACTGTGTAAGGCTTTCAGCACAAGCCTTCATGATTTTAGTCTAACACTCTACACTACACCATCCATGTTATGCATGTGAACAGGTAGGCTTGCATGTCAGAATGCCCATAGCATTAGATATTAATTGTACCCACCTGTTTCCTTGCATTACTGAATGCCACCCTGTGCCTGCTGTACAAGTCTGGCTTTACTCGCACATAAAATGGAAAGCTGCCCTCCTATCTGCCTGAAATTTGACAGGTAAGATCATTTGAGGGAGGAGTTATATTCCTGAGAATTTCATCTCAGTCGGATAGGGGCAGGAATGCAGCTGGAAATATGTTTCCTGTTGAAATAAATTGATACTAATAAGGAAAACAATAAAGAAAATGAGCATGTGTGATAATGAAAATACAGACAAAAATGTTTAAAAAATGAAACTAAAATGAACTGAAAATGAAAGGGACTTCTTGGCATGCACATCCCTGGTGTAGCTTTGAAGACAAGCAGGAACCAACAAGGAAGGCATGCTTTGCCAGGAGTCTCATAATAATTTTGTCAGTACCTTGCAAAGAAGTGTTTAAAATGGTTTGCCAAGGCTCCAAAATATTTTGCCCATATTTCATAGCTGTCTGTTCCTGCCAACTTTTACTGCTGCTCTGATGCATGTTTGGAAGGACATCTTTTCACCACTGAAAAGATCTTCAGTCCCAGATGCAAAAAGGTCATCCAAGCCAAAAAGGTTTGTACATGCTCTACATCAGCGGTCCCCAACCCCTGGTCCGAGTCCGTGGTCCGTGGACCAGTCGGTACCGGGCTGCGGCTCCTCCTCGTTCTCCTCCCCGGCTGCTGCCTTGGGGGCTGCCCTGCCACTCTGCCGCCGGCTCAGCTTTGGTGTTCTCTGGCGGCCGCCATGGCTGGGGCTCCCCCTTGCCATGGCACTGTGCAGCTGCTGCTGGCAGTGCCCCCCAGTGGTCAGCAGGAAGTCAGGGGCACTGGCGGGAAAGCAAGTGGATCATGGGCTCAAGTGGCGGTGGCGATGTCCCTCGGCAAAAGACAACCCCCCCCCCCGGCCTCAATAAAATTGTCAAGGGTTGGCTGGTTCCCAGTGATTAAAAGGTCAGGGACCACTGCTCTACAGAGTGAAGTGGTCAGCTCAATTTTGGGTAGATCTATCGCCCCAGCTCCTAGCAGAGAGGGAAAGGGAAACCAGATGTAGCTTTGCATTTGAGTATATATGGCCATCTAAGAGACCTATAAGATCCAGAAATGAATTACCAGCTGTACCCCTGGCTCCATATCTGTACAGCAGCTAACAAATACACTGGACAGCCACTGATACATGTATATGCTCCTCCAACATGCCATTGGAAAAGTCAGGGGGAGAATCTGTCATTATGGTACTACTGAGAGCAAACTGTGAGCTTTCAAGAAGTTGAACACTTGATTGCAGAACAAAAGCAAATAGTATTTCTGGGCCCCAATATAAGTGGCTGGTTTTTCAACATGCCAAGTTCATGCAGTCTCTTAGAACTGTTCTGGAAGTCATCAGCCAAAAGCAACACAGGAAACAAGAACTGTACATGTACTTGTTCCGCCCAGTAAGCAAGTACAAATTAGGCATTTGGAAAAGCAGACCCCACAAGATTCCTCAGCCCTTGCAGCCGCATACCTTCAGAGGACCCTTCCCAGTCAAAAAGAATGGAATGCAGTCTGTCTGTCCTTCACAATTTCATCACTAATCTGTTGAGTCACTTGGTGCAGGCGATGAGACAACACAAGGCAGCATTCTTAAAACAAGGTCTTATCCTGTCTTGCTTACAGCCCCACTTCTACTCTTTCTTAGAATCATAGAATCATAGAATTGAAGGGGCCTCTAGGGTCATCTAGTCCAACCCCCTGCACAGTGCAGGAACTCACAACTATCCCCCCACCCACAGTGACCCCAATTTCATGCCCAAGTGATCCCTCCCACCAAAAATCTCCACTATCCAGCCTGACCTGGAGGAAATTCCCCCACAGTGGCAATTTGCAATTCTCTGGGTATGCAAGGAAGGGCCACAAGAGACAAACACCGGCACATCCCTTCCTGCCCACCCACTCACAATCTGCCTAAGTTCTTCTGTCTTTCCTTCCCACTCCTACTCTGACCTTTTCCTTTCAGTATCAAAGAGTCTACTCTGTCCAGCAAGGGACTGCCACCTTCCTAATAGGACAAACTTCTTAACATCAAAAATGAAACAAACTCCAGCAACTGAAACGCAACAGCCAATCAGCTACCAAAGTGGGATCCTGAGGTCAGAGGTTCCCTTCTGTCACAGGACTTGGGGAATCAGGCTGCAGTCTAGGGATGTGTGCTTTGGCGTGGCACAGCCACCTCGATGATCACTGAAGCACGAGGCGGCGTGTAGGAGGCCAGCGCCATGGCGCAGAGAGGAGGGGCAGTGCCCCTCCTCTCTGTGCCATGGCTCTGGCCTCCTATGCACCACTTTGGGCTTCAGTGATTGCCGAGGTGGCCACCCTGTGCCAAAGCGCACATCCGTACTTGTAGTCCTAAGCACACTTCCCAAGACTTAAGCCCCATGAATGCTATAGGGCAGCCTTTCTCAGCCAGGGTTTTGGGAAACATTTGCTGGGTGGTAGGACCGTATGTGGCCATGTCAACCTGACCCCTCCTCCCAAAGTGGTGAGTGATGGGCCTGGAAGGGGTGGGAAGGGGAGGAGCATGGACACAGCTATGCTTCCCTACCATATTCTGCCCACTTCTGGGGTTTCTCAGAGCCTGGAGAATATTTCAAGGGTTTCTCAATGGAAAAAAACTGAGCAAGGTGCTATAGGGTTTCACTTTTCTTTTTTATTGAGCAAACATGATAAGAATGAGTGCAGAATGAGACATGACTGTATCAGCTCCAAACCAGCCCAATTGAGGCAGAGGACGGTGTTGAGGGTCCAGTATTAAAAGCAAAAGAGGGATGCAGTTGAGAACTGTCAAACTTGCCTACTAGTTTTGGCTTCTCCTCTTCCACACCCTCTCTCCAGGCTTATTTCTCTCAACCTTAATTTATATCTTTATTTGAAATATTTATATGCCTCCTTATCTCTACAAACTTCAGGCCAGTGACACATCTACAAGGCACATCCTACATGTCCAACAAGTTTGTTTGTTTGTGTTTATATTTATATACCGCTGCTCTCATATGTCTCACAGAGGTTTACAAGCTCAATAAAATACAATAAATTCACCTAAAATACCCCATTAATACAATATAACATAGCCAATACACCATTAAAAAGCCAATGCACACAGTTAAAACATACAGCCAAAACAGTCTTCCCTCCACTAAATGCCCTTGGAAACAGAACACATTTTCCTCAATGTGGAAGGAAAAGTGCTTGTTGCACCCACCATGGATGGTAGATCATTCCAGAGGAACAGACCTACCCCAGACAATGCCCATGATCAAATGGATCATCCTGGGTAAGGGCACCACCAGGAGAAGGCTGGCTGAGGAGTATATCTGGCACATGGGAGTATACCTGAAGCGGGAAATCTAGGGAAAGGGCCTGAGCAGAATGTATATCCCAGAAGAGTGAAGGGAATAATGCCTCCCACAATTCCCAGCTGATCTTCTCAGCGCTCATCATCCTGATGGATTGTTGTAGGTTTTGACAAGTGCCTCAGGTGGATCCATGTAGGTCTAGGTCAGCCTGTGGCTTCTGAACCTCCCCTCCCCATTTTGTGCTGACCTGTTTCTGTTCAAGGCCTAGAGAATCAGTCATCCTTCAAGCGTGGGCAATGACATTATTGGTTACCCAGACTAGGGCGCATTGAGGGTATGACAGTTAAAAATAGCAACCCCCTTTCTGCCCTCATGAGGATCAGTCTTTTGTCTGTGTTCCTCAGCCACAATCCATCTTGCAGATGACGCCCAATATTGTAGGGAAGAAAACCAAACTGAATAGTGACCTTGGCAGATTAGAGCAAGTGAGAGAGAGAAAGGGTGGGGTGGGGGCTGCTGAGATCAAGGGGAGAGTTGGTTTGTAATAAACATGACATTTCATCCCCTGGGAGAACAGCTAAGCAGCAAAAGAGCAGAGGGACAAACTGAGGGGTGGGAGGTGGAAGTGGGGGACGTATAGCTGGGTGTCCATCCTCTTCACATTAAAGAGAGTTCATTTTCATCTTGTCTCCATAAATCTGCCCTAATGTTGCATTTTCCTGTCAGCCAGCAGTACGGTTGCCTTAGGGAAGATGAGAAGTTGGGCTTGGATTGGCTGGTTGGGAGATGTCCACAAGAGAAGACCTGCGTTGAGAAGTGACACAGAAACAGCATGCAAATATAATGCCAGATGTAACAGCACGCAAATATAATGCTGGGCACTCACATGCCTGCACGCTGGCTGCAGCTTGGGATACAGACCCTCAATCTAGCACTGCAAGTCTCCACTTTTCTGGGAAATGGCTCTCCGTACCCTTTAAACAACTGCCCAGTGCCCCCAAAGTTGAGCACGAAGCCATGACCGGTCTCCATTGCCTTTCATGGAGCAAATGCAAACAAGTCCAGCCCTAAAAATCTGGTCTCATTGAGATCACTAATGCCTTTAGAATACTGAGGCTGGAATAACTTGTCTTAGTCTTTAGATTGGACTCTTGTTTAATTTTGTTGCAACAGACCAACATAGCTGTCTCTCTGGAACAACTGTACTAAATGTTGCTCTTGGGAGAAAGCCCCATAAGTCTCTGTGCGGTTTACTGGGTAAACTGGCAGAATACTCTGTTACCTAGGGCAGTGGTCCCCAACATTTTTATCACCAGGGACCAGTCAACGCTTGACAATTTTACTGAGGCCCGGGGGATGGGGGTAGTCTTTTGACAAGGGATGTCGCCGCCTGAGCCCCTGCTTTGCTTCCTTTCCCACCAGCGCCCTTGACTTCCTGCCGCCCACTGGGGGATGCTGCCAGCAGCAGCTGCATAGTGCCACGCCAAGGGGGAGCTCCAGCCATGATGGCTGCTGGAGAGCACCAAAGGTGAGCAGGCGGCAGAGTGGCAGGGCAGCCCCCGAGGCAGCAGCCAGGAAGGAGGACGAGGAGGAACCAGAGCCAGGTACTGACTGATCCACAGACCGGTACCCGTCCCTGGACCGGAGGTTGGGAACCACTGACCTAGGGGAGGAGGAAAGGTGGCATTAAAATGTCTCAAATAAATAAATAAGAAATAACCGAACAGACAGGGCAGGAATGGAAGGCAGGTGGGCCTGACATCTCTCATGAGATAACTCACCTTCCCCATGAATTTTCTCTTTTCAGTATATGGCGTCACAACACACCCATCTCCTTGGTTGCAAGTAACAACCCCTGAGACAACATGAGTATCTCTCTTTCTCTCGGCTCACATTTCTGACTTGCAAAGAAAAGATGAGCTTGACATGAGCCAAACGTGCTCCCTTCCCTGTCTCACTCCTTTCCTTCTACTTTCTGAGGCTCTTTTCAACATATCCCTCTCACACAGCTCCTCCACTAAAAAAATCACACAATGACCAGTCCCCGCTCAGCATTTCTTTTACCAAGTCCCCCCCCCCCCCCCCGTGCTTAGATTAACCCCAGGCCCTGCAGTTCCAGGCTACAGCTACCTTTTCTTAATGTAAAAAACATTCCTAAATGCACATCCGTGCACATTCACAGCCCTCCATCTCAGCCTTGTCTCCAAACTACAGCATAGTCAAGATCCCTCCAGAACCCCACTGCTACGAAGCCGTGCTTGAGAACCACAAGGCATTTGCTCCAAAAAGCCTCCTCGTGCCATCTGGGGTCAGCAGCATTTCTCTGGCTCTGTGAGCATTTGCTGTCTATTTGCTATCCAAGGGCATTGGATTTCATTTTTCAGATTTGATAGCTGACATGCACCAGTATTCATAATCTGATCCCTGGCAATTTAGCCAATTGCATGTCAGCTTGCAAACACTGAAAGGATGCCAAAACGTCTAGCCCAGCATTAGAGTTTGGAGTAAAATGAACATTGAGGTTCAGTGCTGAAATTCTACGTTCAGCAGTGGGTGGCTTATGAAATGCCAGCAAAATCAGACCACTGGCAAATATTCCTTTAAATTCAGCCATGCAATGAGTGACTGAAATAAGAATCTCTTGGGGACTATAATACCAGAGGTGTGTGCGTTTGAGAAAGACACTAGTTCCTTTTCTCCATTTGGGCTTTCTCACTTCCCCCTTTTCTTGGTCTGTCTATCCTGTCTGCGTGTTTTCTGGTTTTTTTGAGAGGGGAATAACTTTGGTGCTAAAAGGGTTTGATGAAATGTGAGACAGCCTGCTACGCAGCAACACGTATCCAGAATAATTTAGAGCAATCAGCTTTGTGAGTTAATTCGCAGGTTAATTATACAGCTCAAGCGGCTCCTAACCGCTGTAGAAAAGATTATTCTTTAAATAGTGATTATGGGGATTTAAAGCCTCAGCCATAGCTCCAACCGGCTGGGGGAGGTGAAACCGGACAGTTTTCTTTGAGTTCTCTCTTCTTCCATGTATGCTAAGCAACCAGGGGCTCCTTCCCGGTCTTCCTCAAATCTCTGCTGTTTGTGGGGAGCAGGAGCCATGAGATGCTCCATCCTTAAAGCTCTGTTCTTCTTACATTATTTCTCTGGGTAGCTAATTCAGCTATATGGACAGATGCTGGGGCCCTGGGACCAAAGCCGTTTTCACCACCTATGCAGGAAAGGGATGCTTCTGATCCCATTTTGTTCTCACCATCCTCACAGGCTCCAAGGCTTGAACGGGGGAAGCAGGGCAAAAATGTCTAAATAAATACATACATTTTCACCAGACACGCCAAAGACTGTCAATCTATTTGGCATATTTTTTTTAATCCAAGCCTTTTTCCATTCTCACCAACTCTATGTTATCCTCACAACAATCCTCTGGTGTAGGTTAGGCTGAGAGGTGGGAGGTGGGAGGGAAGAAAGCGAAACTGAACCGTGTCAGTTTTAGGACTGAGCAGGGTATCCGGGGGGCCTGGGCTGGCATTCCTCTGAGCACTAGAATGAGAGCAGGGCGGTCTGACCTGCAAAACAAGGCATGTAAATGGAAGACAAGGTCCCACGCCCTCACACATCAAGGCCCCCGGGTCTGAAAGATATATCTCACACAGTTCTGAAAGAGACATCTAACTCTGGGCTTTTCTGCATGCAATAAATATAGTGAAATGCTCACCTTGTGAAGACGCTATATTCTAGCCGCTCTGCATGACGTCACCAACCTCCCGCATCTGGCCAGCAAACTGCTCGCTACATCTGCCATTTTAAAGCGCTAGTTGGGGAATCGCATAAAGTGGATTCACCAAACTAAAAGCGCTTTTCCCCAGCGGACAACCAGCAAAAGAAAGGCATGGAGGCAAAAAAAAAAGCACTACATCCACCTCCTTATTATGTATTATGTCCTGCGCTTACACCCCCCTCCGTCTCCCTTCTTCTGAGGATGGGAAGTGCTTTATAAAAATGGAGAACCGCCTGGATCAACGAATAGGCAGACATGAGCCTCAGCTGAGATTGTCTGTGCCTCTATGAATAAGTGGAGAGGCATTTGAATGAATAAGTATTTTTTTTAAGCGATCTTTGGAAGTTCACAAAATCAGTCATGCCAGGAGGGCATTAGCTGGCCAAAGTGATTGCCACTGGTAGGCAGGCCAAAGCACAACAACACTAAAGTAGGAAAAGCAGCCAGAAACATGCAAAATAGCTCGAGAAGTGTGGAATGCCAGTGAGTCACGATTATTTCTCACACGTTTCAATACAGCAGATTTCACGCTATAGTGCCCAATGTGCAGAAAAGCCCTTAAAGTTCATATTCCAGCAGCATGCGGACTTTGTAACTAAGACAGAAAGATTCACTGTACAGTACTAGTTGGGAGAATTTGTTCAAAATTAGTAACTCGTTGCAGCTTTGCTCACAGTAAAATGTGGGGGCATTAGAAACAATGGCATGATTTTTCAACACTTCCTTGTGCTCCTACAGTTCAGGGAGCCATTCAAGTTCTTCAAAAGTGCTCTAAAGCTGCCATTAAGTACCCCCCTGGCAAATGCAGACAGATGCTGCAGACGAGTCATCATATGCAGAGATGATTAACCCAAAGAGCAAGTTTCTAGTCCTCATGCTGCAATATTTGCCTCCTCTTTCAAAGAGACTGCCGCATAGATCTTTAGCTGGCATGTGGGCCCGGTGTTTCCCTCCATCTTTTCTTCTCTCATTATTTTTAACAAGTAGACTGGCTACTCTGAAAATTGTCTTCTTTGTCAATGCAATAGGCAGAAGTTCAATATTCCTTGGCTTCTTTGGAGCACTGCTAGGCTTTATCCTACTATATAGATGTTAATGGGACTTTCCGTGGGTGGGGAAACAGAGAAGGAAAGAAGGAATACAGGAACGGCTAACCCCAAATTCCACAGACTGAACAGACTGTTCACATAACTTAACTGTGGAAAAAGAGTCTTCATCAGGGGAGAAGCACATTGTGGCAGCAAATTCTGCCCTGTTGTCAACACATTTGCTTTGAGATATGTGAAGATCTTATACATATTGGGCTATCTCCCCATAACTGGAAAGTCTGCTTTTCATGCACACTTGCACTGGAATGCATGCATTCCTGCTGCAATAGACCCATTCAGTCTCCATGGACATATTGTAGGGGAAGTCAAGGCCACTAGAGGAGGGCACTGGGTGGGGTGGTCTGGGGCTGTGGTTGTCCTGGGGGCTCAGATGGGCCAGCCAAGTGATTTAATTTCATAGGATATTCATTGGTTGTGGAACATGGTCCCAGAGGGGATCTTTGTTTGGGAGGGGCACAGTGGAACTATGAATCTGGCTGACATTTCTTCCTCTCTCTCTCAGCCTCCTCAGCCTGGGGTGGGAGAGAAGCCCATGGGGGTCCGTTGAGAGGGAACAGAATGGAATCTGATGGAAACCGTATAATGTGAACTGCTGTGTGCTGGATCAGGTGATTAGGCTAATAATAGTTTGCCCCTTTCATTTTCTGCCCTCTCACTTGTTCCCCTGAACTTATAGAGGAAATGTTTCGCTTAAGTATCCCCGTGCTATTTTTTGATAGGCAACTTCTCACTTCCTTAGCCACAGCAGAAGGCATCCAACTTTATGGTCTTATCTGCAGGGTGCACAATCAGAAGAAAGGGGGGAGTTGTTGTTTACAAAGCCCCAAGGGAAGGTAATTAGGAGTAATGGGGTGAGACTCAGGCTGAATATCAGGAAACATTTCTGAAGTGTGAGGTTTATCAGACTGTGGAAGACTCTTTCCCAAAGGAACTAACCCCATTGCTTGAGCACACTAAAGAAGAAGAACTGGTTTCTGCATTATATGGACCAGTCCTCATTTTACCCACAAAGGCTTCTTTAACAGTTTTGCTCTGTGATGTCTTGCCATCCCTTGGATAATGCTAATATTATATAAGAGCCCAAGGAGTATGTTTAGCGTTCACACCTGAGTGCATCAAGCGAGTGCTATGGTGCATCACAGCTCCCAGAGCAAGGCCTGAGAAAAGGCTCACAGGACAAGAAAACAAAAGATGTGTCAGATGTTCTAGTCAAGGCAGGACACCGACCTTTTTAATAAACCAGGGTTTTTTCCTTCTCTCTCCTGCTGTCTGAATTAAAAGCCTGGGTGTGGCAAGGAGATGAACACTGCGGGAGTGCCTGATCTTTCTCACTGGTGATCAGATGTGGGGTGTTTGATCTGCTGCCCTGTCAGAATCCCCCTTTGATTTGTTCTGCTTGGATAGTTATAACTTAGTTATAACAGGAGTACAACTAGATATATCACTTATGGAGGGAGGCCCTGGGGATGTTGCTGATTATATTTCTCAAGTTTCCAATATAAAATGTGTTTTTAAAAAAAGTTCTCAAATAATACTAAAATCAGTTTTGCTGAATCTGTGCCAATGGCTGTGCATGTGGCCAATTCCAAAAGCTGTGGGTCTACCCAGACAGCCCTGATTCTTGGGTTGCTTTGACAGTTATAGTGTTCTCTATGGGTATTAATAATACTGACCTTAAGTAAGTGAGCTTAACATTGTTATTCAGCAGCAATTATAGCAGCACATTAGAGTTCTGCAAAAAAAAAAAAAAAAAGGCAATGGCCAATAACTCCTCCATTTCTGCACAAGAATTTGCCCCTGGATAGCCTCTAGTCATTGGTGGGTTTTAGTGCTGCTTCCATATAATGTCAGCAAACTGAGGCTGTGCAGGGGCTGGGGCAAGTTTCTGCCAGATTTACCTCATGCTGATGGAAATCACCAAAACTGGATTTGCTACTCCTTATTGTGTCTCACAACCATAGGCAAGCCCATGTGGAGGGAGAAATGTGCAACAGTCTTGCCAGTGTTGTCCCAACTTCGCACCTCCCCTCCCCTCTCCATTTCCTGCTTGTGAGAATTTATTTAAAAAATAGAGCAGTTCATATTGCTGCAGGATGACAAAGGCACATTCCCCAAGTTAAAATAAAATGTTCTGTTCATTGTCCTCATCTGTTTTCGGATCGGGCAGCCAAGACACCATCCCCGTTTGTGTTTTCTGGTATTTGGTTTTAACAGGGAAAGAGTGTGTGTGTGATGAAGCAGCCCTCTCCTGATCAGCTAGGCATCCATGTTCCTCGTTTTTAAGCCTTATTTTTCACACAAAATTACTCATCAGAGTCCAGTAACCATGGCCAACCTCTCATAAATCTACCCGAACATAGAGACCAAAACACCAAGAATCTTCAAAGGGATTTATTATTGCTTGATGTTGATGCTTCATTGTTGTGGCATTTCTCCATAGCAACACTGAAGTGTTAATTTTAAATAAATGCTTATATGTTGGGGTGTAACTGCAAAACAAAACGGAAGTGCTATTTTTAGAAGTGCTATTTTTAGAGCTGTTTTCTAGACTATATAGGATAAGTCTCGTTTGTTCATTGTCCCTTCTTGGGTTTTGTGCCTTGGCTCTTAGCCTAAAGCTTGTTGCCAGCAACCCTGAATGAGTTAAACCCTTGGGTCCAGAGCTTATCCAGGATGTGGATACTGTGCTGTTTTTGTTTGTTTGTTTGTTTTGTTTTTTTCTTTCCAGCCTGATGAGGAGGGCTGGAAAATGCAAAAACTTGAACACTGTATTATAATATTTTGGTAAGGCATCACATGATTTTTACAGAGGTCACAAGTCATTTTCTATAACCATGATAAATCAATGAACAAATTCAAAGTTCAAAGTTCAAAGTTCAAGGTGGATATTACAAGAAGCAATCCATTGTAGGAGTTCAAGCAAGCATTTTAGCGTACTACTGCCTAGGAAAAAAGTGAATCTGATTTTACTTTACCTACTAAACCCAACAAAGGGTTGGCAAGCACCATCATCTTTAGAAGAAGAAATGGGCATGGGATGTGAAAAGGGGTTTGTTTGTTTGTTTGTTTGTTTATATGCCGCCCTCCCCGAAGGCTCAGGGACATTTACAAAGGAACAAAGAACAGTACATAAAACAGTCTATAAACGGATAATCTGATCTAGATACAAGTCCTCAGCCTGAATGAAGGGTGCTAAGACCCAAGACACATCCTTACAGTGCTTTATCAGGCTCTTTTCAACCAACTCTGTGTCACAAACACATCACCATGTCCAGATAAGTTTATGATGATTCCATTTCAGTTATTCCTTTGATAATTTACTAGTTCTTCCTAATTATACCCACAAGTAACACATTAAAGAATCATGCTCCATTTTTTAAAATGTTTGCATCCTCTAGATATTTGTTCATTGCCATCGCTTATCATCTGTTTTAATCTTTTTTTCATAAGCCAGATTTTCCAACCTTCTTAAGTGCCAATATAGCTATTGGGGGTATAGTGGTGCGGGAAAGGGGGTGATGGGTAACACAATACAGCCTGCTAGTGCCATGAAGAGTGCAAAAGTTGGCTTGAAACTCAACATCAAGAAAACAAAGATCATGGCAGCCGGCCCTCTCAATTCCTGGCAAATAGATGGGGAAGAAATGGAGATAGTGACAGATTTTATTTTCCTCGGCTCCAAGATCACTGCAGATGGGGACTGCAGCAAAGAAATTAAAAGACGCTTGCTCCTAGGGAGGAAAGCTATGGCAAATCTAGACAGCATCCTAAAAAGCAGAGACATCACCCTGCCAACAAAAGTGCGTTTAGTCAAGGCTATGGTATTCCCAGTTGCAATGTATGGCTGCGAAAGTTGGACCATAAGGAAGGCCGAGCGTCAAAGAATTGAGGCTTTTGAACTCTGGTGCTGGAGAAGACTCTTGCGAGTCCCTTGGACTGCAAGGCGAACAAAGTGGTCAGTCCTAGAGGAGATCAGCCCTGACTGCTCTTTAGAAGGCCAGATCCTGAAGATGAAACTGAAATACTTTGGCCACCTCATGAGAAGGAAGGACTCCCTGGAGAAGAGCCTAATGCTGGGAGTGATCGAGGGCAAAAGAAGAAGGGGACGACAGAGAATGAGGTGGATGGATGGATGGAGTCACTGAAGCAGTAGGTGCAAACTTAAAAGGACTCCAGGGAATAGTAGAGGACAGGAAGGCCTGGAGGATCATTGTCCATGGGGTCGCGATGGGTCGGACACGACTTCGCACATAACAACAACAACAAAGTGCCATGAAGAGACTGAAAGGGGTGACTTTTGCTCCATGGATGTGCCAAGAATGCATGATGTATACACAAAGGCCTGTAACATTCTATGATCATAGAATCATAGAGTTAGAAGGGGCCATACAGGCCATCTAGTCCAATCCCCTGCTCAACATAGGATCAGTCCAAAGCATCCTAAAGCATCCAAGAAAAGTGTGTATCCAACCTTTGCTTGAAGACTGCCAGTGAGGGGGAGCTCACCACCTCCTTAGGCAGCCTATTCCACTACTGAACTACTCTGACTGTGAAATTTGTCCCCCTGATATCTAGCCTATATCGTTGTGCTTGTAGTTTAAACCCATTACCGTGTGTCCTTTCCTCTGCAGCCAATGGGAACATCATCCTGCCCTCTTCCAAATGACAACCTTTCAAATACTTAAAGAGGGCTATCATGTCCCCTCTAAACCTCCTTTTCTCCAGGCTGAACATTCCCACGTCCCTCCACCTATCTTCATAGGGCTTGGTCCCTTGGCCCCAGATCATCCTTGTCGCTCTCCTCTGTAGCCTTTCAATTTTATCTACGTCCTTCTTGAAGTGAGGCCTCCAGAACTGCACACAGTTCTGCACACAGTACACTGGTGTGGTCTGACCAGTTCCGTATGTAATGGGACATCTTGTGATTTCGATGTAATGCCCCTGTTGATACAGCCCAAAATGGCATTCGCCTTTTTTACCGCTGCATCACACTGCCTGCTCATGTTTAGTTTACAATCCACAAGTACCCCAAGATCTCATTCACACACAGTGTTACCTAGAAGCATATCCCCCATCCAGTAGGTATGCTTTTCATTTTTCTGACCCAGATGCAGAACTTTACACTTAACTTTATTAAATTGCATCTTGTTCTCATTTGCCCATTTTTCCATTGTGTTCAGATCTCGTTGAACTCTGTCTCTATCTTCTGTCTCTATTTGGTGTCTACTTGATGAGTAGTCCCTCCATCCCCTCATCTAGATCATTAATAAATATGTTAAAAAGTACCGGACCAAGCACCGAGCCCTGAGGTACCCCGCTACTCACCTCCCTCCAGTCTGATGAAACACCATTGACAACAACTCTTTGAGTGCAGTTCTCTAACCAATTCCCTATCCACCTAACTATCTGAAAATCCAGATTGCAGTCCTTCAATTTATCCATCAGAACATCATGGGGAACCTTATCAAAAGCTTTACTAAAATCCAAGTAAATGACATCAACCGAATTTCCACGATCCAGCAAACCTGTCACTTGGTCAAAAAAGGAAACCAGGTTGGTCTGCCAGAACCTGTTGGAGACAAATCCATGCTGACTTCCTTGGATCACCAAATTGTCCTCCAGATGTCTGCAGATCGCTCCCTTTAATATCTGCTCCATTATCTTCCCCACAACAGAGGTCAGACTCACTGGTCTGTAGTTTCCCGGGTCATCCTTCCTCCCTTTTGTGAAGATCAGAATAATGTTTGCTCTCTTCCAGTCCTCCGGGACATCTCCAGTCCTTAAAGAGGTCCCGAAGATGATGGACAAGGTCCCGAAGATGATGGACATCTTCTAAAAGTTTCCCACCCA
This sequence comes from Paroedura picta, assembly GCF_049243985.1. Taxonomy (NCBI): domain Eukaryota; kingdom Metazoa; phylum Chordata; class Lepidosauria; order Squamata; family Gekkonidae; genus Paroedura; species Paroedura picta. The sequence continues at coordinate 98,362,959 of NC_135373.1, forward strand.
ATGTGTAGAGGGAACAAACCAAACCTGGTTACCATAGCATCCTGTTTTTATTTCTTTTCAGTACTGAAGCACTCAGAACTGGATCAATGGCAAACTCACCTAAGCCATAACGAGCTGCTGAATCAGAAGAAGAATGACGCAAACAGCTGAGCTTCCTGAGCACGCCTGGTGATCCTCATATGATTGGGACTGGAAGGTGCTGGGTGGGCCGTCCCTGGTGCAGAAGATGTCACATTAGTCCAAATTTAGAGAACTCATTACGTAGCTACATCTTTATTGCCTCATTACTTTCAAACAGATAACACACAATTGACCAACCCACAATTGACCAAGCCATACAAATCCTGCCAGTAAATCGGCATTTTAAACTATCACCAATATATTTGAGCTCCTGTTGTAGAAGGACACAGCAATAGTATCCATTATGAAATATACAAAATCCTAACCTGCTGGGCTTCAGGGAGGCTTGTGAGATGTGGTATCCCGTCTGGTCATTCAGTAAAACCAGGATATTGCAAACCATTGGTCAGATCCAGCAGGGCTTTTCTTATATGAGTTTCTGATGGGTGGGCTTTAATTGTCATTGTTCTGTTTTTTTCTGAATTGTGATTGCTATTTTAATTTATGTTGTTATAAGTTCTGTTTTTTTTTTTGGGGGGGGAGCAGGATAGAATTGTTTTAAATAGATAATATCTAGCCCCAAGGGGTAGCAAGGGCAGGAAAAGCAATACAGGTTGGTGGCTCTTTTTGGTGTCTTAATAGTGCAGTCTTATGCATGGTTACTTAGAGGGCAGTACCTGTGCACAGGATTTCCCTGCAAATACCCACCTGCAGACATAAATACTAGCTTGAGTGTATATCTTTATGCACCTGGTGATCCAAGCAAGGTGCTTTCAAGGTAAGTTTGAAGCAAAGGTAGTTTTGCCATTGCATTCCTTTGATTTCGAATTATGGTGTTGGAGACAAATGCTGCAAACACCATGGACAGCCAAAGTTACCAACAAGATAGTTTTAGAGAGGAGCAAACTAACAATGTTGTTAGAAGCAAGATATTATGGCTGAAGCCCACTTACTTTGGATACATCATGCGATCAAATTCACTAGAAAAATCATTAATGCTCGGCATGTTCAGTGGCATAAGGAACCGTGGTTGCCAAAGGATCCGCTGGCTCAATATGATCAAAGCCAGTACAGGGATGAACATGAACCAACTAAAAGAAGCAGTCATTGACAGAAACGTATGGCAAAAACTTTCCTATAGAATCGCCGAGGGTCGGACACGACTGAATGGATAACATCATCATCATCCTTTGCAGAGTCTTCTTTGGTGCTTTTCCATCCAAGTACTTCGTTTCTATGATGAGGCAGATTCAGGCTACGCCATGCCACCTTCCATCTGCATGTATCATAATTTATGACTTATTTTTGCTGAACCCAAGAAGTAGTAAGAAGCTCCGGCTGTGTTTGAGAACCCTGCATCTGTATGATTTTAAATTCAGGCCCAACTTATTTTGGTCATTCCAATAAGGATCCAGAAGAATGGGCTCTGCCATTCAAATCCACCTATACACAGCTTGCTTTTGCTCTTTCTGGCATGAGAGATGCTGCTCACGGTTTCCAAAGTGGCAAAAGAACTAGGCAAAACGTGGAGAGAGAGAAAATCTCTCTCTGTGAAATACTTACACTACTCACTAATTTTAGAACTGGTTTTCACTTCAAAGCATATATTTAAATCTCTTCCTCAGTTATAACAATTATCGTATTGAATATTCCTGCCATCTAAGTAGTGTTGAAGGATAAGGGATATTCCCCCCCCCCCCCCCAGAACTAGACAGCAGCACTAATTAACAAGTCAGATTAACGCACCCAGCTTTATGAAAAGAATTCAGGAGAGAACAATGAAAACTTAAGACTGAAAATTGCCCTTCATGGGCACAGAGCAGAAAAATTTACATTAAATTACTGTATCCACTGATCTGGGCATCTGTCACCCCTGCTTTCCTTTGCTGGTGACCTGCTGTGCTCCAGTTTCAGGAATGAGGATTCCAAAGCTCAGCTCCAAAGCTTTATTATACATTCCAACTTTTTGACATAGATCCAATATTTGTTTATGTGATTAGCCACGGAAGATTGCCATTCCTGGTGTAAATATCTGGCTTCTGCCAAGCAGACCCAGCTGCAGAAGGAGGCAAGCTGATATGGCGACCTCAGCAGATTTTGAAAGGTGGTGCCCTCCTGCCCACGGCCAGCCTCCTCATGCCCACCTGCCTACTCCCTATCTTTGACCACACCACTGCTGCACCTCCCAGCAGCCAGATGATTGCATTCTTCTTCCCCAGGCCGTGTTAAGAAGAGCAAGGCAAGATGCACAGAACAATTCCCAGACTTTTAGAAGATTCAGTTCTCTCATATGAGGCCAGCCACCATTTCTGGTTGCCCGTAGGTAGGGTAACCCAAGTGCTGGTTGAACTCTTTCAAGAGAATGGCATCTTGCAAGCATTCAAAAAGATATATCAAGCATGCACAGCTTGCTGCACTATTTCTAAGGAAGGTCTCAAAGATTATCCCCTCCTGGAGTGGCAACAACAGCAGCAAGGTGTACATCCCTTGGTAAGAGGGCAGCAACCGCAGCCTCAGGTAATGAAAGATATTGAGGTGCCACAGCTCCTGAGAAAACAACAAAGTGTTTTATTTGTTTATGTATTTTATTTATTATATTTATATACCACCCTCCCCGGAGGCTCAGGGTGGTTTACATAGGAACAAAGAACAATACATAAAACAGTCTATAAGCAAGTGAATACCTTACTACTGTTGGCAGTGAATACTACTGTTGGCAGTAGGTTCTCCCTCTCCCTTCTCCAAACAAGGAAAAGTTGTTGCCCCAAGCATGTCCTGCTTGTAACTCTTCCAGGGGTGTTTGGATTGCCTCTGGGTACTGGATTAGACAGGCAAGGGACTTGCCCCAAACCACAGGTCAGCAGCCGGAACCTCGACATAACACAAAAGGTTCATGATCAGATTTCCAATCACAGTATTTTGTTTCATTAATTAACCCCCCCACACACACACACATGACAGGAGAAGTAGAGCTGGTGGAGGAGGAGTTTGATCCCTTTTTCTGGCCCGCTTCCCCCCAGCTACGTCTTTCCTGCAAAAATGGCAGGAAACTCATAACTCATAAACTCAGTGCTGCACCTGGACTCTCACCTGCATCTGAATGAATTTTATTTGCACTCTAGCCCTTATCCCAAAATATGCAACCGAGTTTCTGAAATACTAGTGTGCCTCCCCCCCCCCAACCTTCTAATTGTTATGGCACACTGTGGTGTGCTTTTTTCTGGATTACAGTTGGAGGCATACCTAACCCTGCATATAGGCTGTAAAGAGGAACGCGTAGAGCGACAAAGCTTACACCGAGAGGACAGCCTTCTTCTGAGGTGGATGATCCTGTCTATCGGTTGCAACAGGGACTCAGTCAGTCCAAGACAGAGATGCAGCGTAATCACCTGCCTCCTTCCAATCTGAGCCTCACTGAACACAACCAGAGCTTTAATTGATTTCTCACAGCTTCCAGGAGATACGTGCAATTCGCACTACTGTGTCTGGCATCCAGTTTTGTAACTGGTTGCATTAAAGAGTTAGCACCTTTCTGTATCTAGAGGAGAATCAGTGACTTTTCTCTGCTCCCCCTTTCATGGAAGTCCAGCCACAAGACCAGGCTAATCTAACAAAAGAGATCAGCTCATCTTACCACTCATCCATCTCTGCTTGCAAGCAAACTGAGTGTCATTATAAACCCACCCAGTCCATGAACATGTTCAGGCTTTAATAAAGGTAATTCCATGCCAATGTGGCCATGAACATACTGAAACGGAATAGGCTTGGCACAGCCTTTTCATCTGAAGAGAAGCTTTGCTCACCGCTGCCGGTCTACCACAGAGCAGGCACACCACATCCTGACTCAAGCCATATGGCCTTTGCAAAGCAGCCTATTCTGACAGACAAAAGCTGGCAAGGAAATATCAAAATAACACACATTTCAGGCTGGAAGCAGGCTGGAAGCAGCACGAAGACAGTCATAGTTTACCTTGCGACCCTCTTCCTCCATTACCTTTTTAATTGTTAAGGTTATTCACTGATTCAAGTTCTTTTAAAAGTGATTATCATCTACCTTTTAGCCGGATTAATTCATTAAATGCAAGCACACTTGCCTGCTACCAGACTCACCATAACAAGCACCCTCAGTGCCTTTATTTCATGGCAGGGCACACAATGTTCACAATGAGGAGAGGTCCTCATTTGATCCATGAGCCACAAATCTACACAGGCTTCAACTGTCCTGGTTTGTGTCCATCCCTTGTGTGCAGCCCTTTTCAGTGTTGTCATTTGGACACTATATTCATAACAAAAGACCTGCCAACATTTTGGCTGTAATTTCTGCTACAAAGCAGAGCAAAATATTAAAGAATTACTCACAGAGATTGATGAATAGGCAATTCAAAATGTTCTTATTTAAGAATTGCAAAACACTGTGATGACTGAAGGCATGGGCTGTAGTCCAACGTTTACACTGGAACAAAACGTTGCTAATTTTAAGGTGCCACAAGACTCCCGTTTGTTTATGCCGACATAAATGACTTTGACTCCATTTTCAAGGGCAGCAATGCATGCTGTTCTGTCTCATTCGACAGAGAGAGGTAACCAATCAAAATACTACAAAAATCACTTTTGTCACTGTTAAAATTGCCCTACAAGAGAAACAGATTGTTTTGTTAGAACTGGCAGAGGTTTGATTTCAACAAAACCATACTGTGTGGTAAGAAAACCTTCTGTTTAAAAATCGTAAAAAATATATAAAATAAGCCCACATATTCACAGTATTTTAGCCCAAAGACACTGAAACGTGGCAAGGCAACCTAGCACCAAAATATGATGGGACTGAAGGAGAAAAGGTTAGAGTAGCTTCTGGATCAGGAAGACAAAGAAAAGATATTCATAGGCAGTTAGATGAATATTCAGCAAGCCTTCAGCAAGATAAGTTGCAGGGTTGGGAGTGTGCACGAAGAAACAAAGAGCAGATCACCAAACTGACAAATCTGAGCTGATCTTGGCACAAGATAAGATTAGTAAGATTATTCATCAACCCCTATTCTGCATTGCACCATGGCTGCCACATAACAGTGTTCCCAGCAAAGGGAAGTGAAGAATAACATATCTTACTCAAAACTGGCTGGGGAATGTTTGGTCAGCAGAATGTAATGAAACAGGAGCTATTAATCCCGACGCTTTGGGGTATAAGCTGATTACCAGCTGGAATCAGAAAGAAATGTGCCCCTGTGGTATAATGTCATACAGTGAAGCGTTTGTTTCTTCCACTAAAACTTCAGGGCCTAATAGGGAGAGAGACAGGGTAACAAAACTAATGGGCCATTGATCCATAGAACTGCATCAGAACCTCTGTTTAATGGCCCAACTAAAATTTAGGAAGGTCATAGGGAACTGACATGTGTATTTCTAGCTTTAGAGCAGGAAACACATGCCTACTTGTATATTAGTAGCCCAAATAGATTTCTATTTAATATGAAAGATTCTTGCCTTGAGAAAGAAAATAAATTAAATGTGAGTTTTCAAAGGAAACAAGAAAAAATATAGAATGGTAGCTGCAGAACTCTTGTATGTATATAATTCACATATACTACTTCAGTGCTCATGGTTCTTTCTGCCACGGCTGGTCTGCATATGTGATAGTCTGCAGAGCTGTTTAAATGCCATTGCATCAATTATTAAATCAACTGATGGATTTATAGGAAGGCAGATTAGTGATCATATCCTAACTTTCTATGCTTTTTTTTGGTATCACCCATGAACAGTTCTGCTCAATCTGAAGCACATTTGTAATTCTTCACCCACCAATTATTCTGTGCTGTTGCACTCCCTTAGGAATGAAATCTTCACATTTTGACCTCATGTCTCCCTTGCTTTTGAAAGTGGGCAGGGCCTCGCCCTGTGGGTTTAACCCATGCAGATTTAGTCTACCATCCCCCTTCTCCATTCTCTGGTGAAAGAGGCAAGTAGAAACCTGCCTCCCTTGGCTCTCTGGTAAAAAAGATATCTTTGACTGTTCAGGTCGGTTTCACTGAACTTGGAAATTACTCCCCCATCCCTTTTCCCTGCCTCCCTTGCAGCTTCCGCTCCAGAGAAGGGAAGAAAAGATTTTTGTTCCTTCAAAAGGCTTATAGAAATACTTATTTTTTAATAGGAAGGAAGGATTCGATAGAATTTGCAATGCTTCCTCTTTATCTTGTCAGTTTGTGCCTGGGGAATTAAAGGATGCCCTTAAGGTTTGCATCCAAGTGTAGCCACTGGACAATAGGAGCTTGCACCAAGGTGAAGCAACTCAGGGGATGTCTGTTTCTAGAGAAGCCGGAACTAGGGGCTCCAAACACGGTCCCTGTGTGAGTTATAGCACCCACTAGCACCTTTCCTGGTACTCTCCAACTCTTCTGGAAAGTGGGTGGGGCCAGGGGAGGCTCTTACCCAGCAGAGCTTTTGATTGGTCCCTGGAGATCTGCTAGGCTGTGCAGATTAAAATAACATTCGTTTCAGTTGCAGCAGCCACCGTAGTGCTGGTTTCATTGTCACTCTTCTTTCTCAGTGTATTTTGTTTAATTACCCTTCTTCACAGAATCACAGAATCATAGGGGCCATACAGGCCATCTAGTCCAACCCCCTGCTCAACGCAGGGTCAGCCCTAAGCATCCTAAAGCATCCAAGAAAAGTGTGTATCCAACCTTTGCTTGAAGACTGCCAGTGAGGGGGAGCTCACCACCTCCTTAGGCAGCCTATTCCACTGCTGAACTACTCTGACTGTGATTTTTTTCCCCTGATATCTAGCCTATGTAGTTTAAACCCATTCTTCTCATCTGCACTTGGACTTCCTCCATGTGCAAGGCTCCACCTCCTATGGAAGCCATTTTGTAGCTGCCCCCCCCCGTGTGAAAATCCCAAGGGTGGTCACAGGCTCAAAATGGTTGAGAACCCCTGAACTAGAGGAAATATGAACTGGCTAACATATAACGTAAGAATAATATGACTTTTGAATGGTGACATTCTGCCTTCAGAAGATTCTAAGGTCATAAGTAAAAACCTTTATAACATGTTTGACTTCAATTTTAGAATGGGTTTACCCCCTCAAGTTGGTACTAAACAACCGCAGAATTTCAAAGTATCTGAAAAGCAGCTGGCATATAATGAATGGCAGAGAGGCCTCAGCATTGGCCTGAACCTACCATGCATAACAGTCCCCCACTTCCTTGGCTCTCCTGAGATGTGAGATGAGGAATTATCTTTCTCTTTCTTCTACTCGTGTATTGAATGCACTTCCTGGACATTATTCAGTGTTTCTTAACAGCACTAGCTGTGGAAATTCACAGCAGTGTTTTAGCACATTCTGTAGAAACAGGTGGTATGTGTAAACAGTTCTTGCTCCTTGCTATTGTCTCACAAGTAAGGAAGTATGCTCAGATGAATACAATTTACTTTTGAACACAGCAGAGTGCTCCAGATTACCATCTGGCTCCTCATGCGATTGCACATGTCCCACAGCAAGCTTCAAGCAGCCACTGCATGGTGATAAAGAAGAAGTTGGTTCTAATATGCCACTTTTCTCTACCAGAAGGAGTCTCAAAGTGGCTTACAATCACCTTCCCCTTCCTCTCCCCACAACAGGTAGGTGACGCTAAGAGAGCCCTGATATTACTGCTCCATCACCCAGCTGGCTGCATGTGGAGGAGCATAGAATCAAACCCAGCTCGCCAGATTAGAAGCCGGCACTTGTAACCACTACACTGCACTACAATCCCGCCTAGGGATTATTGCTTTAAGGCAATCCCAAAATGGAGAGCCTTAAAGCAAAACAGATGGAGATCACATGGCTAGAGACTGGGGAAGAACTGTGAACCTTCTTGAGGCTTGTCATGTTTGTTTGATTCTACTGTTATCCTGCATCCCTGTTTCCTGGCCTGGTGCCAACTCAAGACGGAAGTCAAATTGACATTTGATGGGGGCCAATGAGGAGCAAAGAGCCCCACCCCGATGTCACTGTCATTCTCACATTGTACCTAAGGGATGAAGCCATCGTAGAACTCTCAGTTTGTGCCCCTCTGCAAATGAAAGGAGGCCACCCTGAGTGCAAGATCCAAAATCCTGAAACCAGCACTGAGAGGGAAGAGTACAATCCAATCCTTAGCAATGGCATAATTCAGTTCCAAGGAAATTGTAGCTGACTGGAGCTACCCAAAGACACTAGCCTGGTAGTACTATTTATACAGTCATATAGTATTTGGAGGTGGAAAATGCCATCAAGTCACAGCTGACCTATGGTGACCTGTAGGGTTTTCAAGGCAAGACACATTTTGAGGTGTTTTGCCATAGCCTGGCCTCCATATCCTGACCTTGGTATTCCTTGTAGATCCCCCATGTAAAGTCTAGCTAAGGCCAACGGTACTTAGCTTCTGAGATCTGATGAGATCAGGCTAGTCTAAACTATCTAGGTCTTTAGCCTTCCAAAATCTCTGTACTATTATTTATGCATGTTCCCATTTTACACATCAAGAATGGAGACTGATATCTTCTGGCATCCTCAGGAGAGGCTGAAACACCAGTTTTCAGAGTCAGGGACTGTGAGGCCTTTTGTAGTTGCTGTTCTGCTAGGGAGGTACTCATCAATGGGATGTATTCCTTACTGAAAACCCTCTCTATCTTACACCTGCAGAGTGGAATTCTCCTGCCCTGCCCCCATCATCCTTAACTCGTTCATCTTTTAGAGAAGCCATTTTTCCATTAAAAATAAAATCATGAAAATAAGCAATGTGGCATAAAACATCCTTCATAATAGCCCATGGAAATATTGGTCTTTCATATACATGAGCCAGAAGATTTGCACTATTCTCACTCCTTTAAACAGAAATGGGTTCCATTAATTAGGTGTAGTTACAGTTCAGTCTTTCCATCTCTACCTGTGCCTCTCTTCTCCCTACCCCACTCCCAAACATACTCAGCTGTCAAATACTCCAAAAAATCTTTTCCCATGGCTTTTCCCCAATGTTTCCAAAGTGACTTATTTTTCTAGAAAGACTGAGCAAAATCCATTCACCCGTTCAGCTAGATGTGACAGAAAATGCCTTCTGCCACCTGTACAGTACAATAAGAGCCAGCCCATCTGGGACTTGGATATCTTTCTACTGAACCAAGGAAAGTAGCATAAGGACATAGACAGACAAGGGGTTTTCCCCCCACTGGTGCAAATATGAAAGGACCCTACCAATTTGAGGAGGCGTTCGCCCTGGATTTTCATTGTCTGGCTCAGATCCTAGTTCAGTCAATTATCTTCTTGCTTGTCAGGCAAGAGACATCTTTGAGGAATTGGATATGGCTTTCTAATTCAATGTGGATTATGTCTTTGTGCCCCTCCCCACTGTACTCTGGTAAGCAGACTGCAAAGAGCCTTTGACTGACGCTTCTCTTTGTTATATAATTGAAATTACTAGATCCTCTACCTAAAATGATACGTGAACATGGAAGACAAGAGTTGAATAGTCAACTAGCAGATTGTTTTCTTTCAGGGATGGGAATCCAACAGCCGTTTCCTTCCCCCAGGCTACCAAACATGGTTGGCCTCTACTTGTTAGACCATGATGATTTTGAAGAAAATGTTGTTGGTGCTCTTTCTTAAGACAATCACTGTAACACTAGAACCCATTAAGTACTAAGGGGATTGGGCCCTTTCATTTTGCTCACTTTAGAGCACAAAAATATTTTTCCAGGGGACATGAGGAAAGAAAAAGATACATCTCTGCAATCCAGCCTTAGGTGCCGGTGTGCCTCCGCAGCACAAGCATAAAGGTCAATGCGCAAACTTATGAACCTATTTGCATTCCTCTCGCTCTCTTTCCAGTCCATGCCAACTCTGATTTACCTCGAGTGACTGGAAGGGGTTTACATGACACGTTGGCAATTGCTGGATTGTAAAACTGTCTTCCAGAGGCTTCCCCACCTTCAAGAGCTTTCCATTTTATTCTGGAGCAACCCTGCTCTTGTCGTGCATGTGGCACCTCTGGAGTATTTCAGATTCTGGACTACACCACTAAACATTAAGTCAAATGTGCAGCAATAAGCACAATAAATTCCAGCTGTGAAGCGGCAGAGATGTATCTGCAGGCGAGTGGTGGCCCTGCATTTCCAGCATTAGTTATGGCAGCTGCTGTTACAAGATTCTGATCTGATCCAGGGTGTTGTAATCCCAAAGCAAATCCCAGGATGCTTTTGGGGTTGTTCTAATGCTGCATGAAAGTAATTCAGATCTTACTTATTCCCCAAAAGAGTACTTCCTGATTTCTAACTCTTTAAAATAATAATTATTGCAATAACTGAAAATGAGACTTTCTGTAGAACAAAGTGAACCACATTTTACCACACACAAGGATGGCATTTTACACTACACCTAGCCTGGTAGCTAAGCATTCCCCCTGGAAGGTCATCTCTGTGGCTGCTATTTTGTCTATTCCCTGCACAGGACAAAAAAACAAAGCACACACTGATGTCGTGGTATGAGGGAGGAAAGAAAGAAAGAAAGAAAGAAAGAAAGAAAGAAAGAAAGAAAGAAAGAAAGAAAGAAAGAAAGAAAGAAAGAAAGAAAGAAAGAAAGAAAGAAATGTTAAGAGATGAATTTGGGTCTTAAAGAAGCCCTTTCTTTCCATTGTTTTAGAAGTCAATAGCAAAAACTAATTCTTATGAATCAGACAGCTTCAAGATGTCATTCTTGATCAGTCATGACCAGTTTGAATGCCAATGTAGAGTCTATATGAATTTAGGATTCAATGTGAAGCTAAGAGTCTTCCTTTTTGTCTCATTGTGAATCGCTTTACATTGACTGAACCTCCCTCTCTCTTTTCTTGGATGCGCCCAAAGTTTGGAGAGATCGTTCAGACAGTTCATCTTCCAAACATTTCTCCTGGAAAGTGAGACTTCAGACCAGTCATTCCCAGGAAGCCTCTTAGTAATTCAGCCACTCTACCAGGAAGGCTTACTATTTTTTTTTACCTTTTATTTTAGCCCGCCCTTCCCTGAAGGCTCAGGGTAGATTACACATTTTAAAATAATACAAATTTAAAACGAATAGACATTCCCCCTGACAGAAAACAAGTGGCAGCATTCACAGGACCATCAGGAAGAATGGGAACTGCAGGCAGAGCAGCTTAAGTAGAGCTCAGGGTCTGAAATGTAGCAGATGGACAGCTCCAAGCTGGACAGCTCCCTTGCTTAGGAAAACAGCCCATGTCTTAGTTTTGGGGGTCTGTTACACAACTTCTATTGCATTGCAGGTCATGGCCACTGGGTGAATTACAGTTGGTGAACCAATTGTACGCAATAAGCTGTCAGAATACATATAACTTATGGATTTTTCTGTCCCCTGCCACGGGCCACCTGAGAGCCACTTCCGGAAATGTCCCTGCCAGATGTGCTCTCCAGGCAGAGACATTTGCTCACCCTGTCACTTCAGTTCAGGCTCCTGTTCACTAACAGCCACTGGATTCTGTTACTGACTGGGTGGGCAAGGCTTTTGCTCTCAGTAAGGGGCGGTGTCTCGATCAAATCCTTTCAAGCGCCACATGTGGTATTATCCCCTCACTGGGTCTTTTGCAAGCAAGTTGTTCAATCTCTTGTTTTTCTCTTCCTTGAGAAACTGATTGTTTAGGGGCCATTTTCACAGTTAAGTTTCCTCCAAAATAAAAACATGTGAGGTTATTTCTTGCAGCATATTTTCATTCTAGTCAAGAGCTTGTCAGCATGGCAGGCCAGGAGTGTAATTGAACTTCCCTCCTGATGTTCCTGCACGCCTTTCCTAAAGCCATCACAACATCTTGTTGCAATTATTTTTGCAATTTAATTACTTGTTGTGCTTTCTTCTCATTTGCTCTAAGCCTTTGCTCCTAAATATAATTTGTCCGTCGTTTTGTGTGAAGGTCATGTTTCCCTCCTGAAATAAATACAGGGTCTTGCCAAAATGAGGAGGCCAGTACAAAGGATATTTCTCCTCAGGCCTGTTAATTGGGGAAGGGGGGGTTCCAGGTACGCTTATTTAACTTCTCAAGAGGCCTAGAGCCCGGGGGATGTAGTGGCTAGAATGTCAGCCTAGGACAGGAGAGACTTGAGTCCAGACCTTCATGTTGTTTGAAGTTCACTGGGCAATCTTCGATCCATCCATCTCTCTCAGCTGAGCCGATCTTACGGAGTTGATGCGAGGACAAAACGGAGGCAGAGAGGGTCCTGCATGTTGCCTTGTACTCCTTGAGTGAAGGGGAGGATACAAAACATGACTGATACAGAATGAGGGTGAATACTAATTTGACTAGAGAGCAATTTGACTAAAGAGAAGAAAAGTGTCAGTCTCTGAAATTTGCATAACAATTGGTGGTAAGACAGACTAACTTCAGTTATTGAAAACGCCCTCCATTAGCCCAATTCACACTGCTTATCTCCTTCCTGTGATACAATGAAACTACCTGTTTAAGTTTCACAACCTCAATACCTTTGAAATTACCCCACCACTGATGAAAGGCAAAGTCCAAAGAGATCTCTTGTAGCTTTATTAGCTGCTTGTATATCACTTTGAATGTTACAAAAGTAGCTTGTAAATGAATCGCTGGTAGGGAAGAATTGAGTAGACATACCCTTTAATGTCACTGTAACATTATGATTATGATTGGGGAAGGAACTGGCAAACCACCCCGTATTGAGTCTGCCATGAAAAAGCTAGAGGGTGTCACCCCAAGGGTCAGACATGACCCGGTGCTTGCACAGGGGATACCTTTACCTTTACCTTTAACATTATAATATAAGGAGGACCCCTCTCACTTGCTCCTCTTTCCATCCCTAAAGCTACAGGTATGAAGTGGAGAGATGGGTAAATGTCTGTTAACTCTGTTATTTATACACTGTGTCATCTTCCTTGTTTGATGTAGGGGTTAGGAGTGAGGACTTCTAATCTGGCGAGCCAGGTTTGATTCTGTGCTCCCCCACATGCAACCAGCGGAGTGACCTTGGGCTCACCATGGTGATGATAAAGCTTTTCTGAAAGAGCAGTGATATCAGGGCTCTCTCACACTCACCCACCTCACAGGGTATCTGTTGTGGGGAGAGGAAAGGGAAGGTGACTGTAAGCCGCTTTGTGACTCCTTTGAGTAGAAAAAAGTGGCATATAAGAACCAACTCTTCCATCTTCTTCTTCTTCTTCTTCTTCTTCTTCTTCTTCTTCTTCTTCTTCTTCTTCTTCTTCTTCTTCTTCTTCTTCTTCTTCTTCTTCTTCTTCTTCTTCTTCTTCTTCTTCTTCTGCCTCCGTAAGGAAGGCATACTATAAATAACAGAAAATAAATAAATTTGCAGATGGGAGGGGATGTATGCAGTGCCCCCATTCCCTTTTCACTCTCTCACATACTTCCCAGTTGACAAGGGCACTCTCTTTCTCTGACAGAATGCAACAAGCACTGTTCATGTAACTTTAAAAAGAGATATATAGATTGGTGACTCAAGGGGAAGGCTTCAAGTGCCACAACTTTACTATAAATCTTTCAGACACAACTCAGCAGTACTAATACTGCTAGGCTGACGTTATCATTGTTGTGTTTGTGTGTTTGTGTGATTTAACGGAAAAAGCAGCTGTTCCCCTCAGAAAGGACCACATGCATGTGAAACAGCAGAAGGGATTCTTGGGTCCTCCAGTGACATGTCTGCTTGTTCCTCCCTCTCCCAAGATGTGCCCCACCTCTGTTTACAGCCTCGCATAGGTCACTTGTGCCCGTGGGAGCAGTCGCCAAGGAGCGGCTGGTGTCCCCTTGCATCTACCCTGGCCTGATGACAACTTGGCTGTTAGCCAGGACTCTGCACAGAGGACACGGAGTGTACTGGCAGAGTTGGCAAAGGTTCCATCCCAGTTTGCTTTGGGGAACTGTCAGGCAATTGTGGGGCTGGCTTTCAGGAGGAGTAAGGGCTGATTCACTCCTCCTATTCTCTCTCTCTCCCTCCCTCCCTCCCCTCCCCTTTTCTTTCTTTCCCTCTTGATGATCCCTCCCTTTCTCACTGGTGCAAAGGATTTTTTTTCCAGAAAGCACAGTGTCTCTGAGGAAGGGGGAGAGAAAGAGAGAAAGAGAGAAAGAGACTGGCTGCCTCCAGGATTCCTTTCGAGCCAAAATGGAAATGTAGTCCATGGTATTTTCAGCTCAGCTTTTCAAATGAAATTAGAATTACTTTTTAAAAAAAGGGATTGTGCGTCTTCAGCCTCCTGGAACCACAGAGGAAATTCAGAGACGGTCTTTGGACTTAGATGGTGCTGCACAGTTTTGGAATTCTCTTGTTTTTTTCTTGTTTTTAACTAACAGCTCCCATCTCACATCTTTTCCTTGTTGAGAGGGCTGGCTTTAATTGTGAGATTTACTCAGGAGAAAACAGTTTAGTGAGGAGAGGCTGAACTCCGTCTTCTCCGCTGGAAGTGGCAGATGGAGACGTGCTGCGCGTCCCACATTTCAACTGGGAAATTTTGAATCCCTCTTTTGTTGCCTTGCTGGACAAAACAAGGTTTTTTTCTGTTGTAGAAGTTAATCTCTGAAACAGGAGACCGTTTCAATGGTGAGCCAGGGTGGAATACGGATGGAACGAGGTTATATTTTTGGATTCTGTTGCCTGGTTCTGTTGGATCCAGGACAGGTTTGGACCGGAGCTCCCAAGACCCAGAAACCTAGGTTGGAAATGCAGATGCAGCTGAATGGCAATACCAGCTCAGTTCCTACCTCGGAGGATGCTGCGACGAACCCCACTGAGGCCGTTCCTGGGGGCGATCAGTGCCGTGGTTACTATGATGTTATGGGCCAGTGGGACCCTCCATTTAATTGCAATTCAGGGATCTACAAGTTCTGCTGTGGGACCTGTGGGTACCGTTTCTGCTGCCAGTTCACAACTGGGCGACTGGACCAAAGTGGCTGTTCCAATTATGGCACTCCACAATGGATCAGCATAGACCAACCACCACATCGAGTGGATGAGACCCCTGAGAATCCCACCAGGGACAAGACCAACATGATTGTATACATTATATGTGGTGTGGTGGCCATCATGGTACTGGTGGGCATCTTCACCAGGCTGGGGCTGGAGAAATCACAGAGCCCTCAGGCTGAGATGACCATATCCAGGTAAAACACCAGAAATTTATCTCCATCCCTCACCCTTTACTCCTTCTGCCCCTCCCCAAACTCTTCTTTTTTGTTCTGCAATAGATAACTGATTTGTCTTAACTGCCTCTTGTAGTTCAATTTTTCCTTCCAGATCAAAGTCTATAAAGTATGCCTGCATCTTTCTCTCCACTCGCTAGCCTCAATACTCTCCTTGCCTTCTGGTCTCAGGAAGACAAGGCAAAGGAAAGGTGATTTTAAAATATCTGGAGTGGTGAATTAAAAAATTAGGTGAATGGCTGGAAGTGGAGGTTGAAGGAAATAAAGCTTAGCAATAAATTCTTCTTGCTAGTTTTCTATAAAAGGTAGATACAGTGGATGAAACAAGCCTGAATCAATCAGTTCTGGGGCGCAACTGCATCAGGCATGTACACCATTCCTGAAAGTAAGGTTGGCAACTTAACTAGATGTTCATAGGTAAGATATGCATGATGGATATATGGTTCAGAAAGTATTTGGGTTTTCTTTCTCCCTACAGCCTGTTTTTGCAAGGAGGCATAAGAAACTTCATGGAGGTTTTTACTTGGTGCTGGGTGTCAATGAGAGGTTGTGCACACTTATGCATAAAGACTTTTGTGTGTCTTTGTGTGCATTTCACAGGATGCCATCGCACCCTTTTGCCAGCCAGAAAGTGCTCAACCAGGCAGGCTGAAAACACTGTAAAAATCAGCCCACAGAGAGAAAAAAGTTCAGAAAGGGTGCCTTTCCCCACAGCTTTGCTGCACCCAGGTGGCAGTCCTGGATGGAGAAGGTGGTTATCAAGGTATGGGAGGAGAAGACAGTGAGGATGGAAGTCAGAAGTGGCACCTTTGGAATGGTGTCTCCTCTGGGTTTACTTTCTCTGAACCACAATAAGCTCTGCCGAGTTCACTTGCCCCCTAATTGTAGTCTGTCCTGTCGTTCCCATCTGCGTATCTTGCTGGTGCACTTGCATTCTACGTTTCCCACTATGCCACCATCCAGCTCGCCTTTTAAGTTTTACTGTGCTGCTCTCTGTATTCTTTTGGATGGCATTTTGAACATAGTGGTCTTCTCCCCCACCCTCATTCTATGGCTTTGCTTTGACCCTCCCATTGGCTCTTTCTGCCACGGGGCGACATCTCCCTCTGCGGCAATCAGAGAAGGATTATGCCTCTCCATCAGAGGCAAAGTTGTGCCACTCAAGGCTATGTAGCACTTGTAGGTCACGATCAGCGGCTCCCACAACATGCTTAGCAACATGCTCAATAGTTTCATCAGTTGTTGTGGGAAGGGAATGTGGGAGCTCAAGCGTGATTAAATGGAATATGGAAGAGTTGGGAGGGAGAGCTGGGGGAAGCGGGGAGGGAAGTACGCCAGCCAGCTCTTTGTAACGCTTGTGCTTCATCTGGTCCTGTGCCGGGGTTAGGGCACAGGAGGTTCACCTGATGTTTTGTGGCAACAGTAGAGAAGAAAACATGGCACAGCCTACAGAACTGCTTGCCTAGCTGAAGAGTCTCTGTTAGTCCTTTGGCATCCAGGAAGGTGTCGAGGTGACAGTGTGTCACCCGCTGATGGGCTGAAGAAGACTGCCAAGGCATCCAGTGCAGATGGCCCTGGGACATCTCACTCAGCCTGAATCCTCTGACCAGCTGCTCCACTGACTCCTACAGAGCAGCAAACAAGCAGAAGGCAGCTGAAGAGCTCCAGCTAGGTTATAACACCAGACCCAAGGCTGTTATGTAGGGTCTCACCCTCTGCATCTCAGAAATCGCAGTGGCAGTGACCTATTTAGCATTCCACCCGCAGAAAAGGTCTCCACCAAGGGCACCCAAGTGTCCACTTGAGACACATTGAGGAAATTAGCCTAATAGGCCATTCTGCCTGTTTAGCATATACCCTTGTGCTGCAAACTGCTTTTCTAACGAAGCGTGTATGTCTTTGGATGTAACATCCCTCATGTTATTGTAGCTGGTCAAAAGGTCTCATTCCAGAAAGATGGAATCAAGTATGTTGTGAAACTGACCTCTGCGTTTCATATTAGATGCAAGGGCCCTAATTCTAGCCTGCCAGAACACCAAGTAAGATTTTCCCAGGCTTCTGTTTGCTTCTCCTGGTGATGCTGGCAATGCATAATAGTGGAGCATTTTAATTCCAGGTGAGTGATTTTGTTGTGTATCATCACAACAACATAAAACATAGTATAAAAGTAATACAAAGTATATCCGATATAAAATACAACGTTCAGATTAAAACAAAGATACCAGAGTCTTGCAATAAAACAGTGTGAGACCAACAGGAAACCCGAGGTTCTGTGAGGCTGATATATACCTGCTACACGTTTGGTGTAAAAACTTTTGCTCTCTTGGATCACAGCTTCCTAACAGCCAGAGCAAAGAATGCGGCTACATTAGTTATGGCAGGTAACAGAAATGAGGGGTCTTTAGTATTTGAAGGAAAAGTTGCTCGAACTAGACAAGTTCTAGATCTTGTCTAGAAATCTGATTCTGGTTTCTTTAAAAAGAGGGCAGTATAATACACAACGTTGTATGTCCTCTGGAACTGGAGCATCACATAAACAGAGGCATAATTCTTTCAGAATCTGAGCAAACCTTCCTGTAAGAAAGGCTGGAATCACAGCAAGGTCTGGAATCGCAAAGTGGCAAAGGCCAATCTCAGATGTTCTGAAGTGATATTAACCTGATATGGAGCTCTTTCATGATTGGTCTTAATTAATTTAAACAAAGAGGAGAAGAGTGATTTAATTACACCCTTCATATAAGAATACAGAAAAGAGACCCGTTAGATCCAAGGGTTTATCTGGTCTAGCATCCTATGTCCTGCCAGGCAGATGTTTCTAGAGAGCCCATACTAGCAGCCTGTGGAAGTATTAGCTCAGTATCAAGCACCTGAACTGTCACAGCTAGCAGTCATTCACATACAGGCAGCATCAGCATTGCTGGTGGGTGTAGTAGCTGCCAGAGTCCTGGGCTCCTGTCAGAGTTCACCGCTGCCAAACCCTGGCCATCCATCTTCCTTGATGCCTGTGTGCCTACCCTTCCCTTGTCTACTTGTAAATAAATGCTCTGTCACCCACGTTCCTGGCTGCATATGCTGCCCCGCTGAGCCAGGTAAGGGCTTGTGGCTGGTACACATCAACAACACTCCTAGTGGCCACGGCAGCAGCACTTTGAGCCACAGGCACCACCCAGGGCCCATAGTTGGGGAAAGGGAGTGCTGGTTGCATGGGTGGTTGCGACCACAGAAGGTTGGGAGACCTTGCAAGCAATCAAGGGAAGGATACACCGGTAGGTGGGAACATGCAGTTGGGGGCAAGAAGGGGGTCTGATGCTAGGCACAGGGGTCTTGAGCTCTCTTGGTGCAGGGTCCCAGGGTAAGAATATCCTCCATAAATTGTCTTGTGGTAGCGAATTCCATGAGTGTACATTTACCATGACACAATATCACTATTGTGGTGGTCCCCATAAATTTACACATACACACCACCTCTCAAGATCCCCACAGGATCCCCACAACGTTTTATTATTGTAAACTGCTCCACGCCTGTTCATGGGGAGGGTCAGTATGAAAATCAAATTATAAAAAACTCCTTTTGCTCCAGAACAGACATTTGCCTCCAACAGCAGGTATGGGTCTAACAGGATCCTGAAGCCACAAACTAGCTCCTTCAGGAGGAAGGATAACCCATCCAGAACCAGCTGACTTCTTCACTTCTCATCAGCAATACTCTCAAGATGCAGTAAGCCTCAGTCTTGTCTCAACTGTACAATTTTTCTGAGCCAGGATTTAAGGACAGGATTAGCATTTGAAACCAAAAATGCGTATGCACTGAATAGCTGGTGAAGTCTTCCCTTCCTCACCGCTTCTAGCCATGTATTATGCCTGAAGGATGCTGGAAAGCAAAGAAGGAGAAACAGATATGGGCCAGGAGCAAGAATCAGTAATAGCAAAGATTTTATCGGACAACAGTGAAGGGATCATGAGATCCCTTCTGCCGTGAGGTAATTATGTTGGAGAATGAAGGAGCGAGAATGATATCGATGAGAGATTTATGCCCTGTTCATCTTGGATATGTAAAGATTTCAGTTTGTTGCTTGAAGGTTTAGAAATGCCAACCATCCCTGCTCTACACCCAAACGTACACTCCAACCTATCCGTGCTAATGCCATGTGCACTACTTCAGTTAGCTTTATATTTACCAGGGATGTATCTCACCAGGTAAATTCAGGGTTGCCTTGGGAGAAAACAGTGAAATAATATATTGTTGTTTCTTCAGTTGGCTGTGTTAATCAAGCTAATCCCAATGGCTTGGATTACGGTAAATATAATTACATTTCTACACCGGTCCTCCTCTCGACAAGTATATTTTGGCATATCTGTCACAGAACCACGTGTCTGAGGAGGCCTGCCCAACCCTTTTAGAGAGGGTTTCACCCACTCCATCTTTTTCATCGGGGCTGTGACAAGATTTCCTAAAATGACACCAACTTTTTACAGCTAGGTTATTTTTATATATTTTTTTTTATTTTCATAAAGATAAAAATATAGAAAAAGGACAGATAATATAAATTGTTAATACAAAGAAAAATAGATTATGCTCTTCATTTGTTATACTTAAATCCCCTCTGTTAAGTGTCCCCTTTTAGTTTATCTTCTTAAATAGTTCATATAAGGGCCCCATTGTTCTTGAAACATCTCTTCTGTTTTTCCATTAACTATCAGTGTCAGTTTGGCCATCCTTGCAAGTCCGCTAGTTTGTTCAACCAGTCTCCTATCGAAGGTAATTCTTGTGTTTTCCATTTCTTGGCCAAAACTAGTCTTGCTGCCACCGTCACATAGAAGAATAAACTTTGAGCTTGGGCAGGGAGGCACTGTGGAGATATACTTAATAATATAGATTCAGCTTTCATAGGAAATCTGAGACCCCACATTTTCTGCACAATGGTGTGAACTTTTTCACATTTCCACCACATATGAAAAAAAGAACCTACTTGGTCACCACATTTCCAACATTTGTTATCACAGTTTTTAGCAATTTTAGCAATCACTTTTGGTGTCACATACCACCTGTAAACGGTAATGACTGGAGAAGGCACTGGCAAACCACCCCGTACTGAGTCTGCCATGAAAATGCTGGAGGGCGTCACCCCAAGGGTCAGACATGACTCGGTGCTTGCACAGGGGATACCTTTACCTTTACTACCTGTAAAATATTTCATACCAGTTTTCTTTAAGTATTTGACTGTTAGTATACTTAGGGATTCTAGACCATGCTAGTTCCCATTATTCTATTGTCATATTTGTCTCAATATTTTGCAACCATTTAATCATACATGGCTTAACCCGTTCCATTTCCATCTCATACCTCAATAACAATTTATATATTTGTCCCTGCAAGAGAGGCTTATCTTGAATTACTAAATTTTCAAATTCTGGTATTGAAGCCCCTGGATTTAATGGTTGCTGAAACTCTGCTTTGAATCTAAATAGTAATTGGTTGTACTCTAACCATTGAATTTCTACTTCTTTTTTCTTTATTGTTTGCATATCCTTAAACTTGCAGGTTTTAGATAATCTTTGAACTGAAGACAGGTCAGCCTTTTCTGTTGAACTTTGCCAAAGTATGCTTCAGTTGGTGATTTCAATATTGATAGTCTTTTGTTATACCTTGACCATACATTCAAAAGTCCACTGATCCAAGTATTTACGGCTAGGTTATGATCCCTTCCAGAAGGAGGAGTTGCCCCTGCAAAGGAATTTGAGGTTGGCACATTCTCTGAGTAGAGCCACAGAGCCCCAATCTCACTTGGTGCTGGGTCCTTCTGCCTGTCCCGTAATCTCTTCTCCTAGTTTTAGAGTGGTTGGGCATGTGGGTGACTTTCAGCTTGCATCATCATAACCATCTAGGGCACTTAAATAAAGGATAGTGTTTTTATTGCTAACACATAATAGATAGCAAAGAGAACAATGAATTGGGCGGGGGAAGCCTCATTAAAACCTCTTAACTTTTCTGCCAGCTCCCCAATGGTGTTACTATGCTAGAATTACTAAGTTGGGATACAATTACTTACATCTCCACTGGTAGCTTGATAGACAGAGATTTCCCCTGACATTTTCATAGGCAAACCTTTCGTTCCTTGAGAGGAACCTGGGCAAAGGGGGGGGGGGTAAGCTTTTAGACACTTCCTGTTACAGATGCAGCTTGCAACTATAAATAACTTGACATATCAAAAATGGATCAAGAAATCCTTTTCTGCCTCATATAATCTTTGAGTATGCGAATGCGTGGAGAGGGAAACAAGACTGAAATTATGTGAAACGGTTTCAGCACTGGAAATATTGTCTATTACGTGACATATTTCATAATTATAAAAATAAGTTACTATAAAACTTGCTTTAAAAAAATCCCACTTGATCCCAAAATGCCAAAATTGCAGCAAAATTGGTCTTCATGTGCATATGTGTGCAGCCATACAATGCGTGCACCATTTAAAGCACTCTGTTCTCCAATAGAGGGAGGACATGCTACAATAGGGCAAGGCCAGCATATGAAGAAGAAGAAGAAGAAGAGTTGGTTCTTATATGCCGCTTTTCCCTACCCGAAGGAGGCTCAAAGCGGCTTACAATTGCCTTCCCTTTCCTTTTCCCACAACAGACACCCTGTGGGGTGGGTGAGGCTGAGAGAGCCCTGATATCACTGCTTGGTCAAAACAGCTTTATCAGAGCCATGGCGAGCCCAAGGTCAACCAGCTGGCTGCATGTGGGGGAGTGCAGAATTGAACCTGGCATGCCAGATTAGAAGTCCACGCTCCTAACCACTACACCAAACTGGCTCTTAATATGCTACCTTTATCAGCCAAAAGACCACCGTATCTCATTTCAGTTGGTGGGCAGCCTTCTGACTGCAGGATTGGTTCCATGTTAGCCAATGGGCCTTCCTTATGGCAGGGGCATTGTCTCCCCAGTCCTCCTACACCACACTGCTGCCATATCCAGCTCCGGTTTTATGATATGTGACAACTAGGTACGTTATTGGTATGCTACATGGGAGAATGCTGGATGTTCCTGGACCCAATTGCATGAATCCACTTGCTGGGCAGAGGGAACATCTGGAAGCAGTTTGCCCCTCGAGTGTCATGCCACCAATGGTGAGGCCACGGCAGCAGGGCAGCCCTTCCACCCAGCCCCATGCAGTTACTTGACAGCATTGACTCTTACAGGAGCAAGTCACGGGAAGCACACAGAAATCTGCAGTTATGAAATGCATCAGATACACATGGGTTGTGAGGGGAGAGGGGGGGGCACGATAAACCCATGCAGTGTTAAAATGTAACTGTCCAATGTAGAATTATACAACATATACCACCAAGAGATTCCAATTGGATATAGCCTTTTTTTGAAGTAAAAACACGCTGATTGCATGGCCTATGACCAGAACAGCTTCATTCGGCCACTTGGAATTGTGCAGTGTGACAGATCTGCATGGCTGCAATTTACATTGCATTGTAGCTGCTGGTATGATGAACATCCAACATTTATATTTATGGCAGAGTTATTGCACATTGGTGGAATTCGTCCAGTAAAAAGAATTGTTTTGAATTTAGCTTCCTCTGCTCCAAATGCACAAAAAGGTGGCTGTAAATTGGGATTTTTGCCAAGCAGACACCGCCACACAATTTCTGCTTGTTCAGCCGATAGATTCTTCACAGCATAACTTCGAAGAAGCAACCTGCTTGCTGGAGCAATTGTTCCGCTTACATTTCTCTCACATTGTTTCTCTGTGCGTCTAAGTTAGCTGGATGCAGGGGAAGACAGATCTCCTGAGCCTTTAACAGTTTGGCAAAAGTGTTTGGTAAGTGTGGCTTGTCAGGCAAAGGTGCGACAAGATTCACCTGCCCAAACTCCTGCAACCTACAATTCTTAAAGATACAGAAGCTGTGACTTTCCTTGCGTGTATTTATTTTGTTATTTAAAACACTCTATGCCACTTTCCCACACAATCAGGGTTCACAGGACAGTAAACATAAAAACATTAAAACGTTTAGACAATTACAAATACAGCCAAAATGATAAAATCCAGTTAGGTGTGTAAAATGCCATCAAGTCACAGCCAATCTCAGCAAGGAGCTTTTGAGCAGCAGAGTTAGGTTTTCTGTTTTTCACTGCTTTCCTCTGCAGTCTTCCTCCCTGGTGGTCAAAGGAACTAATCCATCTTTTGTCCTTTGCTAATATAATTTCTGATCCAGAATCCAAGAGGTCTCCTTTCCAAGGAGACTGCTTAGTTTCCAAGTTCTGAGGCAATCAGGCTTTACCTGGCCAGCTTTTTGTAGTGCTGACTTCGAATCTGGCAAGCTGGGTTTGATTCTGCACTCCCCCACATGCAACCAGCTGGGTGACCTTGGGCACTGATAGAGCTATTCTGACTGAGCAGTAATATCAGGGCTCTCTCAGCCTCACCCACCCCACAGGGTGTCTGTTGTGGGGAGAGGAATGGGAAGGCGACTGTAAGCCACTTTGAGCCTCCTTCGGGTAGGGAAAAGTGGCATATAAGAACCAACTCTTCTTTTTCTTCTTCTTCTTCTTCCTGTGAGAAAAAGAAACCTTGTGAGAGTTTCTTATAGGCCGCTTTTAGAGAAAAGCGGCCTATAAGAACCAACTCTTATTATTATTCCCTCCAGGAATAGAATTAATAACACATAAACAAACAACACTAGAAGGAGGGCCAGTAACTGCTTTGCAGGTATGCCAGATGTAACAA
This sequence comes from Paroedura picta, assembly GCF_049243985.1. Taxonomy (NCBI): domain Eukaryota; kingdom Metazoa; phylum Chordata; class Lepidosauria; order Squamata; family Gekkonidae; genus Paroedura; species Paroedura picta. The sequence goes on from NC_135373.1 coordinate 98,386,980, forward strand.
AAAAAATCTTCACCTGTTGGCAGAAGAAGAAGAGCTGTTTTTAATATCCTCTTTTCCTCTCCCAGAAGGCATCTCAAAGCAGCTTACCATCCCCTTCCCTTCCTCTTCCCTACAACAGACACCCTGTGAGGTAGGTGAGGCTAATCTTCTGACTGGACTGCTCAGTCAGAACAGCACTATCAGGGCTGTGATGAGCCCAAGTTCACCCAGCTGGCTGCATGTGGAGGAGTGGGGAATCAAACCTGGCTTGACAAAATAGAAGCCGCCGCTCTTAACCACTACACTCCCACTGATACAGGAAGAGAGAAGAATTTTCCTGGGGAGGGAATTCCAAAACTTTGGTGCCACGACAGAGAAGGCCTTTTTTCAGATTTCTACCCATCTATCATTGGACTGTCAGAACACTGAAACAAGGCCCAAGGGATGATTGAGTAGGTAAATTTGCATGGGAGAAGACAGTCCATTAGGTATGTTAGTCCCAATCCGTATGGGGTTTAAAGGTCAATACCAGCACTTTGAATTGAGACCACAAACAAATTGGAAGTCAGTGCAGGTGGAACAAAACTGGAGTGATAATAGCCCCAATAACCCACTCTGATCACAATATTTGTTACCTTATAGTCTTCAAGAGCAGCACATTTCAATATTCAAATGTAGATGTGACCATCACAGTGGCAAGTTCCTTTTTGCCTAGAAAGAGCTGCAGCTGGCTCACCCACTAAAGCTTCAGAAAGGCACCCCTGGCCAGAGCTGCCACCTGTTTATCCTGTACCCTGTGTGTAGTGATTAATTTATTCATTCCACATTTAACATTAAACTGGGAGATCACAAAAGGAGAAGAATCAGGCAACCCAGATATGTAGGAAAAAAATACATTTTGGTAAATTAGCCAAAAAAAAAAGAAACCACAAAAGCAGACAGATAAGGACCAAATATGCTTTAGAAGAGATGAGCTTAGAAAAAGAACATGTGGAGAGTAGAAATCAGTTCAAGCCCTAAGAGTCCAGAGGATGCTGGAAGGAGGATTCTGAGAGGCAGGATTTCTAACCCCATCCCTAAAAAAAACACACACACATACAAAAACACACAATTCTTTGTAGGTGACCAGCTTGTCCTTAGCAGTTATTTTTCCCAGTTAAAATTAGGGCAAATTCAGTTTAAACTATCTACCAAAGCTCCATCCAAACCTACCCTCCTCCATACACACACACCGAAAACTGTTACTCTTTGGTGGTGGTGAAAGGAAAGTGACATCAAGTGACAGCTGACACATGGCAACCCTCAAGGGGTTTTCAAGGCAAGAGATGTCCAGAGGTGGTTCGCCATTGCCAGCCTCTGCACCCATCCAAATACTAGCCAGGGCTGATGCTGCTTAGCTTCAGAGATCAGGCAAGATTGGGCTAGCCTGGGCTATCCAGGTCAGGGAATCCTTTCAAAGGTGAGTAATTGCATTCCTAAAACAATTCACTTTGGCATAATCCTGTTAGCTACACAGGAATTATCCTGAAATGCTTGATGTGTGAATCACAGTTTATTACACTTTTTAAATGCAGGGGAAAATGCAGTTAAAATCCATTCTTGCTGGTCAGATTCACACTTCTCCGGTTTCAGAAATGACTAATCATACTCTTCCCAGGGATTTACTTTATCCCACTCCATGCTGCAGGCTAGCCTTGTCTTGTGGTCAGTATATGAATGGGAGACCACCAAGGAAGTCTGGGGTCATTACGCAGGGGGAGGCAATGGCAAACCACCTCTGAATGTCTTTTGCCTTAAACTCTACAGAGTTGCCATAATTCAGCTGCGACTAGACAATAAAAATTAAAATGCTATAGCTCTACTCCCGAGATAAGTGATGTATTGGGGAGTAGTCCTGCAATCCCCTCCGGTGCCAGAGAAAGTGGGTTAAATGCATGCTTGTTTAAGCTTCAAGGAAAACAGGGAACCGGCCAACTGACTCTTGGAATACACAGTGGTTGAGCTGTAGATCATGACTAGGTGTGTTGGCAGAGCTGGGCAAGCCAAAAGACAAAGAAGGAGAGCCAGGATTTACTTGCTACTTGGGGCCATTTGTAGAAGCCATTTGTGGTAGCATGGTAGGAGAGAACTCGAGAGATATAGCAGCCTTACAATTGACACCTATGACTGATTTTGCAGATTATCTTGCTTAAATTAATGCCCTTCTTTTACTATTGCTTTTTATCTGCCCACAAAGGAATTCCAGTTCTTATTAATAAATGTATATATACCCTTTTCCTTCTAATCTTACCCCTTCTTCCCCTTGGGAATCATTAATTGTGTATTAAAAAATCCTTGTGGATATCTGTGATTGGCAGGCAATCCAAAGACTGGATCGACCAAGCCTGGTATAAACACAAATAAACAAAAGATCTCTGTGAGTTAGCAAATATATTCTGCAAGTTGGGACTGATCTCTTGACTTAAAGCTGTCAAGGGAAGTGCTGGAAAGGAAATCTGGAATTCTAAGTGAGCCTGCCTTTGTTAGTTTCTGGCCAGTAAAACACCAGTTCTAGTTGGGAGCCCTAGCTGTACTTTACGAATACATTGAACAGAATGATAAAACCCCAGTAGTGTTTGGGGAGCAGCCTTGATTACATCTTGAACAGCTTTGCCTTAGAAGAATGTCTTGGGCTTGTCATTTGTATAAATGCCCATGGCTTGCTGTCGAGCTCTGGGGCGAATGCAGATGCCATGTCTCATCAAGCCGCCGTATGTTCTTGTTGGCACTCTGTGCCTGTCTACTTGCACCACTGACGACAGCTTGCTGGTAAATTACACCACCAGTTTCCTAACAAAAATGTAGGCAGAATCACCTTGGGATAAGTGGATTTATGAACGCTGGCAAAAGCACCTATCAGGGTCATCTAACCCTTAATAAGTGTTTGCCAATGGTAAGTTACCATCCTTTTTCTTGCTTACTCAGCTGCTGATCTAAAGCAATCAGCTATGAGACTAGTTCAACAAGGGCACATATGTCCAGAATCTATTAGCCAGTGAACTAGAGAGGCATTACAGTTCTGGATAATCAGTAAAACAATTCTTAGCCTTTGTTTGCATCTGGACCAGTTTCGATTGGACATATTGGTGCACTCTTGTGTGATTTCAACATTAAGTAAACCAACAGATCTTTGGGGGTGATTTACATTTATGCACCAGATAACACTGTATGATATAGCACATGACTATTGCAGCACCAGAATGGCTGCGGGTTCTGTCATGAGGCACTGAAGGAATGAGTGGATGTTTTTCTCAGTGCTCAGCGACAGAATATGCTTATATAAATGTGGCAAGGATTTGTGTGAAAATCTGATAAAGGCCACTTCTTCGTTATGATTAAAATGTATTTGGAGGGAGCATGTTTCATGGCAGATATATCAGAAGAGATGGACAGAATTCTTCACTGGACAGCCTGGCAAGGATTCATGTGCTACTTTGAAACTTGCTACCTCCTCACATTTTTATTTATTGTGTTTATTTTAAAATATTCAAAAATGTCTTGTTTCCCAGTATGACCATTCAGCCCGGGCTAAAGTGTCCTTTCCTTAACGTTCCTGCTTTCTCTCCCCACATTGCATCTTCACTGTCTTCTTCTGTTCTCAGGTTTAATTTCTCTTCATTCTCTGATTCCGATTGTTCCCCTTGGAAGATCTTTTCCTCGTAAAACTATATTTGCTTATGAGATGGGTGGGTAGCAGAACAATGGCTGGAAGCATTTATGTTCTTGCCTGTGCTGAGACAGGAGAAAGAGTTTACTTTCCTCAGCAAATGCTACACTTATTGTGCTTGTTTTGGCTCCTGCTCCATTTGTTTTGCCAAGCCTAATGCCTTTCTGGAGCAGCAGATAGAAAAGTAGGTTTTGGTGGGATCACAGAGGAATGGAAGAAGTAAGCAAGGAGGTCCCACATGCAACCAGCTGGGTGACCTTGGGCTTGCCACGGCGCTGATAAAGCTGTTCTGACCGAGCAGTGACATCAGGGCTCTCTCAGCCTCACCCACCTCACAGGGTGTCTGTTCTGGGGAGAGGAAAGGGAAGGCCCTTTGAGTCTCCTTCGGGTAGGGAAAAGCGGCATATAAGAACCAACTCTTCTTCTTCTTCTTCTTCTTCTATGATAAAGGAGGTAGGACTAGGAAAGTATTTCAAATATCACATTTGTCAAAAGGGGCCACATGATGAGGAGACCAATTTTATATAAATATAAGCTCCAATGAATGTATAACATTTTTCTTCAATATTTATGTAATTTCTGGAGAGAGACCAGAAGCAGCAGTTCATTAGGAGGCTCATAAATTAGTTGAGCTTTTATTTAGCACTTCAGACTCAGCAGAAGTCTTGGCTCACAGAAATGTGTATTATGCCCAAGATGTCTGTTATAAAAACCCATTCCAATTTATGGTGAAAAGTTTCCATCCACACAGGGTTCTTCATAGCAAATATTCAAAATCATTAGTCTGGCTCTCATGTTGAACTACTGGGTGTGTTTTCAGAATTTGTAGTGTCTAAATCAACGTGAGAGTTATTGCTGGTCAATTAACTGGGGCTTTTGATTTAACTGTGCATCTAGAATACAATACCAAAATGTCAAAAAATAAATCTGACATGCTTGTTCATGAGATTGTTGTACATTTCAGGTTCAAATATACTCACACTCAACTCCAACACTAATTCTTTGGGGTGGAGGATGCAATGAGAGCTATTTTAAAAAGTGCAACATCAGAATGAACGTTGGCAGGACACATTCAGGATCCAAGCCGGTGCTTCAAATATGAAATCCAGCTTGATCTTGGCCAGGCAAGATGTAATTGTAGACCTATCTCCCAACAATGAAAGGTGCTTTGTAAGAAATATCTTAATCCTTGCAGCCCTTCTGAGTATTTTTAAAAATGATACAAAAGCTTCCAAATATTGTGCTTTACCTGTACAGTTTTTGGAGATACTTACAGCACTGTCAAGTTGATGCAGTTATGAAGGCTAGTTTAGGGTTGCATTTGCCTTTTTAATGTCGTGGAGCTAGAGTGCTTAGAAATTTTCTATGAAGCTACCATATAGTAAAATGGAAAATAAATAAAATAAGGGATGCATGGCAGCCATTCACTAGATCTAAGATCTGTATGGATAACAATGCGACACCCAGTAAAGTACTGAGATTCCAACAAGTGTACACATCAAAAGAACACCATACAACATAGGCCTCGAGGCTCAGCTCCAGAACCAGCTTGCGGTGCTCCAACCAAACATTCAAAACGAAGAGCTTATAAGCACCTGTGGAGCTGTATTTCCCTCAGCAATGAAAAATGAAAACATCCCTTCTGGACCAGCAACTTCCCAAAAGGTTTTGTCGTAATGCACCTTTGATTTCAGAAATTACCCTATCAGTGCTGTCCAGTTGATTGCTGCCATGAGATTCTTTGGTCAGAAGTGAAAGAGGAAAGAAGTTGTTAAATATGTTGTTGTCAGGGAGCAGCTGTTGTACCCCCTGCTTTGCAAGGCACTGGGGTCTTGTGTTCAGAGGCAGAAGGGGGGGTGTGGCTAGCAGCAATGCCTGCATGAGGACAGGGGAGCTGTGATCAGACCAGATGGCCTCATCATGCAATGCCAAGAAGCCCGGCAGCAAAAGGTGGCAGGGATAGTAACCAGTCCCTGAACATATGGCCTGGGCTCTCAGGCAGACTGTAGCATATCTGTTCAGGGGGCAACAACACATCATGGATGGGGCTATGTGAGGAATCACAGTCTTCCAAATAAGGTCAGCCTGACTGTCCTGGGGTGGGTGCCTGAGTGGGAGACATTCACTAGGTCTAAATTCTATAGGGGTAGCAATATTAAAAGAGTTCAGAAAAATCCATAGCGGTGGGAAAAAAATAGTAATGTGACTCACTCTCAGAGCTCTCTCAGCCCCACCTACCTCATGGGGTGTCTGTTGGGAAGAAAGGGAGGGTAGGCAATTCTAAGCTGCTTTGAGACTCCTAAAGCTGGCCTCATAACTGGCAAACCTGAAAGCAAAATCGTACCACAGAAAATGATCAGACATCCCCATGGGAAGAGTAGCAGAAAAGTACATTAGGGAGTGACATCCATTTAGCTAGTCTTGTACTGTATGGATTTGATTTTAACACCCAATTAGAAGGCACTATGTCCCAAACTTGCACTTAAAGATTGTGGTGGCCTGTTTTAAAGATTTCGTTGACAAAGTGAGTAGGCTCCTGTACAAGGCTGCACTAAAGGGAGGGATTTAACAGAATAATCAAGCTATATTTACTGAGAAGAACCAAAGCACCATAAGCAGTCAAATATTCAAGCAGGCTTTTCACACTAAAGTACAAAAATATCTTCATCCAGCATCCATGTTCTTATACCATTTGCATGGAATAAGAACATAAGAGCTCTGATGGACCAGGGGTAGTCAACTGCGGGCTTCCAGATGTCCATGGACTACAATTCCCATGAGCCCATGAGAATTGTAGTCCATGGACATCTGGAAGGCTGCAGTTTGACCTACCCCTGCTGGTCCAGCATCACACACAGTGACCAACCACTTCCTTGGGAGGTTCAACAACAGGGCATTGAGATCAAGGCCTTCCCTGATGTTGCCTCCTGGCTCTGGGGTTCAAAGGTTTATTGTCTCTGAATGTGGACGTTCCCTCCCAGTTACCATGCCATTGATAGACTTATCATCCATGAATCTATCTAATCCCCCTCATTATTATTATTATTATTATTATTATTATTATTATTATTATTATTATTATTATTATTATTATTATTATTATTATTAAGGCAGGCTTAATCCCCACCTCTATCATCCCCATTCCCCTACCGTTTGTGGTAGTTTTCATGAGTCTCAGCTCACTTCTTCAGATATGCAGATTGAATGTCCTATCTATCTTCTTGGGGAGTGGAGTTGTTTCAGAAGCTGAATGACAATAGCCGTTGTGATTGGATTAGGTGTGAAATGCAGAGGGGTACTAGGCATGGAGAAATCAGTACAGGTAATGGGGGAGGGCTTTGTGTCTGAAGTACATTTCTGGATTAGATTGGAAGGGAGAGAGAAGACATGAGGCAGAGAAGGAAGCATGTAAGAACAAACAGAAAAGAAAGATTTCATTGTCTGGAATAGCCTCCTTTGTCTCTTCTATAAAATAAGCCAAGGCCAGGCATTGTAGTACTGTGACTGGATTAAGATATTTTAGAATAATAGTTACAAATCTCACTGTGCCAGAGTCATCTCTGTAGGTTTGCCCATTTGCGCCATGGCTGCACTTTTCCATGGCCCAACTAGCCAATCAGGACATTCCATGATTAACAATGAATCATGCAAGCCCAGTCCATTCCTTTCAGTTTCCTCTGCCTTGAATACACACCCTCAGACTGTGATTCAGACCTGGATGGGCCTGACCTTTCTAAGATCTTCAGATATGCAGGCTGCTCACAAGCTGAAAAGGGGTAACAATTGGGGTCACAAAATGATCATGACAACCATGCTTTGCTACAGGACATTTCAACAAGAATTTCTGGATGATATTTCAGTGTCCCCTCAGTGTTTTCCTGCACCATTAAGAGTAGACTAAAAATTATCATTTATAGTACTAGAACTTTGAAATTTACATCATGTGCATAATCTTAACTACCACTGACTAAAGATACAAAAAGATCATTGCTAAGGTGCATAGATTCAGTTTTGGCAGTGCTGTTAAACTTACCGAGAGACTGACAGTACAAGTTTAACATGATAGATTTGATTCCTGAACAAGATTATTTTATTCAAATTGAAGATTTTCAAAATCTGAATTCTTCAGGATCAGTGCCATGGGGCGCAGATGGAGCCTCAGGCACGGCATGTCCCTGTATCCTTAACACAACATAAGACCGATCACTGTGCTTATGAAATGTATTCCCATTATAAAATCCCCTCAGCTCAGACAGTTTCTGCAAGTTTTTGAAAAGATTCATTTTATTTAAAGCAGTTTTATACAGCTTTTCTTGAAACTCTAAGTACCAGAAATGATACCATTCCCTTTATCATTAGGGGATTTAGGATGAATCATAGCTAAGTGGTTCACCACCTGAAGCCTACAGTTCCAGGGAAGGTTACCTGCAAAATCTTATATATTTTATATTTATATAAATCTTTATATTTATTTTATTATTAAGGGGCCAAGGGACCAAGCCCTATGATGATAGGTTGAGGGACTTGGGAATGTTCAGCCTGGAGAAAAGGAGGTTGAGAGGGGACATGATAGCCCTCTTTAAGTATTTGAAAGGTTGTCACTTGGAGGAGGGCAGGATGCTGTTTCCGTTGGCTGCAGAGGAAATGACACACAGTAATGGGTTTAAACTTCAAGTACAACGATATAGGCTAGATATCAGGAAAAAAATTTCACAGTCAGAGTGGTTCAGCAGTGGAATAGGCTGCCTAAGGAGGTGGTGAGCTCCCCCTCACTGGCAGTCTTCAAGCAAAGGTTGGATACACACATTTCTTGGATGCTTTAGGATGTTTTGGGCTGATCCTGCGTTCAGCAGGGGGTTGGACTAGATGGCCTCTATGGCCCCTTCCAACTCTATGATTCTATGATTCTATTTAATTTTTATGCTGCTGCTCCCAGACCAGCTGGCCTGGCTTTGTTTGGAGGCCACTGAGTTCTGTCTTGGTAATTCACAGCATTCCTTGTAGAGAAGTTGTGACTATCACTGCAGAAATTTTGATGTTTCTAGATACATAAATAATGCTTAGGATACTTATGGGGAAAGTCTAGTTCTACCTCCCACATTTTTGATACCCTGAAAGTCTTTAAACTCCTACATCCTAAATCTGTTTACTTGGAAGCAAGCCCTCCTGAGATTGGTGGACATATGCCCAAGTAAATGGCCACAATTGAGGCATTATTATTCATTAAATGGCTCCATTAACTCATATATAGGTCTTAAGTATATTTATATGAAAATAATTTCCCTTTGTGTCAGCTTAGACCTGCCACCTTAACAAACATACTGTGAAGATACAGCTGAGTAGTGGCAATAGTCCTCCATCTCAGGGAAGAACCTACACTCATCAAGGCAGAACTAGGTGGTGCTGTCCCTCCATCACATTAATGAAAGTTAATTTCCTTCTTGTCTCTTTGTATCTGTCCTAGTATTGCAGGTTGTGTGCAAGTTGGCCAGACAGTTGCCCCAGGGGATGGGCCTGATTGGCCAGTTGAGCAATGTCAATTAGAGAAGCTCCAACTAGCCTAAGAAGACGTTCACAGCATGTGGGAGAGGCACCATGCTAGGGAATAATGCCATTATGTATTTAATACCTCCAGAAAGAGAGCTGGGTTGCACTAAGTGCTATACAAACACAGTACGTAATCGATATGCAGCACCCCAATGATGCAAACAGGAAAAGACAAAGGAATGAGGGCCAATTCAGTGTGTGGACCAGGAGCACAGTAATTGTAGAGAGATGGATATTTTATTTGATACAGCACTTCAGCCAGATGAATTGTTTGGCAATATATAATGGAAAAACACAAGCATTCTCTATAAGCAGAATGAACAAAATTAATTACAGCTCAAAATTTAAAATTGAGAGTTAAAAATTTTGAAATATAGTAATAAGACTCTTCTGCATCACCATTAGTGTAATTTTAACTTTCACGAATGCCATATGCATGAGCACAATATTTGGGGGAGGATAATTGTAGATATATTTTACAATATTTTTATGCTCTCTATCTAGAAAACCTGTTTGGGGAGGCATACGAGTATGTGTTTAAGTAGGATGAAATATTTCACGATCATTGGGCTCATGGTGAAGGGACTACTCAGTGGTTTGGATCCAGACTAGAAATTTCTATGAGGGCAGGCTGAAATGTTCTCTTAAATCCTGTTCCCTGATCTCAAATGGCAGCTCTTTCCACCAAGCTGGGGGCATGGCTGAAAAGGCCAGACATATGTCTTTGGGGTCAGAGATTACCAACAAATTGGCACTTGAAGAACAGATGTTCTCCAGAAGACATTTTGGGAGAGACAGTCCCTCAAATACACAGGACCCAGACTGCATAGGGCTTCAAGGTCAGTAGTGCCAAAACATCAGACCTGGTCTGGAACTCAACCATCAACCAATGTAACTGTTGGAGGACAGATCATACATGCGTCCTCCAAGGGGTCTGCATGAGGACCCAAGCATCAGCTGCAGGTCAGGTAATACATAGAACGAGTTACAGTAATCCCATATGGATCACTGTAGTCAAGTCTTCCAGGACAAGATAGGGCTCTAGTAGCTTCACCTGGCACAGATGGTAGAATGCTGGGTGCCTTTACCTTTTTTCTTCATGGAGACAGAAGCATCAAAGATTACCCCTAGTTCCTAATGGTGTGCAAAGTTGTCAGTTACAGATCATCAAGGCAGGCAGAGTGCTTTTCCTTTCCTGGTCCCTTCTTTCCCAGCCACAGGTCCTACATCTTGGAGGGATGAAGCTTCAGAGGGCTCTTTCAGGGGCACCCAGTCAGGCCCTCCAGACACCTGGCCAACAAAACTGGCTAGAACCATTTACACATCAAAATTAAACTAGACATTTGTCCATGCTTGGATGGAAATAAACTTGCTGAATATGCAGCAATGGCAAAATTAATAACCCATTTGAGAAACAGATCTATTATGAAATTTGAGGAGAGATGGAATGTGCATTATGTGTATTATGCTAGCAGGAGACAAACTTAAAGTGTGATAATCTCATATACTAATGTATTGTAATTTAATAGAAGTAGAATTTAGATCTGTTCAAAATGCAATATCTCAAATACAAATGGATTCTCTAGAGATATATAACGGACTTTCTTTTACATAATGATATATTAATCTATTAAAGGTTCTAATGAATATGTCGAACTGGTGAAAATATGTTATATTGAATACGTAGTAGATGAAATCAGTGTTGTAGTCAAAACAGATTAGTTATAAAGTTTCTAACTTAAAATTTAAATGATGGGTACAATTGTATCTCAACAGAAATAAGAAATATCTTATAGATACTATCTTAAATATTATAATGAAGGGGATGAAAGGAAAAATATTCTGTGTCCTATATATTATTAAGTACTTCATGTATGTCTTTGACAAACCTAATTATGTTGCATAATACTTTTTTCCTTTTTTATCTTTACTGTACCCCCACTGTTTTCTTAAAATTAAAAAGAGGGGAGGAGGGAAATGATCCCTCCCACTCATCTACAAGCATCATCTGAAGTGGTTGTTAGAAACTTACCACTGCTCATTTATCCCCAACACGGCAACCATGGGTACCATAATGCCCACCACTGTTTCTTGGCATCCACTTACTCCCTGAACCTTTGAGGAAAATCTAAAGGTTCTTGGATGGGGGGGGGGGCAGGCTGAGGGAGGATCAGGTCTCTCCCTGCCTTTGGAATGACTAGCAGAATGCTGAGTTCATTGCAGGTAGCTTCAACACAACCATGAATGTCTTCTTGGCTCAGCCATTAGACGCACAGGCTTTGGCAACCTCTCCCTGTAGCTGCCTAGGGAACATGTTCTATTTTCAATAAACTTTTCTCGCTTCATGAATATCAGTTTGCTTTGGAAACTGAAGCAAAACAAAGAGGTTATTGTGATCCCAACAGCAGCCATTTTTGATTATCTGCCCCTGTGGCGGAACCGGCCTGCTTCTGCCTCGCAGGCCCAGTTCCGTCCTCACCCACCCCCTGATCCGGCCGGTTGCCAACTCCAGGTGAGTGGTAAAACGAACTCTCTGGGTTAAATGAACTCGCTGCCACCACCTGGCTAAAGTATAGGTCCGAAGCTGGGGGAGCCAGGACCCCTAGCACTTTGTCTTTGGGGCTTTGGGCTGGTGGTCTTAGGCTGCTGATCATCAGGAAAGGAACCTGCTCTGGGAACTGGGAACTGACTGTAGAGTTTTCTTGTGTGTGTGTGTGTTGTCCTCTGACTAGACAGATATTCAGCCAAGACATAACAATGATGATGAGACTCAGTTAATTCCATTCCTTACCTCAGCCAACCTGTGAATGTATTGGGAGACAGCAAACTCAAATTCTACCTCTTGAATCCAGCAACCCCCACATGGCTTAGTGAAGTCACAGCCCAATCCATACATTCAAATGAGCAAAAGTGTATGCCTCCTTAGGAAGACCTCACAGATACAGCTTCATCCAACCTGACCTTTAACAGGAGCAGGAAACTGTCCTTCAACAAACATAAAATAGTACGGTTGAAAGCTTAACCCACAACCATTAAAAAAAACCATGAAGCAAAGACAGCTCTCTATCATGAGAGTACAGCTATAAGGAGACAGCAAATTAGTAGTAAATTAGTAAACTAGCTAAATCAATGGGGCCCCTTCAGGTTTCACTAGCACACCCCTTGTCTGATGACTGAGGGAGGGAAGGAGGGGGGATCTTGTCATTTTAGTAATTTTTGGATTAATGCTGTTTTAGGGTTGGTTTTTACGGGGATATTTTTACATGTAACCCACCTTAAGTCCCAGGAGGAAGGTGGGCTATAAATTGAATTAATAATAATAGCAAAAAAAGGTAAAGGTAAAGGTATCCCCTGTGCAAGTACCAGGTAATGCCTGACCCTTGGGGTGACGCCCTCTAGCGTTTTCATGGCAGACTCAATACGGGGTGGTTTGCCAGTGCCTTCCCCAGTCATTACCGTTTACCCCCCAACAAGCTGGGTACTCATTTTACCGACCTCGGAAGGATGGAAGGCTGAGTCAACCTTGAGCCGGCTGCTGGGATTGAACTCCAAGCCCCATGGGTAGAGCTTCAGACTGCATGTCTGCTGCCTTACCACTCTGCGCCACAAGAGGCTCTTTAATAGTAGCAATAATAACAACAACAACAACATTGAAGGTTCTGACTTTCAGGACTGCTTCACTCACCATAATAATTTGTGTTGGGGAATGTCTCTTTCCCTAAGGAATCACAGTCCAAGAAGCTAATGCCATTGCCTGAGTTTGCTTCTCTGATAAATGCTATGAAGACCAAGCTATCTGTTGTAACCAAACGCCGGAATAGCACCATTATTAGAGTAAATGCCTTGTCCAAGGAGCTCTTGCGAATGGGGGAGGGCTCCTAGCACTGCAAATGCAAATCTGAAACTTATTACAGATGTTTCTTACATACTCTGCCCCACCCCCTCAGCCAATGCAGTATTCCCTGTGGTCTTCATAGCTATATGCATTCCCATTTTAACACTTGACTATTCTGCACAAGAGCCTCTTGTGGTGCAGAGTGGTAAGGCGGAAGACATGCTATCTGAAGCTCTGCCCATGAGGCTGGGAGTTCAATCCCAGCAGCCGGCTCAAGGTTGACTCAGCCTTCCATCCTTCCGAGGTCGGTAAAATGAGTACCCAGCTTGCTGGGGGGTAAACGGTAATGACTGGGGAAGGCACTGGCAAACCACCCCGTATTGAGTCTGCCATGAAAACGCTGGAGGGCGTCACCCCAAGGGTCAGGCATGACCTGGTGCTTGCACAGGGGATACCTTTACCTTTACCTTTTATTCTGCAACTAACCTGCCTTTAATTTTTAGCAAGAAGAGAAAAGGGCTGTTTTTGATATCTCCAGTTAAAACAGCAGGCTAGCAAAGGTCTCTGCCTGAAAACTTTATGCACATCTGCAGGTCACAGACTTCAGTACTAACACCCACTTAGTCTTTTGGGAGATTCGTCCTGAGAGTGTGTTCACAACAGAGATGGCAGCCTCTTAACCATTGGTCAGTTCAAAGGGGTTGATGCTCAAAGGTCCTTGAACTATCCTAGGTTGAGAATGTTTAGGTCATCATCACAACTTGTTGAGCCAACAACTTTTGTCTAAAACTGTAGACCAAACTGTGAGAGTTAATTCAGGAGGAAGATGAAAACTACATCATGGACACACATAGTAGTACCAGCCCAACTGGCAAACACACATGAAACCTGAACAGATGAGCAAGTATATTCAATCTAAGCATTCCCTTACTATGTTCAACTTTGTAGGATAGCGCTAAAGTGGTAAATTCAAAAGCAGTGGCATGATATCCTGGCTGTATACTGTTGATATACCCACTTTTTCCCCATCTAGGAATGCAATTGTCACTTGGAGTCCTGATAAAATCCCTTTTCCAATTCTGCCCAAGTAGCAAATCCAGCTCAAGGCCAAAATCTGACGATTAAGTGCCTGTCCTGCCTTTGCATGCCAAACGTCTATGTCAGTGTCACAACAGCACAGGCTATGGGGCAAGGAGCTATGACACAAGTCTTCTTTGATATTACAGGCATCATCCAATAAATGCCGCTGGGAAATGTGCTATCCCATTCCACTGATTCTGATGAACATGGAAAGAATCCTATTTTCTTAGCAGCAAGACTTTGTCATCTGAGCATTAAGAAAGTCATCTGAATGCTTCCTCAAGCCCACGTAACAAATGAGCAGCGACTGCGCATGCGTTGTGTTTTAACCTGAATGTCTAGAAATGGGAAGGGACACAAATGGCAAAAAAGTGATGACAGCAATGGAAGGTGGCTGCCATTACTTGCCACGGGGTTGTTTAATTGTCCTTCATATCTCTTTCTAGAACCCTCACCGATCTGCTGAAGCAGCCAGGTCATGGCACATCTGATCTCTTGCCTGATGGCCACATTGGCAGTGTGCAGGTCCAGATTGGCGATGGGCTTTCTCGGGGATCTCCCAGGAATAGCAAAGGTGAGCCCCGCTTTCCTCTGCGCTGAAGACAACAGAGAGGATCTTGGAGACAATTCATAACTCATTTGCTGGAGCAATGCTAATTCTTGAATGGCTACCCACCCCCCCACTAAGGGTTGCCAACCTCCAGGTGGCAACTGGAGATCTTCTGCTATGAAAATTGACCTCCAGACAACCAAGATCAGTTCCCCCTTAAGAAAAAAATGGCTGATTTGGAGGGTGGCCTCTGTGGACCCTGCTGAGGTCCCCTGCCAGGCTCCACCCCAAAAAGCCCAGGCATTTCCCAATCCAGAGGGGGCAACCCTACAGCCATAACAAATAAATGAGAGCATCTGAAAACGCCACTAAGGGCAAAGTGGTATCTTTGAAGGGGCATCAACCAAAAATGCTGCACGTGCTGAAGATTTCCCTGCCACCTGCCTGTTAAGGATGGAGGAGCACTCGTGACAATTAGGATCCTGCTAGGGATGCCAGGTTCCAGGTGGGACCAGGGGATCCCCCAGTTTTATAGCTCATCACCAGACTACAGAGAAAGTCCCCCTGGAGAAAATTGATGCTTTGGAGGATGAGCTCTTCAGCATTGTACTCTGCTGAGGCTCTTGTCCTCCCAGGGCTCTATTCCTCAATCTCCAGGAGTTCCCCAACCTAGACCTGGAAACCCTCTCCCCCTCATCCCTTGCCACTGGCCAGGGTGACCCGGAAACCCCTGGTCCTCTCCACAGCAGTATTGCCCTCAAATGGGATTTGGGCCCCTCGCATGCAAGAATGGGAATTCATGTGCTCCCTCTTGAGATTCCAGAAGAAGTTAGATCAATCGCATTCTGTCAGCCACTGTTTTGCAAAGCTGACATGATGGGAATAGTTTGTCTAAATCAGTGGGATATTTTGAAATATGTTTAAAATGAAACATATATAAATGGGTATAGTTTCCTATGCCCCTTCCATTTCTGCAGCACTTGAGCAGGAGGTTCTGGGATTTCCCTGCAGAGATGCAGCTAGTCATGTTGATGAGTGACCTCTGGCAAGGTCAGTCCCATTGTGACAATAATATCAGCATAGGAGTGGGAAGGGCAGATCTCACACACACACACACACACACACACACAATCTGACTCCAACCCTTTTGTGCCCAAACCTTCCACCTTGCCAGTCAGCAGGGGGGTGGGCAAGGGGCCATCTCTGCTCTATTTTATCCTCTGCAGGATGGGGGGGGGGGAGAGAGAGAGAGATTTGCAGCTGCTTCTCCTGTTTCCTTTGTGCTGTGACTCAGTTCTGCCTTGGGCAGAGAGACTGTGCTGTCTCCTCCTCTCTCGTTTGCCCATGAAGACACTTGTCCCAATTTAAATACAGACTGTCTCTTCTCTCTCCCTCCCCTCCATCACCTTTAAACATTGTTTAACGCAAGTGAGAGCTGATGAGTGTCGCTTGCTTGGGGCCCTGGAGAATGAAAGCAGAGCTGTAAGCACATGGGAACCTTGTGCCACTATTATTATTATTATTATTATTATTATTATTATTATTATTATTATTATTATTATTATTTTATTTTATTTTATTTTATTTTATTTTATTTTATTTTATTTTATTTTATTTTATTTTATTTTATTTTATTTTATTTTATTTTATTTTATTTTATTTATTTATTTATTTATTTACTTCTAATGCACTAGTGCCCCAAACTCCTAATTGGGGCTGGGAGAGCTTATTGCAAAGGCACACGCCTTGACTCTAGAAGGTTTACTGTCTGCAGAGATTGACAGGGGGGGGCAGGGGAAGAGCTAAAACAGAGCTTCATAACTGGGTAAAGCACTGGCTTCTTAGGCACACTTTCCTCCTCTTTTCTAAATGCAATGGCAAGTTTCTATGTGGACAGGATGCTGAAATGTGTTTGCCTGTCCATCTGACCATCTGGTCATACAGATGCTCAAGACAGATGACAAAACAAAAGAACAGCAATAAATCTAAAACAAAGCATCGCAACTTTTTACAATTGAAGTCACACTAGGCATAGCATTTGAGAAACAGTCACAGATAAAAAGGTCCTCACAAACAGCAATCTCCCTCACTTTCCAAAAGCTTTTATACAATAAGAAAAATTTTTCGTTGTTTCCAGAAACTGAGAATTACCCACTATTAGCAGCTTTGGCTTATTCAACAGTCCGTCCTTACCCTCAAGGACCAGCTTAGGACCTTTTTCCCTTCACTGATTCCTGTAAACTAGTATATAGATGGCCTGAGGCTGCTTCCACAGGGTTTTCTTCTTCACCTTGATTGCCAGACTGGAGTGCCTTTTTAAAAAGTTGCCATGACATCATGCTGTAATTGGCCAGTCTGCATTTACTTTGTTTTTTTCTTTATGGATCCTGCTAAATTCAGATCGATTTGAACTCAGGTCTTCCTCTATTCCCCCGCCCCCCAACTGTTCTGCACTCAATTGGGAAGTGAAGGGGAGGCGAGCGGGGAGGGAAGGGGAGGGGAGCCAAGCACAGTCACTTTAAGACAAGCCTTGCAACTGGGAACCATTGTCTTTGAACTGACACCCTGGCCAATCAGGGAGGACTGCTTTGCTACAGCATTGGAAGGATGAGGCAGTAAGTTAATTTGCAAAAAAGCAGAGATCTGCACATTTACTCATGGCAGTTTTTGAACTATTGAGGCTTATATCCACTCCAGAATATTGTGGGGAAAAGATAGGGTCACCATGAATCAATCATGCATATATGCAGAGGGAAAATTTAAAGCACCCAAAACCAAAATGGAAATCGAATTCAGTGTAGACTGCAGGAATTTAGTTGATCTGGGAGTGGGTAAAAAGCCCCATGCACCCAGGTTTCTCCCATCTGCAATACACTGATTCCCAAACTTGCTCTTTTCTGATCTTTGTGGAAAGAATGTTGTTCAGGTACATTTGTACATTGGTATATAAATCTTTGCCCTGAGAAGATCCTGCCCATATCTGCCATTTCCCTGCTATCAGCTGTTCATCGGTGCCATTTCCCCAATGATTCCCCCCTACCATGCTGAAGGGTTTATTCAGGATATTTTCAGGACTTAAAAGAATCCCTAATTGCAATAACACTATATAACATCTATTGCTACATCTACCTTGAATCTTTAAAGAACTGTTAGAGCAGTATATTGCATGTCTGAAGAACAAAAAAAAGATGTGGGCAGTTGCCACAGCAGCCATGAGAGCAATATAGAGTTGATAATGAGCAGGTGTGAAGGGGAAACTCGGGGGGGGGGGGTTCAAGTGTACAGAAATCTCCCACATGGGGAAGCTCCATTGCCAATTAGCATGACTCTGCGTTTTCAGTGTCTATGAAAGCAATGCAGAGAATCCTCATCATGTGGAAGCAGCTTGAGTCTTTGCATGTTCTTCTCTAGCCACTTCCTGTAGATCTTGAGAAGCACAGGGGTCACAAATGAACTTTGTGGAGCTCACAGGACAAGTCTCATAGTACAGAGCAGTGCTGGTTACTAGTCGGCATTGGGTGGGGCACTTTTTCTTTTTGAGCAATCTGGGTCCAAGATGGTGGTAACAGCAGCAGCCCCTACTCCAGTCAATGGGGGGGGGGGGAGATGCAGATGTTGTCAATGACTCCCCTTTCAACAACCATTGTCATATGCCTGTTGTCCCATTATGGTATGTTCAAAGCACACTATTTGAACAATAATATTTTGGTATTTCTCTGGCATATAATGAATTTTAAAATTTTGTTTTCTTGCTAATTGTGGTCATGATCTTTGTAGGGAAGAGTTTACCCTCCATCACATACTTGACAGAAATGGTGGGTTATATGGATGGAAATGCCAGAGACTGGGTGGCAAGAATTTGCAAGAAAAGCAAGTGGCAGAAGGCTGGTGGAGATCTTACTCTACACATGCCCAAACCACACTGTAGCCTACAGACATGCGCAACACTCCTCAGAATCCTCCCTGGAGGGACACCACAACAATCCAAGTCATCGAGCCATGCTTAAGAGCACAGTCGCTCAGGGGCTTCCCTTTCCCAACCAGCAATGCCTCCAGTCTCCCTCTCCTCACACTGAACACAACAGGCACAAGCCTGGTGCTCAGTTTGCCCCTTCACTGAGGACAGGTGGAAGGTCCGTTTCAAGGAACTGTTCCTAAAGGCATGTTTATGCTACTGAGTCATATCAGGTTCATCCGTCATGTATTCTGTAAAGTGGTATTAGAGTTGCTACCAGCAAGATGCGGAAGTAGTCTAAGGTGGGATGCAGGGTTTTCATGACAATTACAAAGGATTTGTTTTTCCCAGATCTCCATGCCAGCTGCATGGATGAAGTGCTATCTCCTGCCAACGTACCTGCCACAGATTGTCCCTCTGTGACTTTCAGCTTGCTGATGTTTCTCCTAATCCAGTTTGGTGTAGTGCGGACTTCTAATCTGGCATGCCAGGTTTGATTTTGCACTCCCCCACATACAACCAGCTGGGTGACCTTAGGCTCACCATGGCATTGATCAAGCTGTTCTGACCGAGCAGTGATATCAGGGCTCTCTCAGCCTCACCCACCCCACAGGGTGTCTGTTGTGGGGAGAGGAATGGGAAGGCGACTGTAAGCCGCTTTGAGACTCTTTTGGATAGAGAAAAGTTGCCTATAAGAATGAACTCTTCTTCTTCTTCTAATCCTCCATTCCTTCTGCTCAGTAGCAGTCTTTGATGTAACGCTGCTTGCTGACCCTTCTCCCAACTACAATACTGCCATTTTGAAACTGACCATAAATGATAAAAAACAAAATGCCTCTAAACATATAAATGCCCTTCTTGGGGAAAGTAGACTATTTGTTTTTATCAAGGTGGGACCGAGCTTCTTTGACAGAGTGACCAGTAGGGTATAAGATATAAACAGTTGAGAACCACTGCTCTAAAATTAGGGGAAGGGGCATATCTTTTAATGAGCCCAGGCTTTAATCAGAAAACAGAGTTGCACTTACTTGTAAGTGTTGCTCATTGAGAATATTCCATGCAGGCAGAGGTGGGACAACACAGGTGCCTCAAAGGTCAAGTAGCCATTGCAGAGAGCCTAAGAAATGTGGCTGATGACATATGAGTGTTATTCTAGAAGAAAAAACATACCTGCTATTTAGAAACCACTAAGATCCAAACCCAATAAATATAACTCAACAGCCAAATAATCATAACAGACAAAACATCCCTGTTGTTAATCAGAGGACGAAACCAAACATGTTTCAACATCTTCAACGGCACAGAAAGTTGCATCTTGATCTTTTGGTATATTGGTTAGGCAGTAATGTTGTAACACATTTGGTCTCTTGTCCCATGACTGACTATAGGAGTGTGGCAATCTAAAGGGCTGAGACAAATAAACAAAACAAAAAAAACAGTATGGTTTCGAATGCTGTGCATATAAAAGAGTAGGATAAATATTGAATTATACATTGGAAAGTGTTAAAATGTCATTTAAAAGCCACATTCTTATGGTTCTCCATATAAGTGCCCATGCATAATATACAGATGAATGTCCAAACATATAAATACAGGTTTAAAGGTACAATTTTTATCCTAATACAAGAACCAAGCACTTTTGAACTAAAAGCCTCCCTCAGTGGTAAAGTTCAAACTGAGCACTCCACACAATAATAAACAGATATACATATAACACATCATATGCACAATGGACCTAAAACTCTTCAGATAACAAGTGGATCTTACTCACAATATCATGTTCACCCGTAGAGTAAATCTGCTGGTTTTCTGCATACCTGGACACTCCATTTGAGCTTGGAGTATTATAAAAGAAGAAGTAGAAGTATACCCCACTTTTCACTACCCAAAGAAGTCTCAAAGTGGCTTGCAATCACCTTCCCTTCATCTCCCCACCAAGACACCCTGTGAGATAGGGGCTGAAAGAGCTCTGAGAGAAACTGCTCTGTACGAACAGCTGAAACAGAACTGTGACTAGCTCAAGGTCACCCAGCTGGCTGCATGTAGAGGAGTGGAGAATAAAACCCAGTTTGCCAGATTAGAAGCTACCCCTCTTAACCACAATACCACAATGACTCTCAGCAATCTTGTGGATCGGGCCTAAGCAGATTCACGGGCATATGAAATATTGCATATTTAGGAGAGTTGCCTGTTTCAAATCTTAAACTTATTCCACGGGTTACTTCTACTGAGGAAGGCTTTTAGCCTTTTTTGTTTTTAAATGACATTTTCAACACTTTCTAATGTATAATTTTAAAAGCATTCTTTATGTTAGCCCTGTGTTCTTCATCATATTCTTTTTTTCTTTTTCTTTTTCTTTTGTCTCAACCTTCTGGGTTACCTGTCTTGTACAGGGTTCTTTGCTTTTCCTCTTTTTGTGTTGCACTTGAGTACAGGAATGTTCCAGATGTTATGACTATTTTGGGATATTTTTGCCATGTTTTATTTGAGTTGAATCTTAATGGGTTTCTGATTTCTAATTGGTTTCTTTTCTTTCAGCATTTTTTCATTTCCTTGGCCTTTTTCTTGTTGCTTTGTT
Source organism: Paroedura picta (assembly GCF_049243985.1). NCBI lineage: Eukaryota > Metazoa > Chordata > Lepidosauria > Squamata > Gekkonidae > Paroedura > Paroedura picta. Next base: position 98,408,210 of record NC_135373.1, read on the forward strand.
TTGCTTTTGGGGGCTGGTTGCCAGTTCAAAATCTCCCCTTCTTTCTATGCTTTCTTAATTCTGTTCCTGCTTCCTCTTTATGCTTTCAGACAAGAATCATCTGAACAATGCTATGATTAATCCTGCTACTGCCCCACAGATTGGACTGCCGAATCCGCACAACAACTGGTTGCAAATGGCCAGCAGCACGATGCCGCACAAGGCCCCCGACTATGCCAAGTATGCGACGCTCAAGGCTGTCGGTAGGTGCCACTAGACCGGATGCCGTCCTATGCTCTTGGATTGCACCAAAGGCTCACATGCCTCAAAATTCTCTGCTCCCTTCCCCCACATACCCCTTTCTGGCACAAAACATGACGTCATCCCATTGTTGCTAACCTCCCACTCTGCTGAGTAGTAGGTATTATGATTTCACTAATCCCACAGGGGTAGGGAGAAAGTGGGAAGGAAATGGGACAGCACTGATTATAAGAATGGGGGACACAGCCAGAAGGGGTAAAGATGCAGGTGTTTGGGAAGGAATAAGGCACAAATGGAGGGCACCGTAGTTTGCCTCTTCCCACGGGGGGGCTGAGTACACAACTGGCTATAAAAATAACCTTTGCATGGATAAGTTGCCCTTTAACACATATTACTCATCACCCTTTTACGCACTATGGGAGTGGATTTTTCCACAGTTGTTTCAAAGAGAATGACATTTTGCATTTAAAAGAATTCAATGACAGGTTACTGACACAGGGCTCAGCTGTAGCTGAATAGATGGAGGCCCACATTATCTAGTTTATGGTCATCAGGAGAAGTATACCTTTAAAGCAACCTTAAGGGCTGTTCTTTATCTTTCTACAACCAGAAGGCTTTGTATTATGTCAGGGAGCCATATTTTCATTACACTTACGTGTGATTCAGCAAAAGAAGATAAGACCCTTGCTGGATCAGACCCACTTAGTCCAGCAACAGGGCACAGCAGCTGAGGCCTTCCCCTGGTGTTGCCTCGTGGCTCCTGGTATTCCGAGGTTTATTGACTCTGCCTGTGGAGATTCTGTGTAGTCGCCACTGATGGATCTGTCCTCCCAGCATTTATACTTATGGCTCTCGCTACATCCTCTGGTAGCCAGTTTCACATTTTAGTCATTCCTTGTGCAAAGATATACACAGAAGAGGAAGGGCGGGGATGCTGTTGCTGGCCCCATTATCGTGTTCACTGCTCTTTGCATTTAGTGTCTCACCCATGCAGAGGTCTACCCACATCCAACTCCACATGCAAAGGACGTGCAAGTTGTGCTCAGGAAAAAATGAAGACAAGGCACAATAGAAGACCTTCCTCGTCCTTTTCTCTGTTCTCCATTATATAAGCAATTTGGGGGATCATCCTTAATCTGTTCTCCATTATATAAACAGTTTGGGGGATCATCCTTAATTGGGTATCTTTGACATAATTGAGAAAATCAAGTGTCCTGTTAGCAGGTGGGAGAAACTGCCTGAGTTTCACTATCTGTAGCAGCATATCATATTCTGCCCCGTTTCCCATATTCCCTTCTAGAAAGTGCTCCTGAAGAATTCTACAAGCACTTCCCCATGGTGGACATGCCACCCTCAGGGACTCTGTCCTTCCCGCCCTTGACACTGCGCCAGAAAGACATCCCACCCCTCCAAGACGGCTGCGCGATGATCGGCTTGGCAACACCGGGGCAGAAGGCCAAAGTGATGAAAACCAACACCCACACTCTAGCAGGCAGCCCAGCCTTCAAAAACGGCTGGGAGCACAGCCATCCTGACCACCGTCGACAGGCCTACACCACCAAGCGTCAGTTCAGCACCGAGAAGCTGCCTGAGGTATTCGGCCAGACACCCACCCACTACGGCCAGCAACAACGATCCTTTCCCACCAACAGCAAGACTGAGGTCACTGTCTAGAACAGAGATGCTTTTGGTTCTTGTATTTTCCCCATTACTTTGAAATATTCTAGCAGCCTGGGAGGTGGGGACATTCTTGCCAAACTAGAACACCTGTTGTTGACATATCAGAGTAATTCCCCACTGGCCCTGCTAGGTTTTGTGAGAGGGCAAGGGGAAGTGTAAAGAAAGAAGAGTGGCCAGCAGTACTACTGAGCCATCTGTGGCTCCCGCCAGAACTTTTCGACTTGGTGAAGCCCTCTGTTTTCTGTGTCCTGACAGAACCTGGTCAGCATGCATGGTAAAACCGGCATGCATGTCGCTCTGTGATTTGATGCACGCCCGCTGTTTCCCGTTCACCTCTTCATTATATCACATATTCAGACCCAAATGGTCAGTGACAACAAGAAACCTAAGGGACCCCCATGGTTGCAATAATAGGAGAAATAAATATGTTTTTGCCCTGCCCTGCCATCCCAGGAAGGAGGACCAGCAGTGCTGAGACACAGGACAGGACAAACTCTTGCAATAATTAACCAACCACAACATTGTGTTTGCATATTTGCCTAGTATTACATTCCTTCTTTATTGTGCTTAAGTACATGCAAAAAAAAAAAGTGGCCAGAGGGGGAATAACCTAACACTCAAAGTAGAACCACAGTGTACAACAAAGAGTTGTCAAGGGCTGGAAGAAAACTATAACAGTTTCCTTCATTTTTTGCTTGATTCTTGTCCTTCTCCTGCAGACGTTCTGGTTTAAGGCCCATTTGTTATTGTGTCTTCTTGCATACAAATATTCTGTGCCGCTGGCATGTTTGTCTTCCTCTGGTCACCGAGCACTGAGAGAAAGTTTGAACATTGTTCCATAGGGATGCTTCCCTCAAGTGTGAAAAGGCTTGTGCTTAATGCCTGGCATGAAGACCCTGGAGGACTGCCTTTGTTGGTGAGGGGGGGGGGAGAATATAAATTGGATTTGTACATCTCATTTGTTACCTACTCCATGGAGGCTTCTTGTAATAACTTGAGCTACAAGTTGAAAAGCCAACTTAATACAGAATTGGTCTAATATCAAAGTATCCAGTGTGTATTTGTATGTGAGGATAAATCAGCAAAAGATCATTATATAGAGGGAAATAGGCACACTGGCTCTTCATTAGCTCTCTGGTGATCTGTCTCTCTTTTGAAGCTTTGTTCAAAAGCAGCTAGGAACTGAGACAGCATGCCGTCATCATGGTTAAGAGCTGAGGATTCCAGTCTGGAGAACCCGGACTGCCTCCACAGGAAGCCTGCTGGGTGACCTTGGCCCGGTCACAGTTCTCTCTCAGCCCCACCTACCTCACAGAGTGCCCGACTGTTGTGGGGAGAGGAAGGGAAGGCGATTGTAAACTGCTTTGAGACTCCTGAAGGTAGAGAAAAGCTGGGTATAAATATTGGGTCAAATGTTAAAAAAATAATCAATTGTCTTGGAAGAACAGAAGCTTTATGCGGTATCCTCAGTCCTCCATGTTTTCCTGTTAAGGGAAATACACTGTTCTAACAAATTACAAAGATGTAACAATTAGAGAAGCCATAGTTTGGGGGGAAGGGAATAATTAAAATCCAGAAACAGCATTTGAAGGGTTAAGCCTCCCCTCTCCAATGCTATGACCCTGATCTGATTCATCCCACACAGCAGATTTAGACTTTGGAGATCCTGATCATGGATCTCTTGTATAGGATTTTAGTTTAGACTTTCTTTTATATCAGTCCTTTCAACAGCATAAAACCCCTGCATTAGCAAGTTTGGACCAAAGCTCAGTTGATGGAAGGAACAGTTTGGTGCAGTGCGAATAACCTCTCAAGAGAACAGGGATCAAGGTAGGATTATCAATTTGGGTTTCAGAAATTACTGAAGTTTTGGGATGCTGCTTGGAGAGAGTAGAGTTTGAGGATTGGTGGGACCTTAGCAAGGTATAATGTCAGGGCTGTTCCGCACACAATAAATTTGGCGTGATACTTACCCATTGAAGACGCTATATTCCAGGCACTCTGCATGACATCCCCCAAAAGTGGATTCACCAACCTAAAAAGTGCTTTTCCCCAGCGGACAACCAGCGCACTACACAGCAAAGAAATATATGGAGGCAAAGAAGCGCTATCTTCGCCTCCAATGTCCCTCACACAGGCCTCCCTCTCCCTTCTCCCAGGGATGGGATTTTTTTTAAGTGAACTGCCTGGAGCAACAAGCCTGCAGGCAAAGCCAAAAAAAGCATGCAGGCAAAGCTAAAAATATTTTTTCCCAGAGTTGTCACACAAAGCATGTTTCTCTAAAGTTCCTCTCCAAAATCAGGAATGAGATTAATTTTTAAATAAAGACTCGTGATTCCATAAGGGGTGGCATTATAAAAAGCACTATGCACATAGGTGTTTAAATGGAGAACTATTAATTTAAAAAAATGGCAGGCATTGCAGGACCTTTAAAAAAAGGAGAAAGAGACTGGCTGCCTGGCTTGATTGACAGGCGAAGAGAGTCATGGATAAATCATGCTGCTCTCTTCCACCATTTCCAGCAGCGCTTGTAGAGGGTAAGAAATGGGAAAAGGCGGCAGACTACAGCGAGATGGCAAGGAGGTAAGGAATAGCCAGAAGTGCGATAATATTTAGCGCTATGCCATTCAGTGGGCATAATACTATTTTTTACAATGTGTGCAAATGTCCCCAGAGTCCACCCTCCAATGCAACCATTTTCTCCAGGGAAATTGATTTCTGTAATCTGGAAAGCAGTTGTAATACTAGATCTCCAGGCCTTACTTGGAAGTTGGCAACCATAGATCAGGGCCCCACAAGAATCTTACAGTAGCGTGTAAAAATTGGCTTAAAGGCAGTGTAAATTCCTAATTCCGTCTGATCAGTCATAACTGCTATTGCAGTTACAGTTTTCCAAAATTGAGAGGCAGCAAAAGGATTTTGCCTTCACAAAAAACACTGGCACGATCAGAAGAGAAACAAAGAACTTGTGCAGATGCCCAGAGCAGGTTGGCCTCATTCTAGCATCTTAGGCAGAGAATCCCACAGGAGTATTAATCTTTAATAGCAGAACAGGAACAGGCCCTCCAAACAAAAACTCTCTGCCAACCTGATTTTGCTTCTAGAAAAGAGTGTGTGGGAGGAAGGAGAGGGGAGAAGGGTGGGGCAACAGGCCAATTTGAAGACAGTTCAGTTCCAGAAGCGCGGAGCAGAGATTCCTCCCCCTTCCGTGGAAATGCATCCATAGGGCGGGGAGAGGGGGGGTCACAAGTCTCACTGGGCCGACACACCAGCTTTCATTCTCCTCAGATTTTGTAGGTTGGGTGAACTAATTGGAGGTAAGCAGCGAGCATTCTACTTTGTTTATTACTCATTTAATTGGCCCATGCTGCAAATGAGTAGCAATACCTCGTCACAGAGTTCAAGTCAATGAGCTAAACCCTTACTGCACTGGGAAGATGGGGGCAGATGAAGGAACCTTCTAGGATTACAACGAGTTTCTCTGCAATATGCAGCTAAACATACCTACCAATGGTTAGTATAGTCTCTAAAACACATCCATAACACTGAGCCATATGGAAGGGCAACATAAAAATCCAATCTAATAATAAAAATGTTTTCTTCACTAAACCATCTCTTGGTGCCCTTTAGATTGACTTCTCACAAACTGTTCCTCCTTCTGGGCTCTCCTACTTCCATTTTTCTTCTACTGTTGTTTGGATGCGCCTTGCTTTAAAACATGCTTACATGCACACTAATCCCGAGAGAATTTCTCGAAAAAGGGAAAACAGAAGCCCGTTATTGATTGTGCTCTCTTTGGATGGTGTGAGCTCTCAACTTGACAGTTTAAAAGAATTCCTTCAGACTTTCGTTTTGGGGATTTTGGGCTTAGGAGCAAATATTCCATGCTCAGTACGTGTGTATAGTTTAAACCAGGGGTAGTCAACCTGTGGTCCTCCAGATGTTCATGGACTACAATTCCCATGAGCCCCTGCCAGCAAATGCTGGCAGGGGCTCATGGGAATTGTAGTCCACGAACATCTGGAGGACCACAGGTTGACTACTCCTGGTTTAAACGGTTCAAAGAACACTGAAAATGAAGGCTTGCATCAAGGGCTATTAGCACAGGTGGAGAGATGCAGCTTTAGAAATATCCCACCTCCAAAGAAAGCCCTAGTTGAGGATTTTTAGGGCACATATTGATGATTCCAGTTCAAGTGTTCTGAAAATCTAAATTAACCTCTGCAAAGCGCACCAGTTGGGGGGGGGGGGGGCTAAAACTTTGCACAGCTGCTATTGCCCTCTGCTGGCCGCTAGGAAAATAAAATGCAAACAGTATGCAAATTGATTTTTATTTCTTGACTTTATTTATAGCCCACCTTAGTCCATACCCCAGTGCAGGGTAAATCAATGCAATCAGTAAAGGCTTACAGAAACCTGGAAAAAGGCATTAAAGTACACAGCAGTGTATAAAATGGGATTACAGAAAATGGTATTACATAAGGACAAAGCAACAGAAGTAGGATAATACATAAAGCAAAAAGATATGCATAGTATATACAGTTCACAGTCCCCTTTTAAAAGCGCCTTTGTCATATTATAGCCTTATTATCCTTCATACAAATGCCTTTCAGAACAATTCCACTTTACATAGTTCACAGAAAGGAGTGTGGGAGGCTTCCTGTCTATCTCAGGTAGGCCATTCCTCAAGGCAGAGGCCAAAACACAGAATGCACATGCCCAGGAGGCAGGTGTTGATCTTACCCACTAAAGGGATGGCACCCACAGAAGGCCCTGCTCTTTGCATCTGAACATGGGCATTTTACTATCGCCATTTTACTGTTGTATGCTTACTGTTAGCTTGAATACTTTGGTGCCTAAATTATTCCCTTTAAATACAGCTTTCTCATTTTCCCGCACTCTGCTTGGAGTCTCAGTATTCTGGGAAAGAAGAAACACAAGACTCAAATAGTGACTGTATGTGGTCATTTGTGAATAGAAGAAAGAATGAAATTTGGACTTACCTGTGATTTCTTCTCCACAGCAATGCTGGAGCAGAGGAAGTCTTGACTTATACTTCTGCTTGATCAACAGGCAGGGTCCTTGCAGCATTCCCACACAAAAAGGGCAATTTACAGACCATATCCAGCTGCCAGACCATGAATGGATGATGTTTGGGTCACTTTCTACCAATGATAGACCTGAAGTGAGCCTTCCTCTTAGGACCCAGAAGAGGCAAATTCTAAAATCTTTTTAAAACCTCACAGGCCTTTTCTGCGGTGACTAAAAATTTTGCAGCAGCACCCATAAAGCTCTGAGGAATCTCTTTACTTTTACATTAAAACCTCCTGATTCAGGTGCAGTGCCAAATGTGCTCCCTATGTGCCACGCAAACCCCAAGAAGGCGCAATTTCCCCCCCCCCTCCTCTGGGAGGAAATTTGCACTAACCTAAAGTGGAAACTCAAAAGTTACACTGGCTCCCTCTACCGTTTCCTGCCTCAAAATGATGATGTTTGAGATCCGACCAATACTGTGTCTCTGCCTGCTCTCCTGCACTCCCCACTGTATTTTTTTAAAAGTTGAACATGATTACAACATAGTTCGAAAGTAACACAATCATGACACCCTGCCTCCCCATCTCCCCCTCCAGCAAAATTAAACATTCAACAGGATATTCTTTGTCACCTTCTTGAAGGGAAATGGAGCCATGGTCAGTTTCAGGCAGGGAAGCTATGAACATTAATTTCATCCAGCAGCCTCCTGCAGCTTTCCCCGAGTACAGGGGGGGGGAAGCTTCAGTGGTCCCCAACCTTTTTATCACCGAGGACCGGTCAACACTTGACAATTTTACTGAGGCCCGGGGGTAGTCTTTTGCCAAGGGACATCGCCGCTGCCACCTGAGCCCCTGCTCCACTTGCTTTCAGGCCGACGCCCCTGATTTCCCGCCAGCCGCTGGGGGGCACTGCCAGCAGCAGCTGTGCAGGGCCATGCCGAGGGGAAGTCCCAGTCATGGTGGCTGCTGGAGAGCACCAAAAGTGAGCGGCAGAGAGGCAGGACAGCCCGAGGCAGCAGCCGGGGAGGAGAACGAGGAGGAGCCGCAGCCCAGTACCAACTGATCTACAGACCGGTCCTGGTCCCCGGTCCAGGGGTTGGGGACCACTGCTTTACAACACAGGAGTGTCCTAACGTAATGACTAGGTTTGAAAAGAAACAGTAACATGCTGTGTATGGGGGCAAGGGGGGGGGAGGAAATTGACAAGACAGGATGCTTGCCTAAGTGGTACAAGCAGGCATTTTTCCCAAACTGTCTTTTTAATTTGCATTGCTCCTGAGAAGGTTTGGAGGGGTGGGGGGAATGACCCACACAGTATGAAAAACAGGAGCACTTGGGCACTTTTCCCATGGGAGGGAGGGAGAGGTTGGTGATGAGAGCAAGACATGAGAACAAGTGGGGGTTATGCCATTACGTTATTGTACAAGCTTGGATTTTTGTTTTTGAGGGAAGAGAGATGAAGCAAAAGCCAGGAACGCCTACTCCCCTGACCGAAGCATAAAACGCAAGCTGCAATCCCAGGCACAAAATCAGGGTTGGCATCCAGAAGTCAATGCAGAAGAACTTTACAGCAAACAACAACTGCAGAAAAGGCCACAGTGTTCAAGTGCTTTAGCATGACTTCTGTTCTTTGTTGTTAGCACTGAAAACTCCCAAGAATGGCAAACTAGCTGTGAGAAAGAAACAGTCACAGGGAAGGTTCGCAGTCGACACTATAGTGGGTGAACTGAGCAGGAAGGCACAGGCTTTCGTCATCTGGCATGCTCAGTCTATGACGTAACCCTGCAGGGGGCAGAGGTTTCCAAACCAAGTTCTAGAAGTTTCTACATCCTAGTTCTGCACCAACAATATTTGGAATATCACCAACCTAATGTTCAGATCTTTAGAAAAAAAGAAATGGAGGAGGCATTCAAAGGAGAAAGTGTTTCCCCATACAGGAAAAGCCAAAGCAGCTGAAGCTTCTTAATTTAGAAGACAGACTACTAAAAGAAACATGATAAAGTATTCTAGACAGATAAAGTATTTCTTCATATAATACAACTATCTTGAGAAATTCTCTGCTACGATGAGGGGGCAGCATCTCTCTCAACAAGAGCTGCTGCAGGACCACAGGGGAAGGCTTAAGGACTGCCCTTCTTGTGGGTATCTAAGAGCCCCCTGGTTAGCCACTGGGGCACAAGGGATACCTTTAATCTGACTACAGCAGACATCCTGAGTATGCCCAAACACCAATGATGATGCCGGGATAAAACCTCAAGTGCTTACTATTGCCTTAGAATACCATGGAACTCTCATTTTGCTTTAACACCATAACACCTGGAAAGCACATATTGTATATGTTTTAGATAGTCATCCCTTAAACCCAAACACGTATTTGAAGGAAGCTTCATTAATGAGAATATGCGACTCTGTGTACTATTTGTCTTTATTAGCTAGCAGTCACACAATCATCCCCAGGACAAGATGCACAACCGGAACATACACTGTCGCCAGTCACATCATCTTACAACACAGTATCCATTTGCCTAATTTTATTGGGATAAATAGACACTTTTCACATCATATATCATATATATATATTAAAAAAATACACTATGTACATAAAAACATAGGGATAGATTGAGAGACAACAGACCCATAAATAAACAATGTATATAAAAAAAGCATGTGAGGAATGCAACTTACATAGTCGGGGACAGGGGGAGAAAACAGAAATGCCAAAAATAGGTGGAAAGTCAGTCCTGGCATAGTTACTGTGTGGAGGTCCCATCTACACAAAAGCTGTCTGTGTCATTCCACAAGTTCAGTCCTGCCCTCAGAGACTTTTTTCTCATGCTTAACTGTGCCCTTGAGTGTAACGCCCAACCTTGGCTGCAGCACTAGCTCCTAACTGTCAGCACAAATGGCTCACTTAAAATGTTGGAACCATGAGATGACCACAGGATTCCACAAGATTGTTGGGAGAGGTGTTCAGAGATGTATTACCTTTATCTGTAAATGTAGAAAGTTAACACTACAGGTTAATTGCTTGAAGGTCTTAAAGACAGAGAAGTTTTCAAGCGCCAGAGATGGTAATGGCAGGTATCCACAATCATCTACCCGTGGTCTTTGCCAACCCCTCATTACTGTAAGCCCAAAAGGATCTGCATTGCCGGTACAGAGCCAGCCAAATCTCCCTGTGCTAGGAGGTACCTTTACACTGAGGTAGTTTCTGTTACCCTTCTCATTTGGTGCAACTCTTTCTGGGCAAAGCTACTATGGGGAAGTGCCCTCAGATAACGAGATGGTACTCCGATCTCCTACACGACGACAAGGTTGCCTAGCAAGTGTGTGCTGTGCTGAACTGCCTTTGTATTTACCAAGGCACAGCTTTTATTATGGCAGATGCAGAGTTTACAGGTGAAGGGTCTAATATTATCTATAATCATAGCTCAATGAAGTTGAAGGAGACAAACCCACTTTGTCAACTGGTTGTTAACAACGTAACATCCAATAAGCCAATGAAACGTTCACTTTCACTGTGAGCTTCTGAGCACAGAACAAGGCAGAAGATATAAATGGAATGTTCTACGCATACACCCACACACTGATACAAAGAATTTTCATTCAAGAAAATACACATCTTTGTTCCAAAATATTCGGGACTACTGACAAAAGACAATTTGCCACAGCTGTGACGAGACAACAGAAGTTAACATTTTATTAAGGTATTAGACTCAGGGTCACTCTATGAATGGAATTTCAAAATCTGACATCCTATGATATGCATTTTAGGATGCAAGACATTTATATGAACTGAAAGTTATTGGCTGGAGGCTTGCAGGGAAAAGTTTAATTGTGAGTTCTATTTTCACCAGTTTCCAGCTGGTTATACAAGAGATGGGCAGCAGCAAACAGAAGAAAATCAAGATCCAATACAATAGGCAGATCCATAGGTATTCCGAGAGGGGGGGGAAGCATTCCCAGGTTTAGGCCTCAGGTGCTTTTGTTCTCAAAAACAGAGTTATGACTATTGATTTGGAAAGAAAAATGAGACAAACAGTAAGGATACCGAAAGTGTAATAGCCAAGGGGAGACAAAAAGGGTTTGTGGGACTCTGACACCATACAATGCAGAAGCTGTTTTCTTACAAACTGTTCTCTCAACAAGAGGCACATCTACAACCATTGTATTTTCTCCCAAGCCATGTTATACATATAAAACCACCTTTAAAGTTTAACTGTTACAGCTTCCCCCAACACATCCTGGGTAATGACAAAACAGAGCTACGTTCACTTAGGGTAATAATGCAAGGAGCGGTCCCAGTCGGTCTTTGATGGCTGTGTCCTAAACACACTTACATGGAAGAAAACACCATGGAAATTAATCTGCGAGAAAGGGATTCCCAGTAGATTTTTTTAAAATTTAGACCATATTTTGCCTTCTCCTTTCCATTACCCAGGAGGCAGCACACAAAAAGAAGGCTCAATCCCTAGGCTAGTGATAGTGTTGCAGACCAACAGGAGGCAGAGAGACACACAAAGTGAGGCTTAAGAGGCAGGAGATTAAAAAAAACCCTAACTGTTATCCCGATAGCTTGTAAAACCACAAAACATTGCTATAAAACTCCCAAATTGCATAAAAACTGTGATTTACTTCTCCAAGAGAGCCAGCACAGCCACCCAATGCCCTCCAAGGAACATGGAATCTATAGAAAGGCTTTGATTATTTAAAAAAAATATCCCAGGGAGGACCAGAAAAAGTTACCATAGCCAGATCCTCTGGGCCTGTCTCAGCACAATGTGACCCACAGAACAAGAGCCGTCCCAGATGCTGGAAAAGTGTTTAGGAAACCACTTTGCAGCCTCCACAGCACCTGCTTCCCAAATAGGTTCTGGACATAAATTGTTATGTGAAAAGGCAGAAAAACAAACTTCCTGAACCCAGCCCTCCTTAAATAGGAACGGGGTGTTCTTCTATTCTGAGGCACTGTAGGCTCCTTATCAGGGACAAAAACCACTCTCCAACTACTATTATTGTGCCTGGAGGACTTCACTAGCCATAAAAAGGTAGTTTACTCCAAGACCCTACTGTGTCTAGCATAATGAAAGTTCCATGGCCCTAACCTAGAACAGTGTTCAAAAGGGAAGGAGAGTGTATAAAGGGGCAGGAATCCAATTCCATGGGAAGCTGCAACATGCCCCTCTTTCTGCCGGGGTTAAGAGGCGGCAATGGCTGTCCCTCCGCTCAGCTTCACAATCATCTGCTGACAGTCATTGCAGGATCGCTTGTCCCCAACCTTCTCCAGAGTACGGGCTGCTTCCGCCAACAGAACAGCTCGCTGGCCGGGGGATGACAGAAAGGAGAGGGGCAGGTGGCGGCAGGCCAAAAGGATTGCTGTTGCTCGCTCTCTCTGACCAGGAAGAGCATCCAGTTCACCTAGGTGTGAAAAGAAGAGACATTACAATAAAGGCCCAGCATTGATGATATCCCAGTTAATGCACACAAGTAAATGATAAATGTGTGCAGACTCTGCAGTCTGCTGTGCAGTGCAATGCCACTGAGTGTAGGGATGAAAGGACACACACAACACAGGTATCTGGAGGGAAAGGGAATCTTCTGCCTGTCTCTCTCCTCTGGGGCTTCTCCGGACCCAGGCTTTATTCAGTACATTTTGTTTACACACTAGCCTTCGTTCCACACTGACCAGTGCTATGCCATAACTTAAATCCCTGCAGACGCCAGAGTTTCGCTCACGTATGCAAGGCTAGCAGTCAGTATCGGGGTGTGCTCTGTTATTCCATTCAGCTCCCATCAACTGAGTGCCAGAAAATAACCAACACAGTCCTCTGAAGCTCTAGGCTATCATGTATTCTGCAGGCGGGGATGCCCAAGCTGAGACCTGGCCAGCAGCCCAGAATTAGCAGCCTTGTCCTGATCAACAGTGCTGACACTTCCACAGGTGGGCAAGGCCAACCCTCTCCATTCTAAGCCTTCCTTTCTATAAAATTAGCAACCTCAAATGTCAGAGAGCAAGTCTCTTTTATGCCATGACTACTCATTACTTGTAACACATTAAATTCTTATTTTGTTTATTAAGCCCTTATATTTGCAGCCCTGACTGCGCCTGTGTATTTTCAATATTTTAAGCCCAGCTTCCCAAAACCCACGGTTTAACAACAGATTTTTAAAAACCCTCCTGGCAACTAAATCTCCCTCACACAGAAACCAAACTAGAAGAGCCAGCAAATCCATGCCCCTGGCCACAATTCAAGTAAATCCATCTGCCTGCCTTGGGCCCAACACTACTCCTTCACGCAGGTCTAAACGCCCTTCTGGAGTGGTTCACTTTGGAAGCTCTCCAGAAAGCCAGGAAGGCAGAATGTTCTACCAGGCTGTTCCAGAGTAGAGGCAGCAGCCAAACCAAAGCTATCTGTGTTAGGGCTGCAGCCAATTACACTGAATCAAGGGAGGGCACAGAGAGAGGGAGCATCTAGCACCCAGCCAAGGTATTGACTACTGTGGATGCAGTTTATTGACCACCCAGCTATTCAGCCAGCCCTTTCTCAGTTTCCTCTCGTTGCATTTAGATCTGTCCCTGAATCAACAAAGCATGAAAGACATTTTTTTTTTGGGGGGGGGGTTAACTTTTGAAGTACTTGATAATTTAAAACAAGTTTTAACTTCGCACAGTTGCATATTTTTAATTCTTAGCCTGTGAGAGAGAGTCTTCTCATTTACTTCCATTTGCAAACAAACTATGCCAGTTAAGTGTTACTGCACAAGGTGCACAAAACTCAGCAAGACCTTTATTGCAAAACTGAAATTTGCAGGATCACAGCAGCTCTGCTAAGGTAAACTGAGGAAGCTTAACCACTGCTTTGCAGCATAACAATGTCTGCTATGCTCCAGATCACATCTCTCTTTAGAAATGCGGTTCTTAATAAATCTCCCACCACATCACCATCGCACAGTTTAGAACAGGGGTAGTCAAACCTGTTGTCCTCCAGACGTTCATGGACTACAATTCCCATGAGCCCCTGCCAGCAAACGCTGGCAGGGGCTCATGGGAATTGTAGTCCATGGACATCTGGAGGGCTACAGGTTGACTACCCCTGGTTTAGAGGACAGCTCTCTATGACTGCTGCAGGCGCAAAGCAATACAACTGATCCTAGCTTTTAAAACTCAGCTTTCATGGCTGGACAAGAAGGAAAAGAGCTTTCTGACCTTGCTTGCTGCTCTGAGGGGTTCGACGCCTGAGACTATGCTCCAGCAGCTGATGAGTTCGTGTGGGGCTGGCCCCTGCCATCAAGCGCACAGTGGCCTCATGCAAGAACACCTGAAAGGAAAGGAAACGCATCAGGCAACGTAAAACAACACAACAAATTCCTATTACTTTAATCCAAAATGTAAACATACAGATAAAATTAAATCCACTGCAAAGTTAATGGCTCTACATGTTTTTCGAGTGTGGTGTTTTTTTACTTTTGGCACATTTTATTACTCTGGATTATGGTAGAATGGTAACTGTGGTCTCATATAATCTAAGGTTTGCCTTTTATCTGAGTATTTATTCCACTTCTGCATGTGACATACAAAGCAGTAAATCAACAGTAAACGGCTATTACAGGCTACAATCACTCTGCATATCACACCTAATCAATCATGCCTGCTCTTGTCAATCTGAAATCATTCCATTTTCCAATATATAGGACAGATCACCTCACATTCTGGCTGTATCTGAAGTGAGCAGTGACTTACAAAAGCTGTTAATCTTTAAGGCGCTACTGACTCTTGCTCTTTTCTACATCTATTACAAACACACTGCTAAAGATTCTATACAAAACAACCCCTAGGACATTTGTTCCTTCGGCCCAAAATGGAACATCAGGACTCAAGGGGCAGCTACAGCTTCTACTTCCTTGAGAAACTGCAGCCACTATTTCCTAAGGGATAGTCCGTACAAGAAACATGGGCCTTACCGTTCGATAAGCAGGCCTAAAACTATGGGCCAGTTTTCGCAGGCTGCCAAGATCACGCTGGAACCCAGTAAGCTCAGAGGCAGAAGCATGGTAGGTCTCCCCCACAGCCTGGCTGGTGTTCGTCTGCTTCTGCCACAGAGTGGTACGGAGAGACAGCAGCAGGTCACAGGCCAGTAGCTGGATCATCTGCAAAGAGACAACCCCAGTCACTGACAAGGGCACTGAAATATTCCACTGCCCCCAATGGCAGTTGTCTAATGCTCCTTCGACTCACTCACAAGCACTTACTACCAAGTATTTTAAGGACAGAACTCAGGCTGCTGAAAATTAGCAAGTTGAAAGTTTTGTGACCAAATGTACTTCCCTCTCAGAAGGCAAACAGCAACCAACACTACGAGTGGATCAGTCAATATTCAATCAGTTGATAAAATTGTGTAAGACTTCCCCCCAAAAAATTCTTGGCGATTTTATTTAATATGCATACAAGGAGTTGAAACAGATTCTCTAATAAGAATAAACTTCCAAGGTGAGTCAGAGACTTGTAATTCTGAAGATTTTTTCCTATTTATCCCTGAAATTAATTCAAGAATATTTGTCATGTGTTACGATTACCTAATAAAATAAACACTGCATAACTTTCCAGCCAGAAACTAATTACCAAGTGACTTAAGTGTGAATGTAGACCTATCCTTTAATAGTTTATGAACATTTTCACACAAGTGAAATAATTCTGAGACCTGATATTAATTTGAATATGAATTTAGTGTGCCCTCCAGTGGCAGAAAAGTATGTATGCTAAAGGAAGGAAAGAAATTTAATCAACTTACTTGGTTCATTTCAAACCACAAGTAATAAGCAAACTGGTTAGCAGCCATAGTGGATTTCTTTGCTTTCCCCCTGCCATACATGGTTTTGTCTTATTTCTATGAGCAATCACAAAATAGCTGCTCTCTGACTGCAACAATGGGCTCTCTGGTTTTTGCAAGTTAATCCATAAAGAAATCCTGCCTTTAGAACAGGGGTAGTCAAACTGCCAGCAAATGTAGTGCATGGACATCTGAGGGCCGCAGTTTGACTACCCCTGCTTTAGAAGATAACTGGCCTTCTGATTCCTTCCTATTTTAACTTTAATTAATGGTTCTTGCTATTATATCATCCAGACTGTACTGTTTAAATTCAGGCATATCCAAGTGATCCCACCTGAGTTGCAGAGGTGAGGTGAGCCTCTGTATTGCACTGCGGAAACATTGCACGAGTACCACCAGAACATGCAATGCAACTACAATGCACAACAGCCACCACCCAGCAAAGATGAACAGCAGTGATGAACTCCACACCACATAATGGGAGATCATGGAAAGCCCGTGCTACACCTTATTTTGCAATGCTAAGGCACAAAGGGCTAGTGTGCAGAGACTGCTCCCATCCACAGGAGACTAGACAAAGCACTTGGGAGGCCTTATCAAGAAGACAAGGAACTGAAGAGTGAGAATATGAGGGATGAACAAAGCCAATGCAATAGAAATGGATGCGCTTCTCAAGCACTAAGGGAACGCTGCAATTTCAGCCACCTGCAAGGGGGGCAAGGGAAAAAATCTTGTCCTTCTCCACCTGTCAGTTATGAAAAATAAGGGTAGCTGCTGCTTCATTCCCAAAGGAAACTGATATTGGACAACGAACAGAGATATCCAATTCATACAGCAAATGGCTCTTACACTGCTGAGGCCTGTGCTTGAGACTCCACTGCTCATGTTGAGGCTATTCCAAAGATGGGTGCTGGCTCTCTCACAGTGACCAAAGGAGCTCTGCTGCCCATCCGCCTTACTTGACAGGGAAGCATTCATGGCTTTGCACACATGGAAGACAGCTTTCACAAGGGCACTCCTAAGGAAGGAAGGAAGAAAAGAGGCATAGCCAGGAAGAAGATCAACATGAATGTTGGGAACAAAGAGACAGCACCTCCCACTCCTTTATCCTATCAGGATTATCACAAAGACTTAAAAATACCCTGAATGAACCCACAGTGAAATTACCATCTTCGGCCCTCTCTCAAAAAACTCCCTAATGCCACCTAAACATGGGGTAGGGCATCTATTTGGTATAAACTAAAGGATGGAAAGAGAAAGTTCTGCTGTTTTGGCCACTATCATAAATCACCAATGTATTTCAGTGCAAAGTGACAGCGATAAGGGCAACCGTCTCTCAAGATCTCATAACATGGATCAGCAAGCATGCAATCAGCACAAGGACCTCTGCATCCATCACTCCACGGAGTGTTACCTGGTGCTTTAAGGTCATACAACACTGAAAAATTCCAGCTTAGTTTGCAGGCATGTGACAGGACTACATTTAGAGCCACGGAAGGAAGCCGCATCAAACGAAGCTACACCACCTCTTTATGACCTGTTAAAAATAAGTGCTTGGCACAAAGAACTCTGCATGTGTCTGGCCATTCATATCCAGCAAGGCAAAATTGTAAATATAAACTCCACACACTCAGTCATCTCCAGACATTTAGGAAGGCGCTCCACATTGGTGAACTGTGATCTCACAGCCGCATCATCACCCCTGAGCCAGCTGACTGTCATGGTGATGGATGCTGACCACCACCTGCAGACCACATCAGGCCCTAGGGATACAAAAACAAAAGCAAGGCAGTCTTAGGGACCAGTTATTCATTTTAAATTAAAGGAGCTTTAGGGGAGGGAGTTTACACCAAAGTAGGCGTTAAAGGAAGTGACCGATTCTTTCTGTCTCCTAAATTGCCACCCTCAGTAACCCATGCAGCGCCCTTGTAAACTTTCACATGGATCTGATACCTCAAGAGATGGGTATCTGGAAATAATGGTTGGGGAAAGGTTTCAAGATACACTATTCGTCCCCTCTCCAAAAACTTGTCTTAAAAGAGAAAATTGAAACAAACAGCATTGGGGCTCAGTGACACACATGTGCCGTAATGAGCATTTAGCCCATCAGACACAGACAATATGCCAAGCCAAACCAGAATCTAAGGAGCCGTGATAATGTACATGCTTGTAATGTTGCAATTTGCTACTGTTCTGCCTTATCTGGCAGATTCCTGAAGCAGGAATAGCAAGAAAGCTTACTGACATGAACACCCTTACCCAAAGCAACAGCGATGACCATAGCAGGGTCTGATCACTAGAGAGACCTGAGTCTTTCAAAGGTTAGGAAATCAGTTTGGAAGAACTAGCAAAGGCAGGAGGGTTAGCAAACTAAGGCAACCATATAATAATACCACTGGGTGCTGCTCATCTCTCAGGACCCAAAACTGTGATAAGGAGCAGGTGTAGGATCTGGTCAACAGGATCGAGAAGCAATTGTGCAGAGAAGGGAAAACAAAATATTGCTCAGAGCATGAAGGCAAGATGGCAGGGTGTGCTGGGCTGGAAGCCACTTTTTAAATGAGGTTATCTTGAAGCACATCAGAAAATTATCCTCTGGAACTGAACAACAAAGGAAGGCATCTATTGAACCAAAGGCTGGGTGACCAGCTGTTGGAAAAGGTGAAAATAAGAGTCGTGGCCAAGCAACTCTCTTCTATCCTGCTTCAGTAACAAAGAAGGGACAGACATCATGTTTGTGAACAGAGTCCCTAATCAAATTTTACAAGACATATCAAACTTTTGGTTCAAGAACCACCTCCCACAACATATTCTATAAGACCTTTGGCTTTTCTGCACTTGTCATTGTGCCCACAGTGCAGCAGGATTTTTTCCCTTCTTCTTCACTCATGTTTTGCTCTCTGTAGTGGTTACTTTGATATTTAATCGCTATATCTCTGATTTATCTCTGTGCACTTTCAGAGTTCTTGGGAATAAGCCAGTGATACAGTGATGAAACATCAAAGCAACTACTAGAGGGATCAAGCAAGGAAATAACATATGTGGAAAAGCCCCTTCAGGTGGCACATGATTAGAGCATTCTATTTTATCCAAAAAGACAGTTCCCATTAACACCCTGTCTCCACAGACATTAAAATCTGCTGAACTATTAGCCAAAAGGTCTAAATAGTCCCCCTACAAATCCCCGCCCAACTGTTTCTCAGATTTAATAACGTATGAAGTAGGCCCACATTGAAAGACACCTGAAGGACAAAATCTGACTCTCTGCACTACACCCAAGAGGCCTCTCATTGGAAATAACCCCTGCTCATTCCACTTTTGAACTGCCATGAGAACTCTTAAACAGTATTACCTGTGAGCTCTTTCAAACAAAAATGGCTATAATTCTGATAGCACCTAGCAAGTAGCACAGCAATTTATTATAAAACAGGAGCCACATGTTCCCCACACCTTACATTCCTGCTGAAATTATAATGTGTGCCATATTGTAAACCTGAGAATCGAGATCATGGGAAATGTTTTTGTTTTATAAATATGGAGCACTAATTGATCCAAGACACAAGGACAAAGCTGATCCAAGACACAAGAAACTTACCCGGGGCAGACCTCAATACAGAATTCCCTGTGAAAGGCGGCGTGCCACTTCCTAAAGAGTCCATGAAGGAGCCAAGTAACTTCAGGTATTCCAAAGCATTAGCAAATTCACTACAAGCAGAAGACATACATTTGCTAATAAATCCAGCACCACGCTCTACAGTAGATAATAAATCCAGCACCACACTCTACTCGATCTCGATACCTGCAGATTTCACTGGCTAGGGGATAACAGTTTGCAGCAAGCCCTCTTTGCTTCCAGAACTTTTAAAATAGCCATGTGTGGCAGATCCCTATAGTCAAGAGACCAAAGGGAACTCTATAAAGGCTAGAAATCCCTGCTGGGAGGGGGCACTCCAGAAGGAGCAGGGGGGAGTGGCCTAGGCGGGTGCTAAAAGGAGGGAATTCTAAGGGCTGTGAGTCAGTGTGAAGCAGTGTGGAGAGAGGCTGGCACTGAGAAAGAGGGTGAGGCCTCGTATCTGAAGAGGAATCTGAGATGGAGGTTTGGAGACGGGGATGATATTAGAGATCCTCTGGGCCAAACCAGGTCATGTGTCTTGGGAAGACAGGAGAGCATGACTGCCTCAAGATCCAAAAGAAATACAAGCTACTCTGTGGGGTAGCTAAACTACCTTGCTGCTCACGAAGATCCTGGTATTGGATAGAAACCCATAATACTTAAAGATTAAATTGTATAGGGAAACTGCTCTGGAACACATCCAAGCAATACTGCAGACAGGTATGACCACATTGCCTATATCACATCATGAATGGCATCAAGCTCAGGGTTGTTTCACTTGTTCCACAACACACTACTCTTCCCTAAGGAACTGGAACCTATACTGCAATTGGGGATGGGCACAAACTGGCTCACAAACTCAAGTTCATAATTAATTCTGACCACTTCATGGTTCACAAAGTGAAGTTTATGGCAAATCAACTGGTGAGAACTTTCCACAAACTTTCGTAGGTCATGAATACAGTTCCAGACAGACTACCTCTACTCAATATAAATGTCCACATAACTTCAAAGCAATGCAAATGTTTTTGGTCTGCTCTGGTTCGGCCTCACTTGGAGTACTGTGTTCAGTTTTGGGCACCCCAGTTGAAGAGGGATATAGACAAACTGGAGCATGTCCAGAGGAGGGCAACAAAGATGGTGAAGGGTTTGGAAACCAAGACATATGAGGAAAGGCTGGGGGAGTGTGGTCTGTTTAGCCTGGAGAGGAGACGACTGAGAGGGGATCTGATAACCATCTTCAAAAGCTGCCATGTAGAAGATGGAGCAGAGTTGTTCTCTCTTGCCCCGGAGTGACGGACTAGAACCAATGGTATAAAATTAATTCACAAGAAATTCTGTCTAAGCACCTGGAAGAAGTTCCTGACAGTTAGAGCAGTTTTTCAGTGGAACAGGCTTTCTCAGGCGGTGGTGGGTTCTCCATCTTTGGAAATTTTTAAACAGAGGCTAGATAGCCATCTGACAGAGAAGCTGATTCTGTGAAAGCTTAAGGGGGTGGCAGGTTACAGTGGATGAGTGATAGGGTTGTGAGTGTCCTGCATAGTGCAGGGGGTTGGACTAGATGACCCAGGAGGTCCCTTCTAACTCTGTTATTCTATGATTCTATTATTCAAATAGGGGGAACTTGGAAGGTATGTAGAAGAGAATCTGAGGGAGGTCCCCTATCATTTTAATGTCTCTAGCTTGCACAGGATCCATTATATACCCTCCAGAACCTGCTCAAAATGACCACCTGTCATTTCCTCAGAAAGCACTTTCTTGGGGACACCTTCTTTGGGTGGCTGTAAATCAGACCCTGTAAATCCAATTGTCACCAAACTTGGAGGGAAGAGTCGGAGATCCCCTGAGAATTTGGTGTGTCTAGCACACCAAGGAACTGTTCTACTGGGTCATTAACTTATGTGTTAGGCCCCTAAAAGTTCAAGATGCTTCTGAGTTCACAAATGGAACACACCACAAATTACAAACCAAACCACATTTTCCTGGCGTGTGCCCATCTCTAAACTACAATCTTTTCTCCAATGCTGGACCCACAGAAACCAGCAGAGCAGAAAAAATATCCAGAATCTATGGCTCAATCCTGAGAAACGTGTCAGTAGGACAGGGCAGTGGCTTACCAGGGCTCTTCATCATCTTGGCCTGCAGGCCCCTTGGGGACAGGAGGTTTCACAAGGGATTCAACAGCTCTCTCCAGCAGGTTCTCACAGAATGCTTGGTGCACCTGTGCAATGGGATCAGCTGCAGATGACAGAACAATCAGCTTTTCCTCCACAACCCCCCAAACTAGAGAGAACATAAGAAGGTATGTTAAGTCTGAGAAAAGCTCTCAAGAAACGTACATCAGGAAATGTCAAATGTCTTGTTTAAAGATCGTTCTCTATCTTCTCAAAGGATATAAATCGTAAGGCCTTTTGCAATGCTAACAAAACTTCCTAGTAAAACACTATGCTAGTTCTTTGTTTTCAAGCAGGAATGTGCATAAAGTTGACTGCAGAGATGTGCACACAGGCAGCAGGGCTGCACAATATATATGCAAGCTCTTTAAAGAGAAGATCAAAGATAATGCATTCACAAACCCACTCTGGATCTCACCTGAATTCCTCTGTGCACAGTAGAGACTCTCCTTGGTGGCAGCTTTCACTGTCCAGCTCCGCTCTACAAAAAACTTTTGTCCCAATGGATGACACAGCCAGCGCAAGGAGTCAGGGATGGCACTGCGTTCAGAACTGCATAAGCTCTGAGCCTGACTTAGGAAATAACTCTGGGAAGAAAGCAACAGCCATGACAAGAATACTGCTGTGGGAAGTCATTTAAGTGGATAATTCAAAAACAATCTGTATACCGCTCCGCAGTATGAATAAAAGGCTAAGGGGGGTGGGGGTGGGCTGAGTCAGGGATCAAAAATGCGGATTGGCCCCTTGGTCCCGCCCAGACGACACATGGGCCAATCGGAAGGCGCAAAGCGCCTTCCAATTGGCCCCTCCACCATTTGCCACAGTCGGGAGCCGCACAGCGGCTCCCGACCCGCCCACACCCCACGGAACATGGCAGGTAGCTCCGAGGGCTGCGTGGAAGCCGGCCGACCGCTGGGGAGGGGACTGGCCACCGGCCACTTCCCACGGGCCTAGTAGTATTCATAAAGCTATTCACCATGTTAAGAGGCACTTCTATTTAAAAAACAGTGTCAAAAGCTTAAATTTGTCATAGTATTTCTTCTATTCCAACTGTTCTCGAAGGTGCTGAGAAAAGAACTTACTGCCAAAAAGCCCAGCTTGCCACCACAGCGAGTCTTCAGGCCAACTGCAGCAGTCAAGTGAATCTCTGCCAATGTGCTTGCTGGAATCTTCTCCTCAGCACATTCCGCCAGATTAACAGCACACAGTGCCATGTGCAATCCTGAGTAGGCTGAGCTGGATGGAAGCTTACCTGCATCAAAAGAACAAGGAAGGGGGAAAAGATGAGTAATCTCCTTTACTGTGTTATATCATACCCCTGTATCATGCCCCGGCTCTTGCTGTGCAAACCATGTACAGAAAGGCATCTGCTACACAGAACCTGCATTCAGAACCATAATCCAGTTTTTGAACTTATTATGCCAAGAAGCATCCAAGACCTGTATATCAGGCCCTCTCATCCAAACCTGGTGGGAAATTAAGCTCCATTTCACCACACACATCATCCAAGAAGAGTATGCTGCAGGCTTCCGTATTTTAAGTGATCACTTGAACAGAAAGCAAACAGGCAATCTGAGAGGGCAACACCAGAAGCCCACACCCTCCTCCCCCTTACCGGTTATATGAAGTTGATGGAGCTTATGATATGCTAGAGCTGCATCACGCGCACTTGTCTTGGCTTCATCCTCAAAACCCACGGGGGCCTCAGTCGTTCGCCTCTGCCGTGATGTCCTTTTCAGCAACCACCGCACCAATCCCAGCTTTTGGAGACTGTAGCGGATCACATTCCAGGACAGGCCACAGGCCAAATCCAAGCGAGAGGCAGGCAGTGCTCGGCCCAGGGCAGACAGGCATATCTGCAAATTTGATGCAGCAGCAGCAAAGTCTCCCTAGAGAGGAAATAACCAGAACATTTGGAAGGTTCATCTACCTTTTTCATCACATTAAGAAAATCTCATCAGGAGTAATTTCTTTCCAACATGAAGCGAAGTGGCTGTGGCTCACTGGTAGACAAGGTTGCTAGTGCCAGGGTGGGAAATGCTAGGAGATTTGGGGTTGGCGCCAAAGAAGGGTGGGGAGTAGAAGGACTTCAATAAGGGTAGCTTGGTGTAGTGATTAGGAGTGCGGACTGCTAATCTTGCAACCCAGGTTTGATTCTGCGCTCCCCCACATGCAGCCAGCTGAGTGACATTGGGCTCGCCAATGCACTGAGAAAGTTGTTCTGTCCAAGCAGTGATATCAGGGCTCTCTCAGCCTCACCTACCTCACTGGGAACCTCTTGTGGGGAAAGGAAAGGGATGGTGATTGTAAGCCGCTTTGAGACTCCTGGTAGAGAAAAGCACCATATGAAAACCAACTCCTCCTCCTCCTCCTTCTTCCAAATAGTCATTTTCTCCAGGTGCACTGATTTGTCGCCTGGAGATCAGCTGTAATGGGGGAGATCTCCAGCCACCAGTGGTTGGCAACCCTAATGGAAGAGCACCTGCCTCACATACAGACAGTCTCAGGTTCAAGCCCCATCATTTCCTGTAAAAGGCTCAGGTGGTAGGTGATGTCAAAGATCTACACCTGGACAGTTGATGCCAATCTGAATGGACAATACCAACCTTGATGGACCAACAGTCTAATTCAGTATAAGGCAGCTTCATAAGTTCAAAGGTAAGCTTAAAAAACTGATAGAGATCTGCCCAGTCTGATCACTTCATTTTCACTGCAGAATCCAACAATATTCCAAAAGCATTACAAACTAATTCTGTTTTAAAGATATGGAACAGAGGCCAAGTCCAAGTGACAGGTTCCAATCAGGTTGTAAGAGATTACACATTTATTAGGGAAAAGTGGTTGTCCCCAAAAAGAAAGGAGATCCAAGAAAAAATGTTGCATAAAAAAGGAGTAGGTTGAGACCAGGGAGGGTGACCAAAGAACTATACTTAAGGGGAACTGATAATTCTCCTGTCTCCACTGATGCAACTAATCTGATCTCCACCGTCTATTACTTAATAATTATTCCAGCAGTGGGGTAACTAGATGTGGTAACAATGCATGGCACCTCCGGAGTACTGGCATTCAAACTGGTCTGTTTGTGCTTCTTTGGCTATGTCTTATATCATTCCAGAACGTTAACTGTGGAGAGATCGAGATGTTGTCTTTTGAAGAACAGAACTGCCTTACTTTGGCCAGGTCCAAGTCTGCCTGTTTCCGGTGTCTCCAAAAGGTCACAGAGGAACGAGAGTGCAGCCGAGTCACTGGCTCTCCATGCACTAGCAGTTTTATGAATACACTCAGGACAATAATGCCATTGACAAGCCACAGAATCAGAGTAGGCATCATCCAGCCAAACCAGCCACCAGCACCTAGTGCACAGGGGAGAGGTAGAAGCACCAAGAGAAGTGTACATTAGAGAACAAATGACACAAGTGACACTGAATGTCTAAAGATGGAGGACCGGGGGTGATGAGAAATGCAAAATTGCCACACTTCACGAAAACAAGTGGAAGGCCACTAACAACCATTCCCCTCCTCCTCCCTTATATTACCTCTTTTAAGCCCAGAGCCCAAAATGGACTACCATTGTTAAAATTAGTGTGGATTTCCCTTCTTATTCTGGTCTGCTTGACATTTGAGTGTTTTTCTCTGCATCCTCAGGCAGAACAACAAAACATGCAGGGGATGCTCATTTAGAAGGCGACAAACATAGTAGGCTAGGCAATAAGAAGACAGTACGCTGAGAGTTATGATAAAGATGTTGCCAGAATACAATATAACTCTAAAATGGCTCAGATGAAGATTGCTCAGATTGCTTAAGATCCATACAACTAACTCACTGTAAAGCCAAGTTGTTCTTTTAAGAACTCAATTGTAAGCCCCTCTAAATTGCAGATGTATGAAAAGAAATTAAAAGAACACTCTCATCAAGCCCACAACAAATTATAAGGCTTAACAGAAGGCTATGACAAAGATCTAATTACTGGGGCACGCAGAATAAAAAGGGCCTTCTCAACACCCCACTGTAAAATATACTGTGTTGTGCCTGTCACCCTAGCGGTCCTTTCATGGGTACTCAAAAGTCATTTTCCACTATTGTGTTTAAATTCTATTGGACACCCAAAAATCCAAGCAAACAACACTGGAGATTCAGGCAAGTACGTCAACATACTTCAGACAGTACCTGAACCTATTGTCAGCATGCTCCTCCCAGAGCCATGATGCACAGGACTGTCAGAATCAGCTGTCCTTTGGCCTTCTAGAAGTGAAGTTAGAGGGTTGAAGGACAGGCAGAGGAATGTGAGAGCACAAAGTAGCATCCGTGAACGGTCAACCATTCCAAGGGCAACAGGCGGAGAGTCAGGTTCATCCTTAACCTAAATTGTTAAGAGTAAGGGACAGGGAGTGAGAACATTTGAGAAAAAGAAGAGAAGCCTGACACATGCTATGAGAGCACTGAAGGCAACGCAAATCTGCCCAATCAGTACTGCTCTGCCCTGAATGCCCATATTAATGGAGAAGGGCCTGGTGAGCTGTAGGTCTCAGACTTTGGAATTTCCTGCTCTAGGAAAAGCATCTCCTGCTGCCCCTTACTTCTGGAGGTCTGTTAAAACTCTTACTCAAGACAATATTTTGTGGTTGACTGAAAATGATTGTCTCCTATGTGGTTTGCTCCCTTGCTCTTTTTAATGTTGATTACTAGTTTTTCTGGTTGATTATTGTTCTACTATGGCTATTAATTTCCACTGTGTGTATATTAGCACTATTTTTGTTTTTTTATGTTTGTTTTATTAGTGTTTAAACCTTTTATTCGTAGGCTATTTTGAGCACTATTGTAGTTTAAAGGCAGCATAGAAACTGCATGAATAAATTATCCTCAGACCCACTATGGTTTTAAATAGTGAATTCAAAATAGTATAAAAATCCTTCCTGCAGTGCTTCTGTACTTTAATTTTACAGATGCATCCCTAGTGGTAATAGAGCGGGAACACAATACAATACAGAATTGCTCTGTTAAATTTCACAACATAAAATTGGTTTTATTTCTATTCCACTACATGGATGAATTTATAATGTCATATTTTAACAAGATTGCCACCCACATTTAATTTTCTACCTGAGTTGATCTCTGATGCCATGACTGAATACCTTCCTAAGTGATAACCAGCTAGCATGTGAGCCAGTGTTACTACTGAGCGTGCAGTAAGCCTCTAAACTTCACACACAGTAACTGTTCATTCTCTTGTTATACAAGATAAAATGGGAGTGGGGAAAAAAATGGCCAGGTAAGCTCGCCCTCTTTTAAAATTAAAATGGCTGTGGATCAAGGTTTTTTAAATCAGATCTTGGTATAGGACTTGGCAGAACAAGAGGTTGTGACAGTGTCATGAACTGATTTTATCTCAGACTTCTGGCTCTTGCATTTTCTACAAGCGCAGTCCACTATGACATTTTAATGTCAAATACACAAATACGTTTCCTCAGCTAGTATTTACTCCAATTTCTAACCTCTAGCGACTAGCAACCTCTATATCCACTTTTCCCCAAAGGCCGCTTTAGGAATATTAACTACCTTTGCATCATCCAGCAAGGGGCTTCCTGGCTCTGAATCAATAGAATAAGGAGAAAATCCCGCTTGTGACCCTGAATCAGATGCTGGAGGGGACATCAGCAGAGCATGTTGGTTGAAGTCATCCATCTTCAGGTCCACATCATTGTCTACCAGACTGCTGAGGTCAAAACCCTTCAATAGCTCTGTAAAGACCATAGATTGCCAAGATTAACTATTTGCAGTCATAATGCTTCTTACTATTCCAGCCCTTCTACCTTTATGCTCTCCTCTGCTCAGTTTTACATTTGCCTACAGAAAAGACAATTAACAAATTACAGAAAATAGCACAAAAGGACAATAAAGCACATAAAGAATGATCTGCTCAATGCCTGTTCCAAGCACTTACTGTTCTTCTGGTTAGCCAATTTCAGGACCATGTTCTCCTGCCGCAGCTTGTGGTTGACTTGTTGTAGGTACTTAATATAGTCTATGGCCTTCCTCAGAACCCCCGACTTGTGCATCTACCAAGAATTTAAGCATGTAAGAAAGCACATCACCAACAAACGCTAATATAGCAAAACAGCCAAGACTCCAAAATCTGAGGAAAATGCCCCAAAAATTAATTTCAAAAATGTCTGTCATGCAATGCAGGACTTCAAAATTCTGTGTTTCCCTAGAATACCTGATGAGCTGGAATCATTTGCCTACCGATGAGGTTGCCAACTAAAGAGTGGGCATAGAATTACAACTATCTTCCTGCCACTAAATCATTAGGGAACTCTTACCTTGGCATCCGTTCCCATGACTAAATCCTTCAGTTCAATAATCTTGTCATTGATGGATGATCGATACCGCTTCTCAATAATGTTATGTGTTGTTCGTCTCTCGCCTTCCTTTGGTGGTTCTGGCTGTTTGGCACCACCAGGCACCTGCTTGATGGGCATCTTCTCTTGCCCCCCCATCATCATGGGCATTGTGGTCAAGATGGTCCCATTGCTACCAACTAAAGTCTAAAAATATAACAATGACCATTAGAGAGATCAATTTTATCATTCAACCGCAAAAGAATCCAAGCCAATTCTGAGATTAAAACAATGTTTTATATCCTCAAATAAAGGGATTTGTGGTACAATTATTCTTAGTATAAGTATCCATAATTTAGCAGTAGAGCACCTATTTTGCACTTTAAGTCCCAGAATCAAACCTCAGCATCTCCTAGTTAAAGAATCTGGCTGCAAAGCTGCGAAAGCCCGAGGCCTTAGAAAGCTGGTGCCAGTCAGAGTGTACATATTTTTCTATGGATTTTACTAAGCAAAGCAATGATCCATAATTACTGTACAGTTTTTTCTCTCTTTTTTAATTTACCACCTTTAGATTTTAGGTACACTTTTAACCAGAAAGAAAAAAGGAGATAATATCACAGGTCCACATTCCTGTCTTAAAAGATCCACAGTTATATACCATGGAGCTTCAGTTCTCCAGACAGCCAAGACAGAGAAAAGTATCTATTTAGCCTTCATGGAACAACAACATGTACACAGTCTGTTGAAGTCATGGACCTACTATGTAGCCAGTGTGCAAACTGCTTAGCTTCTCTCTTCTCACTCTAAAGATATGTTTTCCAGTGAGTCACAGTGAAGAAAATTAATGAGTTTCGTGTGTGTGTGTATTGTTGTTGTTAGGTGCAAAGTCATGTCCGACCCATAAAAAAAATCCCCTGGTTTTGATAGCCATTTTTGCCACTGCATGACCTTCTCACCAGAACCGGCATATGCACTGTAATTCTCACATTCCTTTTTAAAAGTCTGCTGTGTAAATGAGCGTAAAGCGGCCCTAAATTAAGAGGAAGAATCAGGAGAAATACAAGGGGTGCCATAGTACCTGCAGAGCTGTTGTCTGAATAGGAGTCGTCAGTGCTGTGAGGGCTGGATTTTGAACAGCAGTCATTACTGGACTGCCATCAGCTTTCAATGTTGTTAAAACCAGTGAGTCTGTTTTGATGATCTGTGGCTGGACAAGGACCTGGAAAAGGACACAGTGGAAGTTTAGTGGAGCAAAGAAAGTGAACACAGAAATGCTCTGCTTCCACAAGTGGAAAGCTCTTTCTTAACAGATGTGTTCCGACTGTGTTAAGTTTCACTATGCAAATAAAGCCTATAGCTGCTATTGTAATGCCTAAGCCTCCATGCTCCTCCTTTCTGCATGCATGAAGTCAATTCTAGACTTGGAATAAAGAGATGTAAACAATGCACACATCTCAGAAAATTCAGATGGCAACACCATAACACAAAAGTACTTACTGGAACCTGCTGGACTTGAGGGGCAGCTACCGTCTGGACTGTGGCTGGGGTTAGTGTCTGGATGGTTCCATTGGCAGCCTGCGTGAGGACCCTTTGGGCCTGCACCGTTTGCACCTGCTGCTGGATGGTGACCGGCTGAACTTGAGAGGAAGTCACTAAGCTCTGTACTTGTGGTTGCAGCACTAGAAGAAAAACAGGAAGAATCAATAGCCTACACAGGCACATATGGAACAGGCATGGCTCGCATTTACACAGTAAGCCACAATTGCTGAAGATTCATTCCCTCACAGTGGTCTACTAGACACATAACCTGCCAGAGATTCCCCCCTACATGTCTCTTTCCTTTGTAGGATCATATCTGGCAAAGGCATTTTATGAAAAATTACAAACTGCAAGCAAGAGATTCATGGGTCAAAAAGCCTTTGGTCTACACTGCTTACTTGAAGAAGCTCTTTATGATGCCACCATTAGCTTGGAGACTTGGAATGGTACTTAATTCTATTAAGAAAACAGCATAAGAAGTCGGGTCCAAACCCTGTTAAAGCTTTAGCAGAGAAATGTCTCCACTTAATGGTGCAAGATCTGGTATTGCAGATGTCACACTTGTCATTTAGAAAGTAGGAAGATAATGTCACAATGCAGGAAAGGATGTAATCACAACACTGAGTTGTTAGTAGAACTAAGAATAAGCAGATCTGTGTCTCAGTGATGAGGCAAGCAAAAATACTGTGTCGGATATGATATGCTTTGTGCAGTTTGCAGATAAATTTGTGTAGCAATATAACCAGGGGAAGTGGGACATACAAAATTTTGTCTTAGTGAGAAATATATGATGCTCCTCAGTGACAGAAGCCCCTGTCAAAAAGGATGCACACAGGGGTTGGAAAGCCCCATTGTGAGGTAGGTAAATTAGCACAGACCTCCAATCACAGTATCAGGGAGCTGATCTCCATTAGTAACTTAAGGCATAACTAGAGTGTAATGCATGATGTTGTGGAGTATCTGCAATAAAGATAAATGTGTGCATAGTGTTACAGACAAAAATAGTGGTGTGACCAATCGATTTTGAAGAACACCAAGGGTCACTGGGAAACACAAGCCCACAGCAGGGACTCCACAATATAAGAAGGAGACCTCTAAGATGATAGCCATTTACAGAGGGTCACAGTCAAAGGAAGCCTTCTGAAATAAAACCAGTGCTGAGACCACTGGAAAGATGCATATTATGTCCGTTTCAGAAAGAAAGAGATTGTGCACCTGGGCACCTTCTGAAATGGAAAATATATACCAAAATAGCAAATCCTGGTATGGTGTCACAAAGATATCTAGAAACACCAGAAAATGAAGTAGTGGAAGCCCAACAAGAGGTGACAATCTTGAAAAAATGACTGCCTAAAGACTAAGAAAGGAATATTCAGTCAGGTTCCCCAGGAAAGGAACAATAACCACCCATTGAAAGAGCTGGGGGGGACAATATAGTAGCTTCACATGGGCCCTCTTAAAGGCTGTCCGCTTGTAAAACAGCCAAGGCAAATATTGGAATCATACTAATGGAAGCTTCCAACAGGAATGGAAGAGAGCCTGACTACAGGAAACGTTGAGAGATCAATAGCCCAGGCTTTGCCTCTTCAGGTTCACACTTCAATACACAAGAATAATTTGAATTTGCAGTTTTTCCAATCCCATGTGTATCACCAGTCTGAATAATGCAATTATGGGAGACAGGCAGCCCCCCCCCTTAGGGACTAGGTGGGGAAGATCTTGGGTCTAAGCCCGACACAAGTGCAAAAAAGTAGACCTGAGTACAAGACAGCAGTCCAGTGAATAATAGTCTCTTTTAGAGTAAATCTCCCTGGAAGAGTGGCAAAGGAGTGTGCAAGAGCCTTTGTTTACCAGAGAATCTTTCAGTAGGAGATGGCAGCATGTTACACGGGGAAAAACATGTAGTCAGTCTTTCAACATAACAGTATGTGAAGGAGGGTAAGAAGAGACAACTCAGGGAACTGAGAGCAAATCTGTTCATCTGTAGCTTCTCTGAGGACTTGTTTGTTTTTAACCACTAATTCCTAGCATGGACTAGTGCAGTGTAAGCAACCTGATCCAGATGAGAGGCGTATAGGTTGTGAGATACAAATTAGAATCATATAGTTGGAATGGACTTCAGGGTCATCAAGTCCAACCCCCTGCAGAATGCAGGAAATTCACAACCACCTGCCCACCACAGTGACCCCAATTCCATGGCCAGATGATGCCCCCAAGAAACCCAGAACCCCTGGCCAGTCTGGCCTGGAAGAAATTCACCTTCTGATCCCAAAGTGGCAATCACATTTCCCTGGGCATGCAAGAAAAGGCCACAAGAGCCAAGCACCGATACAATCCCTTCTGCCCACCCACTTACAATCTGCCTAAATTAAAACGCCCATAATAACCTGTTGTTTCACAATATAAAAGGAGAGCGCAGCAGGGGAATTCTGCTTCCTACTGGGTAATGTTTACAGCATTTATACTCTGAAAGGTCAAATTAGAGCTGAAGTGCTATTTAATCCGTAGGCCATCAAGAACAATAGAGATAACCAGTGGTATCCAGCATATATTTGCCAAAGGATTATCAGAAAGACTGTAACATCACCTAGTAATGATTACAGCTTGCACATCAGCAAGTTTTCAGACAAGATGGCTTCTTCTATATCCAGCCCAATGCTCCAACCACTATAATACATTGGTCTTTGCTACAAACAGTGTCACGTAACAGTGAGTCCTGCAGGGTTATCATTGGTATAAGTAGTCTGTTGTCTCCCAACAGACTAATAACTAGAAACAGGAAAAGCTCCACCCACTTCAGTCATTCTCTAAAACGACAGGTGTTGAAGAGGTCGAAACAAGCCAGGTAAAATGCTGAATACTCTTATTACTAAGAGCCAAGGGGAATTGGGAGGCTCTGTGAACCTATGCCAAGGGAAAGATCCCTTCAATCAGGCCCTTTAAAAAGGACTTCATTAGGCCACAAGTTTCAGTTCTGAATGAAGCCAGAGAGGGAGATTGTTTCTCTCCATCAGGTGTTGTCTACCAGGCCATACTTCCACTTTGAGGGAAAGGAGAATCGCAATCATAGGTTTGAACACAGCTTCTTCCCTCTGCCAGGAAGGAGCAAAGTTCTTCCCTAAAAGTAGAAGGGAAAGAAACTGGTAATCACACAGTTACGGCTAATTTCCTCCCTTGCTCCCAGGGATGGGGTGGGGGGTGAGAGCAGCTCTCCACAGAAGGGGAATGAGCTTTTTTTTTTTTTTTAATAAAGCAGACATGCAGCCGAGACCCCAGAAAAGCATTTCTGATTCCAAAGCTCTCAATTCCAGACCCCAGAGCAGAGGGGGGAACGTGCTTTCTTAAAATTCAAGCAGGCATGGAGCTTGAAACTGCTTCTGCTCTATCCATATATGCTTAATCCTTAGGGGAAAAAACAGAATGTTTCCTTAAATGTAATTCCTTCTTCACTAAAATGAATACTGATGACAAAAAGGAAAACTTTTGAGAGAAAGAATTCTCCTTAGCCTGCAGAATGGGGGGGGGGGGGGAGACCAGCAATGAAGATCCTTTCTCCATGGTGGCAAAACGGGGTTTTATTGTTGTGGAAATTTTATGTTGTAACTCGCCACGAGCTGGCATGCCGAAAATGGCGGGTAAGAAACATAAATATAATAAATAATAATAATAAATAATGATGATAATGAGATCTGAGGGGGTAGCACCCCTCTTCCTAGTCATGTGATGGTTTGGGCAGGAAGACACCAGAACGAGGAGGGGTTCTTCTAGTCTACAGAAATCGTTTCCATGGCAGGCCTGCAATTGTGCAGTCTCTATATGTGTCTGCACAGAAGCCATGGAGATGAACTCATCTTCCTGATCTTGGATATGGTATCCCAAGTTCTTCCTTTTGCAAATGCCAAGGTTCTTGAATCTACCTACCAAATTCATATTTATGTAATCACATTTGCTAATATAGATGCTCTATTAATTTTGTGTGTGTTTGTATAAAGTTCTCATATGTCTGTTAACTCTTATATTTGTGAGCTAATTTGCTGCCATTCATAGGTTTTATCAACTGCTTTTATTCAATCTCAGTTATGCTTACTGCCCAGTTACTTATGAATCTTGCCTCGAGTTAGCCATTCTTGTCAATTCATCGCCCACTCTCTCTCTACTTATCTGTAAGGCTTGAGGAAAACTGCTTCAATGTCTCTGAGGAAGTGCGTATATATCCAAAAGATTATACCCAGAATTAATCTTGGAGCCACTGGACTCAAACCTTGTTCTACTGTTTCAGACCAACAGACCCACCTAGTTCTCTGTATTTCACATAATTGCCTTCAAAAGGTTCCTACATACAGTGCCCATTATTTTGGGATCCTGTGCCCCTACCTTGGAAACTGGTTGCTGCATTTTGATAAATTACAGGCTGCTGAATGAACCGTGTCTGAGGAGCAGAGCTGAAAGTTGGTGTTATCATGACTGTCTGCTGCTGGAGTCGAGGCTGGACCTGAGGACGAGGCTGAAGAGGGGGTGCAGCCCTTTGCAGGGCTGGTGTTGCAGCAGCCGACTGGGACACTTTCACTTGCACTGTTTGAAGCTGAGGAGAAGCTGCATTAGGCGGGAAAGACTGAAGCTGTCCCTGGCTGAAGGTCCTCTGTGATGAGACATCTGCTACTCCATTTCCGTTACATGCACTGTTGTTCTGGAAGGTGCCACACAACTGTTCAGAAAACAGATCCGGAAACTCTCCAACCTGGTTGCTGACAAACTGCAGCATCTCTACAAAAACACATTGAAAAGAAAACACAGATTTCAAATGCTATACATGTCAATACTCACAGATTGATGGAAATGGTTTCAAAGACCCCCGGAATACAAATGTATGTATTTTATAGGAATGCCAGAAGCACATAATACATATTGGAGCAAAAAAATAATGGCAGAGGAAAGTCATACAGGGACTTCCACAGTATTGACACTGAAATGAGAAAGAGTAATAGTAACAGTAACAAGATATCCTTTTTCCTCTAGAGCAAAATGTCATATGGTAGCTAAGAGTACTAATGAGTACTCATTAGTAACCCCGCCACCCTTATGTTTAGGGCACAGAAATAGCTTGAAGAAAAACTAAAGGTGCTAAGGGCAAGAAAAATATTTGCAAGTATGCTGGTAATCCCATTCTACAATGCTCAAAATCTAACATGCGTTTTTTAAAAAACTGGGGACCAGCATGTTTTCAATCATACATTCAGCTGTGCATGCACTGAATGTAACATGAGATTTACTCTATAAATAGAGCTCTTGTACATGCAGACATCATTAAGGAACCAAACTCAGAATCCCATGGAGGCAATTAAACAGAAATTCTATATTCTTTTGACATATCTCTTCTATTGGACTCCTGGTTTTGTTCTCTTCCTTTACTTTTTAGCTCTTCCTAACTACAGGTGTGATCATCCAGGGAGAAATATTTTAAAACTCTGGGGGAGATGGGTTGGGTTTGGGACTTTTATTTTTTCAATATTTCCAATATAAAAATTTGAAAAATTTGGGGAGCTCTGAAAAACCTCCTAAGGAACATTTTTTCTCATTTTGTCCTACAATGCATTTTTTGTTCTGCTCTGGATTACCAGGCGAGCCTGATCACATCAGACCTTGGAAGCCATGCAGGGTCAAGCCTTGGTTAGTACTTGGATGGGAGGCTACTCTGCAGAGGCAGGCAGTGGCAAACCACTTCTGCCCATTTCTTGCTTTGAAAACCCTACAAAGTTGCCCATCACAAAGCATTTCACTAATTTCAAATATACAGCATGAAAAGTTCTGACAAATTTTCCAGTTTTTCCAGTAGAAAAACAGATGTTTGGGGAACAATGTAAAATCCCTCTTATTCTGTAGAGATATATTTTGGCTTAAATATAATGGTAATGCAGTATTATTTAGTGCTTTCAATCTTTCAGAGTTCAAAAACAAATCATGCTGACAGTGCTACCTATTGGATCATTTAGAGTGTTTCTGTCCCCAAAATACGTTTGTTTACTGCAGAATATGTTCTTAGCTTCTCAGATGGCTGTTAAATATAGATGTGCTCTATTAGCATACAGTTCAGCACATGTATTTCATGTTCTGGATATATTTGTAATTTTTCTCATATAACATTAAGATATTTATATTTTCAAATTTCATAAATATGCCAAACAGTAAAATTTAATATGCTAACTTTAAATGTAATATGCTAACACATTTTAGATCATTCAAGAAATTTAGATTTGACATGAAAGTAAGTTCCTTCCCCCATCAAAGGAAAATAAACAAATTTTTCCCCTGTGGTTTCAAAATTTACATACACTGAGCTCTGTCTAGTAAGCAGTATTCTGTACTATTTTTTTTAAAGCTTGACAACTTTCCTTATCTAGTTTCTATGTACATCAAGACATGTTTTCCACTGCTGAACCATCTACTCTAGTCCTCTTCCTAGAGTCTCAAAACAAACAGGAAATAGAAATTTAAACAATATAAGGAAAGTAATTAGGATGCACCAGATTAGGATCTGAGAGATCCAGATTAAAAGCTTTTCTCACACATGAAACCCAGATAGACCAGTCATTATCTCTCAGCCTAGCACACCTCATGCAGCTGCAAGGATTAAATGGGAATTAAAAGGAACAATATACAAATTTAATTTGTGGGTATAAAAAAATCTTATGTTTCAAATATTGTACTTGCTCCTATGAGAATTCAGTACAGACTTCCAACAAAACCCCCTCCTTCTAATCTAAAAACCCACAATGCTGCTTTAGAATCTGGCAGAAAAACTGCCTATAATAAACTAGCCCACTGTGCACAGCAATAGTAAACAAATGGTTTCTTCGTCAAAATTACTAGCAGGATTTTGCGGAACAGATCTCCTTGCATACGCCAGTTACTCATTCTCACTACAGCCACTCCAGTCATGTTGTGTCCATAAGGGTTCCCCTGCCGCAACTGGGAACGGTAGGGAATGATCTGCTTCATGAACTGCTTCCCCAACTCTTCAAAGGAAGCTAATGTATTGGGCAGAAAGAGAAAAGCATATATGATACGGCTCCCAGGATATGGCTGAAGAGCTACAGAAACTTGAAGATAGGAAGGTTGGGGGGGGGGGGCAAATCCAGCCTGTTACCCAAGCTCCCTTAGGAACCTCTTTTAAACATAGTTGCCAATTCTAGCTTTTGGAAATTCCTGGATATTTAGGAATGGAGCCTAGGGAGGGTAGAATTTGGGAAGTGAGGACCACAACAGAATATAATTCCAGACTGTTCATTCTCCAAAGGTGCTATCTTCTCCAGGGAAACTGATCTCTGAAGTCTAGAGGAGATTTGCAGTTCTGGAAGATCTCCAGATCACGCCTGAAGGCTGACAACCCTATTCTCTGTTTAGGAAATAATATTTAAGGTTAAAAAAAACAAAGACAGGACAACTACAAAAATTTGCAGGCATAAATAGCATAGCATTAAATATGGAAACAGATATACAGATTAAGAACAGCAAAAAGTCTGATGAGCCATCTCCCTTCTAAAAACCTATTTCCATATCACAGAATAACTACATCAAAATGCCCTCTTGGTTTAACAATATTGCATAACAAAGGAGGTTGCCTACAGGTGAGAACTCAATGATGACTCTCTTGGGAGAGTGGGTGGAATGAGGCACAATTAGCAAGAAGTGTCCTGGGCAACTTTGTTTAGAATGCCTGAAGAATATAAAAACTGCAGCAATTCGCATTTATTAGAGCTTGTTAATAAAGTCATCTGAGACCTCTGAACAATTAAAATAGTTACAACAACACTGCACTATCTGTTCCACATAATATATTCCTGGTAAGGCCTTGGAGGAGGAGCCTGTCTCACGGCTTAAGTGCCACTCAGTGCTTAACACCCATTCAGGGCGGCTGTCCCGCCCCTGAGTGCCTCCTCCTCCAACCAGCTTGACTGTCTGTCCAGCAGCCAGCCAATCACCTTCCGCCCCGCACCCCTGACCACCCCCCTCCTCTTTCCACTTCCCTCCAAGGCCCAGAGGCTGCAGAACCCAATTGCTCCTGCAGGTGATTTCCCTTCCTGGGGGCCTCCAGCCTTTCCAGGTCCTCGGGGGAGGGAGGGGCCATCCACAGAGTTCTTACGCCCCACTCCTCCAATCTAGTACCTGTTGTATTCCTGAATGCAATGGGCTTGGTCCCTAGCCATATATATCTCGCTAATATGCAGCAGTAGTCGTCAACCCACGCTTTGGGATTCTCAGCTGGATATTATAGCCTCTTCTGGAAGATCATAAGCACCTACTGAACTGTATTTGGAAGGGCTGTTTTCTGGGATAAACTGCTGCACAGATAGTAAGGTCTGTAAAGACTAAAGACCACCAATATAGAAGACAGAGATATTCCTAAGAGCACACAGACAATCCCAATAGCAATAAGTGTAGATACACAATGGTGGAACACCTTTATGAGCTCCATTTGCTAAGCATTTCTCTTTTCCTGTTTGAGCGCCTACCAAGCCATAAGCCCTTGGGTGAAAATTGAATACTAAGAGTCAGAGGACTCTTTGCCTGTGGCTGGCAGCACAGACCTTTGGAAGAACCAGCATACAATTCTAGGACCAGCACAAAACGCCTGCTGTTTTCTGGTTTATATGTATACTAGAAATTAAGCCCGCTGTAGAAGAAAGACAGCGGGTGCTAGAGTAGGGGAGGCAGACTGTAGGCAAAGAAGGAAGAAGAGGAAAGGAGGTATGGAAGGGAGAAAGAAGGGCAAGGGGTGGTTGAAAGGATGGGTAGAAGGTAGAAAGAAAGGAAGTAAAGGAGAAAGACAGGAAGCAAGTGAGAGGGAGAGACAGGAAGGAGATGGAGAAATAGAGGAAGTCAGGAAGTAAGAAGGAAGAAAGGAAGGCAGGCAGAGAGGCATTTGAAATGGGAGGGGACGGGGGGATGTAGGGGAGGAATCGCGGGGGGGGCGATTCGGGAGGGGGAGGTGGCGAGGGAAGTAGAGAGGAGTGTGTGCGTGAGTGTGTGCGGTGGGGGAAGGGGTGGGAGAGCACGGTGGGTGTGTGCGTGTCTGTGGGGGCGGGGAAGCGGCGGCGGCACAATAGGGGGGCGGCCAGGGGGGTTTTGTGTGTGCGTGTCTGTGGGGGCAGGGAAGCAGCTGTGGTGCGATAATGCAGGGCAGCCAGGGGGGTTAGCTGGTGTGTGTGTGTGTGTGTGCGTGTCTGTGGGGGCGTGGAAACGGCGGCAGTGCGATCGTGTGTGGGGGGCGGCAAGGGGGTTTGTGTGTGTGTGTCTCTCTCTGTGGGGGCGGGGAAGCGGCAGCGGCACAATAGGGGGGCGGCCAGGGGGGGTTAGCTGGTGTATGTGTGTGTGTGTGTGTGTGTGTGTGTGTCTGTGTCTGTGGGGGTGTGGAAACGGCGGCGGTGCAATGGGGGGCGGCCAGGGTGTGTGTGTGTATGTCTCTGTGGGGGCGGGGGAGCGGCGGCAGTGCGATCGTGTGGAGGGGCAGCCAGGGGAGTTTGTGTGTGTGTGCGCGCGTGTGTCTCTGTGGGGGCGGAGAAGCGGCGGCGGCGCGATGGGGGCGGCGGCCAGGGGGGTTGTGTGTGTGTGTCTGGGCGAGCGGAAGCCAGAGGGAGTACTCACCGTCGGGGAAGGCTGCTACTCCTTGTGTGCAGTGAGTCCATGGCCGGACAAGGCGAGGCTGTGCCAAGCAGTCAATGGGGAGCCAGGCTTTGCGCAACTCCCCATTGGCCGCTTGGCCCTGGAGTGACACTCAGAGAGCCCACCGAGTTTTTATCCCGGACAAACCCCGCTCTTTCTCCTCCCCCTTAGGGCTTACTCTTTTATTTATTCCGCTCCACAGGAGCGGTTAAAGATTCTTTCCTGGCAGGGGAGACTGCATTGAGTCCATCTAAGAGCAAAGCAAGGTACAAATACATTTTTGAAAGGTCAAAGGACTGAAAAATTATTGCCTGATAACTTTGAAGAGCTACCACACAGTGAACAGTACTGGGCAACAGGATGAACCACTGTCCTAAATATTTAAGATAGCTCCTCATAGTTCACTTTATCAACTTCATTTTCAGGAAGGAATGCGCTCAGCCCAACTTCCCTACTCCATCCTTCAATATTGCTGCTATGGAAAAAAATATGGCAGCTGACAAAGAGAACTGATAAGAGACAGAAAGCAAGCTGCAGAACTGGATCAACTCCTTCTGACCTACAAAAAAAAAAGCCTAGAAACCACTCTCACTCACTTTCCCACTCTGATCAATCTATAGCTAAGAACCAACTCAAAGTGTCTTTTTTTGCAGTCAAGAGACTTTTTAAAAGTATTTAAGTATACATAATCAGAGATTATGCATATTTACAATTTATATATAATATATATGTTGTTGTTAGGTGCAAAGTTGTGTCTGACCCATCACGACCCCATGGACAATGATCCTCCAGGCCTTCTTGTCCTCTACCATCTCTCGAAGTCTATTTAAATTTCCACCAATTGCTTCAGTGACTCCATCCAGCCACCTCATTCTCTGTCGTCCCCTTCTTCTTTTGCCCTCAATCGTTCCCAGCATTAGGCTCTTCTCCAGGGAGTCCTTCCTTCTCATGAGGTGGCCAAAGTATTTGAGTTGCATCTTCAGGATCTGGCCTTCTAAGGAGCCGTCAGGGCTGATCTCCTCTAGGACTAACCGGTTTGTTCGCCTTGCAGTCCAAGGGACTCCCAAGAATCTTCTCCAGCACCAGAGTTCAAAAGCCTCAATTCTTTGACGCTCGGCCTTCCTTATGGTCCAACTTTCACAGCCATACATTGCAACTGGGAAGACCATAGCCTTGACTAGACGCACTTTCGTTGGCAGGGTGATGTCTCTGCTTTTTATGATGCTGTCTAGATTTGCCATAGCTTTCCTCCCCAGGAGCAAGCGTCTTAATTTCTTTGCTGCAGTCCCCATCTGCAGTGATCTTGGAGCCCAGGAAAATAAAATCTGTCACTACCTCCATTTCTTCCCCATCTATTTGCCAGGAATTGAGAGGACTGGATGCCATGATCTTAGTTTTCTTGATGTTGAGTTTCAAGCCAACTTTTGTACTCTCCTCCTTCACCCGCATCAAAAGGCTCTTTAGTTCCTCTTCACTTTCTGCCATTAGAGTATCATCTGCATATCTTTGTTGATATTTCTCCCTGCAATCTTGATCCCAATCTTAATGAGCTATGTTCACATACTGTCTCTTCCTTTCCTGTTAAATAGTAAATTGAATAAAGTAATATAATCTGAAGCTATTCAACATTTGCAGGACAGAAGGCAATTAGTTGCTAGGGTGCCATTTGGTCCTCCTCTAGCTGCAGTTCATGAGCTCCCTTACACAGACTTATACCATCTGTGAACTCGAGCAACTGAGTGAGCAGCACACAAACATTTCCTATATTCCCACAGAGTGTTCAAACTCTTGTGTGAGCCATCAGTCATGCATGTGGATGAGAGCAAAAACAAAAACAATTCTATGGAAACTAGCTGTAATCTATTACCACAGCATCATGGTGTTCCATAAAGAGACAACTCCAGGCTTTAGCTGACGCCCCAATCTACCCCAGGATTCACCTGACCTACGCCGCCCATGAAAATATTGATTCAGATAAGACCCAAAGCTGGCCTTCTCTGAGTGTGGATTTTACATGAGATGAAACAAGTGCAACAGATATGTGCAACAGCCTTCTCAGCTGTGGTCTACAAGACTGGAGTCCACAGACCACCAGAAACCAGCCCAGCCCTCCCACTGATGGCCTTCCAGAAGTCAGTAAAGACTTCCTAAAGTGGCTGCTGTCTAAATCCCTAGAGCAGTGGTTCTCAACCTTCCTAATGCCGCAACCCTTTAATACAGTTCCTCATGTTTTAGTGACCCCCAACCATAAAATTATGCAAGTGTTCTTTCACAGAAATTAAACCAAAACTGACAAATGGCATGAACATCCATTGTTCATAATTGTATATAAATTGGTTATACATTGGATCTAAATTGGCAGGCATCATCATGAGAAGCGGCAACAGTAGTGGTGCCCCCCCCCCCAACCAGCCTATCTGCTCGCCCTGCCACAATGCCTGTGAAAGGGTTGTTCGACCCCAGGTTGAGAACCACTGCCCTAGAGGCTGTTTCCATACCAGGCTTTTTATTCTATAGCTTTTTATTAGCACTATTACTGCTGGGAGTTTATATATGAAATGTTCTCAAGTTCTTATGGATTTAGTTTACCAAATTATTTTTCTGCCGCCACATAGCTCTGTAATTGTTTTGTTGCTTCTTTTAATATTTTTAATGCTGCAACTTGTACACTATCCTGCGTATCTTGTAACTGGAATGGATAGAGAGGTAAGCAAGCAAGTGCAAAGGAAAAATAATCTCTCTTATGCAGACAACCTGTTCTCTGATGGATGGGATCATCTCTCAAAACATAATTAAAACCACCCTACAATTTAAATCAGTACGCTCTAGCCCTTCCTTATGGACAATTGTTTGGAAATATGTACCATTCCTCTCTTCTGAGAGCCAGCTTGGTGTAGCAGTTAAGAGCAGAGGCCGCTGGTCTGGAAAGCCAAGTTTGATTCCCCAGCTGGGTGACCTTTGGGCAGTCAGTGTTCTCTCAGAGCTCTCTCAGCTTCACCTACCTCATAGGGTGTCTGCCATGGGGAGAGGAAGGGTAGGCAATTGTAAGCTGCTTTGAGATTCCTTTGGGTAGTAAAAAGGGGGTTACAAGTAACAGCACTACTTCTTTAACTAACCATTTCTCTCTTTTCCAAAGACTATCTTGGGACTGAAAAGGTCTAAGACTGCAGAATTTATAAAAATCTAAGTATGTCTAGAATTCAATGCATTTTCTCAACTATGGGCATGAACTAATGCCTAAATATTTGATATTGTATCACAGAAATATGAATTATTTTTTCAGATATCATCTATTTTTCGTCTCCAAATCACCTGCAGCTTATGCACAGTGCTCCCTGTGTGCGTGAGCGGCCACTCATTAACACAGGAAGCCCCACTCAGCAGCACTCTGGAGCATGCAGGACTGCACTGCCCATTTTAAGATAACAGCAGTTATATTATGCTCAGGATGGGAACTGCTCCAATCAATGGGAGTGACATTAAAAGGAACCTTGTTTATGCCTAGTTTTTCCCAAACCTAGTACCCTAAAAATTGCCACAACATTACAACCAGGCTTATCCAGGGCCTAGAAATGCAACTCTATTATTAAACCATTCTCTTGTGTTGCTCTGTCGGCCGTATTAGATGTGATCAGCCACAAGTTACTGGCCCACTGCCTTGCTGGGGCTGGGATTCTGGGAACAGCCCTTCAATGGCTGTGTTCCTTTCTCCAGGACCACAGAGGGTGGCAGTGGGGGAGACATTATCGCACCCTATCGGCTCAAAGAGTACCACAAGGAGTGGTACTATCCTCCACATTATTTAACATCATGTGCCCTCTAGGACAGCTGGTCCAGAGTTACGGGCTGGGTTGCCATCAATATGCAGATGACACCCAGGTCTATCTCCGCATGGTATGAATAAGTATGAAGTGACCTTCCAAGAATATGATTTAAAAAATTAATTGGTAAAAGCAGGCAGAGAAAAGTAAGAGTGAAACGGAAAGAAATTCGCTCCAACCCAGAATGTGAATGGAAACACTTCAGACAAGGAATATTTCCCAAGACTGGCTACTGCTATGATTGTTCATAGAATCATAGAGTTGGGAGGCACCTCATGGGTCATCTAGTCCAACCCCCAATGTTCTCAATGTAGCTCTCATTCCAGGAATCAGGAGCACCCTTGCAAAGTTTCAGGCCTTCCATGCAATGTGCTCGACCCTCTTCTTACTCATCCACACAATTGACTAAAGTGTGAGTCCTCATTACATGGTAGTCCTAGGGAGAAAAGGCTCCACCTAGTTGCCCACAGAAATATGAAGCTGCCATACTGAACCACACGACATGCTTATACAACACAATGCAGCAATATCTACTCCATTAAGCAGT
The DNA here is from genome assembly GCF_049243985.1 of Paroedura picta. Lineage (NCBI taxonomy): Eukaryota > Metazoa > Chordata > Lepidosauria > Squamata > Gekkonidae > Paroedura > Paroedura picta. The sequence goes on from NC_135373.1 coordinate 98,451,684, forward strand.
CTCATTCCAAGTTTCCAAGCAAGGGGTTTTTCCCAGAGCCACTGAAAGTTATATTTTCATTTGGAGATTCCATGATCTCAATCTCGGCTCTCCTGTACAACAAGCATGTACTCTATTCTGAACTATGGTCCCTTCTGAGGCTCCTATTTGTACACTACAGCACCAAAACAGGAGAACGGGAGCCTAGAATCTGAACAAGCTTGTCTGTGAAAACCAACAGCCCTAATGACAGATTGCAAAAAAAAAAAACGTAGAAAAATACAAGCAAATTTCTTAAGTAGTTTTAAACAATATTGATAATAGAAAAAATCTTAAATTACAAATCCATAATCCAAAATTTTTATAAAGACTCCTTCACATTCAAGGATAATATTTTACTAGTTAGATTAAGTCCTGCCTGGGATGGCCCAGTCTAGCTCAATCTCACTGTATCTCAGAAGCTAAACAGGTTTGGTCCTGGTTAATACTTGAACAGGAGACCACCCAAGAATTCCAAGGTACCTATGCAGAGGAAGGCAATGGCAAATGCACCTTTGTTCATCTATTGCCATAAACTGGCTGAAACTTGATGGCACTTTACACACAGAGACAAATACACACGGATTGAAGTTTAAATCCAGTGGAACCTCTAAGATCAACAAAGTTTAATTCTGGGTATAAACTCAAAATTAATTTTTGTTGGTCTTAAAGGTGCTACTGAACACAAACTTTGTTCTGTTGCTTCAGACCAACACAGCTACCCACTGGATCTACACAGATTAAAAATACTGGTTGAACACTGGTTCCTCACAAGAAGTGTTACATAAAAGCCACGTTCACTCTCTCGCTCATGCACATAAGTGAAACGCCCCGCTTCCGAGCCATCCTGAATGAAGCAGGAAAAGGATCCTACGAATATTCTTTATAGAATACTTTGCTGACTGCAGTACAAAGGTATCATAGGACGGGGTGCTCAATGACTGGTAATCTATTGTCACTCAACTGAACCTCGGGGAAAGGGGGGGAAACCAGTATCAGTGCTAATTCTCCAGCCAGTACCACCCCAATCAATTTCAGGAGAGAGCAGTTGAGTTGCTAGCGAGTTTGGCTGATGTGGAAAACAGCTTCCAATGTTCAAGTTAGAATCATACTCCAGCTGAACACAGTCTCAGGATTTTTCTGGCCTGCATCTGATGGGATAACTGCAATATAAGACCTTTCTGCAATCTTCGGTGCTACTGAACAGGCAGCACTACTTTTAATCCCTGAAAGTGTATTTATTAAAGTTTATTTACTGTGAGAACCTTACTTTGGAAATCTGCAGCTTATCTTTTGTGTGTGTGTGGAAGACAACAGAGCTGAGGAATACTTCCCTCTCAGAAAAAGAAAATATGGCATACAAGCTTAAGGCAAAAAGGTTGGAGACTGCCTTTCAATTATTATTTTTACATAAATGAACTAATTCATTTATGTAATTATTTTTACATAAGTGAAATGATGTTTGTTTCCCAACTGCTATGTCTGCAGTTTTGATTTTTTAATTCCATTTAACGCAAAAGTTAGCTGTTGAACATTTTGAAGTTTGTTTCATGTTCTGAGCTTTTTATGAATTGGGCTATGAGTCAAAATCAATAAGACTGCAATAAGGCTTGGTTAGGTCCACTTATTTCCAAATATGTTTATGAACAGAGTGCCAGGTGGTGTTGATCAAATCAAGGCATGGATCTCACTTGGTGAGACGTCATTTGGAATCCTCTGTACAGTTCTGGCCACTGTGTCTCCGGAAAGACAAATACAGAGGCAACCAAGATTACTAGGGGTTGCAGCTCCTTCCCTAAGAAGAGAGGCTGACGAGTCTGGGAGTTTTCAGTTTAGAAAAGGGATGATGACTAGGGGGGAGAATCCCACATGATAAAGGCATATAATATTATGCATGAGGTACAAAGAGTTGACAAAGAGAAATTGTTCTCCCTCTCCCAAAATACTAGAATTCAAGGGCATCCAATTAAGCTGATGGGCAGTAGGTTCAGGACAGACAAAAGGAAAAACTACTTCACAGAGAGATTAAAATGTAGAATTAACTGCCAGAGATGTAGTGAGAATTAGATAGATTCATGGAGAATAAGTCTGTCCAAGGCTACATGGTGACTGAGGAGAACCTCCACATACAGAGGCACTAAACCTCTGAATCCCAGAGCCAGGAGGCAACATTAGGGAAGGCCTCAACCTCAATGCTCCTCTTTCAGCCAACCAGAAGAACTGGCTGGCCACTGCATGAGCAGGGATGCTGGACTAGATGGACTATTGGTCTGATCCAACAGAGCTGTTCTTATGAGTCAAAAATTATGAGCAGCAGCCAGCAACTCTATCCAGCGGAAACCAAGGAACAAAACCCAGCTCTCATGTTACATATGCATCATACCTGAGGCACGCCTCAACTTGGTGGCTACCGTGTCCAAAAGAGCAGGTCACCCACACAGACCCTCCAAATGACAAACTTTAAGAAGGCACAACTAACTACAATCCCCCTTCTTCGGCAAGCCTGTCATTCAAAGGATAAATGTGTCCAGCATAGGGCACATTCCTCTTTTATACCACCCTTCCCAGCCATGTATGAACACATGTAGACTTGCACAAAATGCCTGACTTTACCTCGCGTCAAACCTGGTACGCATGTGGATAGACACGAGAGTGAAGATTTCCAGGCATATCAATAAATAATCAAAAGAGGCAGATCACATCCCCAGCTGCCATGTGCCTTCAACATGGGAGGGAAGAGGGGCCGGTCCCCTGTGTCCTGTGAGCGGGGGAAGCAGCTTGTGAGTGTCTCACTCCCACGACCATGAGCTGACTCCGGGGGGAATGGAGCGAGAGCGGGAGAGCGCGCCGTCTCCTCGCCCCCCGAGCGACACCTGCTGCCACAGTCCGCCCCGCTCCGTGGCGGCGTCCAGGCCAGCCAGGCGGCCTAGTCCCGGGGTGGGGTGGGGGTCGCCCCCGCCCTGCCTCTTCTCCCCTCTCTCTCCGCCGCGGGCCAGGTGCGCGCCTCAGCTCCCCGGCACCCACTCACCGTCGATGTCGCCCAGGGTGAGCTCGTCCCCGAGCTCCGTCAGGGTCTCCATGGTCTCCATGCTGCTCAGCTCGCCGGTCTCCATCCCTAGCGAGGCGCGCCCGGCTCCGCCACGGCCGGCCAGCGACTCAGCCAGGCTGTCAGAGGGAGCGGCCGCGGCGACACCCAGCGGCGCCTTAACCCTTCCGCGGCCAGGCGGCGGCGGCGGCGAGGCTGGAGTCAGGCGAGGCTCCCAGCGCCCGCGGCCCCTGGCGCCGCCATCTTGAGCTGCCGCCTCTCGCCCCGCCCGCCCACCTGAGGGGAACCACAGCGGCGCGCTTCCCTCGCCTTGTTGTCAATGAGACCAGGTCCCCGCCGGCCAATCGGCGCGCAGAGCGGCTCATGGTGTGATGGCGCGTCAGCGATCAGCAGCTGTCATTAGCATGCCGGGCAAGCTCGGCCGGCCTCTTTCCCTTCCCTTCCCTGCTTTGGATAGGCAAGAGGAGGCGGGGACGAGATGCATTATTCAGGCCCGGGAACCGCTGCAAGGGGAAGGGCGCCGAAGCCTCAGCGAAAGTGGGGAGCTGGAAGGGGCTCTCGGGGTCATGCTGGTCCCGCCCATCGCTTCGAAGGACGGTGCAAATCAGGCTGCCCAAGCGCTTTTGTGGCCGCCTGACACCGGCTGAGGACAGGAGCGGCGCGCTTGACCCGCGGGGGGGGGGGGAGGCAGGGCGATGTCGGCTGCGGCAAGAACGCGCCCGTGATCTCATCTGGCGCTCCCCTCTATTTGCCAGCCCTGTCGTGGGTCAGGAAGGGTGCTTCAGGCGGGGTACAGCTCAACCCCTCTTGCCATGCGCGGCGCCACAGTTCCGAATCGGTCACCGCACAAGTAAGAATCGTGTGAAAACCAGCGACTTTGTGATTCCGAAGTTACAAAGAGCAAAATCGGGTAACTGAGGATACAGTTGCCGCCACAGGACAGTCTGGCACCCAAGATTTCTTCCGCCCACGTTGCACCTGGCTGCATATCCCTATCTCCTGATGCCTATCTCAACCCGTTGTGTTGAGTTGTCTTGTTCTCTTTTTAAAAATTACAAGGGAGCATGCCCTTTCCTATCAGCCCCACTGCCGATACAACTGGGTGTGTGTGTGTGGGGGGGGGTGTTCTGAGCTGCCTCCTTAAACTTCCTGCTAGGAGATGACTCCCATTTTTTAGATCTTCCACACACCTACACGTCTGTTATATAACCACTTACTCAGGAGTCACTTTTCTGGCTCTTTAAGCAACATGTTTATTCACAGAAAGCCTAAGCCTTTCCCTTTTTGCCGTATGATTCTCGAGATTGTTTTAATATCTTGCTAACAGCAGCTTCCCATGTTAACTTTGTTTTTCATGGCTGTGTTTCATCTTCCTGGCTCAGAAGAAGGGAAAGTAATTCTGATAAGGCAGGCGCAGTTTTTCCTGTGTGCCTAAAACATGATATCACCCTGAGTTTGCTTTGGTGAGGTTACAGAAAATTTGGCTATGAAAACAGCTCATAACCTTTTTATCCTGCCAATAACGATGAACCAGGGATTATATGTTTATCTAGAAGGTTAAATCCCACAATGACATTTTATCTGATACTACTAACTTTTCACTGATTTCTTGTTTACTTTCACCACTGCTTGTCAATCAGCTACCCAAGTAAACATGACACTCCCAGATTTCAAAAGAGAGGACACTGCAACATTCAACAGGGATTGGAAGTTATACCTGGAGCATGCTAAAATTCTCAGCTGTTTCCAAAAATGAATGGCAACACTCCAGCAAGCACAGTTGGAATGAGCTTCTTGGACTCATTTGCATAAGAATTAACAATAGTTAGAAAATTAATTGCGGTCTGTTACTTTTAAAGATTTATTACATGAATTGCATAGTGTGATTGCTCTAATCTGGATAGCTCAGTCTGGCTGGATTTTGTCAGAAGCTAAGCATGGATGGGAAGTCCAATGTAATGTCTGATTAACTTCTCTTACCTTGAAATTCCCACATGTTACAGGGAAGGGGGAGAATGATTGAGGGCCAATGGCTTTTATCTTGGACTCTATATTTATTTTATTTAGATTTTTATACCACTGTCTTGGGGCAGTATGTGACAAAGGATGACACTGGCTACAATAATATCAATATTCATATAAAATTTGCAAAGTTAAAATACTGACTCTCAGCAACGATATTTGTTACATTCTTGTCTACTGGTAATACAAGGTAGGAAGATGTATAGGTGGGGGGTATTGAAGATAAGAATCCACTATTGTATGTACTTTTTGTGGGCCTCAACCATAGGATCATCGTAAATCAGCTATGACAATGGCAAAAGGCAAGGGGAGGGAAATAATGATCAAGGACCAATGGTTTTTATCTTGTTTAACATCTTTATGCACCATCTGGCCCAGCTGGTTCAGGCTTAGGTGACATCAATATGCAGATGACACCCAGTTCTACCCCCTGATGGATGGCCACCCAGACTCTGCCAGATGTTTGGAAGCAGTGACAGGGTGGATCAAGCAGAATCTCCTGAAGCTCAACTCTTCAAAGATGGATGTTCTGTGTCTGGGTAAGAAGGGACCTAGCGAGGAAGCACATATGCCCTGATTGGATAGAATGCAGCTTTTGGTTGCAGGCTCAGCAAGATATCTGGGTGTGACCTTTGATGCCTCCTTATCACTGAAGGCACAGGTCATGAAAGTAGCACAACAGGCACTCTTTCATCTTCACTAGCCCAAACTACTAGCTTCCTACTTGGCCCTGGAACACCTTGCCACAATTATCTATGCAACAGTCACCTCTAGGCTAGACTTCTGTAACTCGCTCTATGCAGGCCTACCTTTATCCTTGCTCTGGAAACTGCAACTGGTCCAGAATGCAGTGGCTAGTCCTCATGGGAACATCTTGGAGGGCCTATATCTGGCCGGTACTCTGGCAACTGCACTGGCTCCCAGTTGAATTCTGGATCAAGTTTAAGGTTCTGGTACCTCCTCACAAGGCCATTTGTGGTCCAGGTCCTTTGTATCTGAGAGCTCACTTCTCTGTCTATACCCCCCATCCAGAGAGTGCTTTGTTCTGCTAACCCCAATCAGCTGGTGGTTCCTGGCACAAGGGCTAGAATGTTTTCTGTTTTGGCCCCTACGTGGTAGAATTAGTTCCCTGAACAGATCTGGGCCCTAATGGAGCTGGGACAGTTCCACAGGACCTGTAAGACAGAGTTAAAATAATCATATCTACCTTGCTTCCCCTACTGAAAACATCCCTGACTGATGACTAGTTCTGAGTGATCAAATTACAATCTTACAACCAGGATTGTTTATATTCAATCCATCTATATGTTGATGGTTTTTAAAATCTTTATGCAGGCTGTTTATATGTTTTATAATTTTAGTTTTAAATTGTTTTAATGGTGTTGTTTTTTATAAGGTTAAATGAACCAGTTTGCTGGGAGGGTGGTATAGATATTAAATAAATAATTCTGGGAGATGTCCAGGGCCCCACCTAGAGGTTGGAAACCCAATTTCATTCCAGCCTGTGTGCCCACTGCTGCAATTCCTTCTGATCTTTTTTCTCCCTCCTGTAATGTAGGGCAATAAACTAATTTTGAATCCATCTAGGGATGTATGTGTCACAGGGTTTGAGAGAAAGATGAAAAGATCACCCACAGGCTATGTCGAAAGGACAAAAGAAAGCATGCACCCATTGAAAAGCTACGTCTGCCCTACATGTTTTCCTTTATGAAGACTGGGTATCCTTCTAGGGGCAGAAATGTATCTTCAATTTAAGAGCTGTGTTTGATTTAAAGCTCCAGCATGCCCACACAGGCTTTAAACGCATTTTACTCATTCTAAAAAAATATATATTTCATTGGATTTTCCCCATTTATTTCCAGAATTTTCTGTTTTCTTTGGAAATTAAAAAAGGCCTCAGAAAAAATTCATCCCCCCCCCATTTTTCTGGGGCCCAACCCCAGGTCTTTACATCTCTGTTCTAGATCATTTTGAAACTATTTCTGGAGACTGCTGAGTACTTTGCTCAGAGCAAGCTTGTTCTAATGTTTCCACCTCTCCAAAGATGCTGTGTTTGAATACACTCTGTTCACAAACAACCAAGAAATATCAGAGAACTTCCTGATCTGACTCCAGGAACCACTACCAAAGCTAAAAGGACAACAGTTCTGAAAACATTTTCCACATTCCCATGGCAGTTTTATACTATCAAATTTAGGCACTGCCTTCACTGAACATACAGTTTCAATGATGCTTCCAGACAACTATGTAATCAATCCTCCAGTTCTTTCCTTGTTATGGTCTCATATTTTCTAGAATCTGATTTCATGTAATTCTGGGGTCCTCGTAGGGAATAGAAGTACAATCTCTGAGGTGTATAGATAGTCTCCTGTGAAACTATTTACCATGTTCTCAGAATCTCATGGGTTTTGGTGAATGTTGGAAAGTGCTGTTCTGGTTTTCACAGCTTCTAAACTCTCTGAACTGACAGCATTTTTATTATTTTTGAAATTAGTGTTTTTGAATGATAATTGGCTGAAGCTGGTTTAAACTGAAACAATTATGGAGGTACACGTCTTCCACCAATGCTGGATTAGATGATCCAGTAGGGCTCTTCTTATATTCAAGTGTCTGTAAGTACAGTTTACTAATTAGGGAAGCAGATTCATGATCAAGACAGAACAAAGCATTTGTGGATGAAAAAATCCAGAAGGTAAATTTCAAAAATGCAATATCCACCAATCTGTGGATCCACCTCTGTGATTCTACATGCTGCTACTGCCAGAACGATGATTTAATTGTGGAAACGAATAGTGGAACTACCTGTAATTATGCACTCAAGCCGCTCATGATTAAATAACACATACTGTAGCTTCTTTCAAATTTCAGTTTTATTCAAGAAAAGCAGAGTCCAATTCCACTGTAAGGACATTTCTGAAAACAAATCGAGCATAACTGGCTGTCCGGTTAGAAAATAAGTGTCTTCCCCTTCCCTGCCACTAAACCAGCCTGGAGGCAGCAAACCATTCTACAGTATCCCATGGAAATAAACCCTCCTTTCCCATTCAAAATAATCCTTCACTGGCAAGAACAAGTTACATTGCAGAATTGTCCAATTTAATCAAGGTTGGAGAGAAATTCCCCCCAAACCATCCTTAATTGATGCAATTAGCACACCAAGTTCTAGCGATTCATGACATCCAGGAGACATCATCACTAGGTGAAATACAGTACTCTGCTGAGCTATTCAGTGACAGCAAGAATAAGAACTGTTGGTGTGAATCAATCCAAGTCCTGAACAAAAGCTACTTTTTGTGCCAAACTACATTTAGTGGTTTTGTGCTGAATGCCCACTCTGTGCCTGCATGTGAAGCCTTAATTTGATTCACCAGTGTCTAAATCTGGTTTGAAAAGAGAATATTGCCCATGAACCCTGACAAGGTCAGCTGACCTGTACTAAAAAAAACAACAATAAAACTGGAATCTGAAACAAAACAATCTTGACTCCAGGTACAAGTCTCCATGGAATGCTTAAAAAGATCAAGGGGGAGAAGGTAGCTTGTTCCTGTGGAGCAATAAGGCAATAGACTTGTAAAAGAGACCCCCATCATTTTTTTCACTGATCAAGTGATGAAGGATATTCTCATGGCAAGGTTTTTAGCCCTGGAAGAGGAGGTGAAAAGCTGGAAAAAGGCCAAAGTCACACTATCAGGCTTTCTGCTTTTTCCCAATGTCAGAATACTAGTATTCATGTAAGCATTTCAAAACAATGGCCAATACCACTTATCAAAACTACCAAAAACAGAAGGAAGAGAATCTAGTAGAAAGCAACAAGCAACCAGTCAAAAGACAGCAGGGTCCATTCTTTAACCACTGAACTACAGCAACTGAGGAAAACTCCTAGTAAGTTAAAATAGCAAATGCTCTCTGATTTGCTTTGTGTCTCACATACAGAGACAACAGGCTCCCCCCCTTGCTATAAGGAAGGGGAATGAAATCATTCTCTGTAATCTTGATAATGGTTTTCCATTGTGTATTATGATAATACTGTTTATTACAAAGTTGTGAGTACTAGCAGCTGTGTTGAGACCTAATAGCAGCAGAACTGGTTCATACAGACCCACAGGCTAAAAGCACGTGATTGCAGTGTTTTATTCCCTTGAACAAGAGCAGGATGCCCATTTTCTCAAATAAATTAACATTTCCCCCCTTTCCAGGTTTATAGGTCTTGTGAGAAGATGTCATTGGTCAAGGAAGGCTTTGATAATAGACTTCATAGAACCAGGAATAGTCTGAAGAAAGACACTAAAAAAAACAGCACCTCTCCGATGTTTCTCTGTTACATTCAAAAGGATGAGAGTTAAATAGAGCAAGTAAGAATTCCTAAAGAATGTGCATTTCTAACAGAATTCTTAACTTCCTCTGGTAATTCTGCTACCCAGAGAAACACCTGGTGTAGCTACACAAGTCACACTGCCCTTCTGACTGCACAGTAATACACAACATTCTGTGTTATGAACTGCAGAAATGGCACGTACCATAAATTCCTTGCTCCCCACACCCCTCCCCAAAGCATTCTTAGCATTACAGACTGGTAAAGCCAGAGGGAACAAAGATAAACAGAGACACTGAAAATGGTCCCTGACAAACCTGTACATTCCAGTTACTCTGAAAAATTCTTCCACCAAGGAAGTATGTGCTCAAAGACCAACCCCTCCATGTGGGTGTGTCTTGAGGCTAAATTCTGTAGTTGCCAAAGCAGCTGTCAAAATTAGAAACCTCCAAAATCTGATAGACAAAATCATCAACTTTCTTGGCATTTTCCTGAGGTCACAAGGGGGCTGGGAGGTTCCTCTTCTGGCTGCTCTGGCTCCTGCCAGGACGGGTCACAGAGAAAAAGGCAGGCAAGCAGCATTATAGCTCAGACTGTGAGCGTGAGATACGCGGCCCCTTGCGGATCTCCTTCCGTTTCTCCTCTTTTTTCCGTCGCTTCTCTTCCTCCCGGAGAGCCTTCTGGAATGTGTCTGCACTGGGGAAAAACTGAGAACAAGAAGGAATGAACTCAACCATGGGGAGCATTTTTTCTGCACAAGTTCTGCACAAAGTTACTGTCACCTGAACTGTTTAGCTCCACAATTCTTGTGACTTTCAGGAGGCACAAATCTGGCACCACACCTGCACAGGAAAATACCTCTTGCTCTCCTCATGGGCAATTTCAGCTCCATACCAGAATAGAAACTCACCAACAGAGAGACTTGCCAGGATTCACACTGAAAGGCCTTCTATACAGTCATACTATGCTTTTTTGCCCCACCTACTGGACTGGGAGAAAGGGAAATAGTCATGTCCCGCTGCTTGCTACCCACAAGGCTTGGGGGTCAGGTACTTTGTTCTTATAACAAGGCTAGAAGATGATTAGCAGTTTCCAAACTTATCTTTATGCACAATGTCTTGGTCTGAATTTACTTCTATTATAACCTGTTGACAGATACGGCTGGACTTTGAACCCCTGCTGAATTCAGTTCAAAGCTAAAGCATTCCCAACAGACTTGGTCAAGTATCTGCTTTAAGTCCTGCTCTAGTTAATTTATACCAATTGCCTCAGTCTTTTTCAATCTTTTAATCATTAAGTAACCCCTGAAATATTCTTCAGGCTTCAAGTAACTCTGGAAGTGATGTTAGCAGACCACGCCCCCTGGAAGTGACATGGATAAGGAGGATTTAATTTTAATTTAATTGATATCAGCTGTTCTGGTGGCTAGAAAAAAAAATCCAGACCCTGGCAGCAGGTATGAGCTAGGCCCCTGTTCCCACCCACCCCCAAGCCCTGAAGCTGCCCAAGCCAATCATGGACATTTTGGGAGGGTGCCAGTCAACCTGCCCAAATAAGAAAAAAAAAACAGTTAATTTTTAAATCTTTTAAAAATATTTTGGAAAAATTAATCCCCCCCCCCCCCCCGCAACTGGCATAACCCCAGTTGGGAAATGCTGGTCTAACTGCTCATATATTAGGAAACCTTTCCAAATACTCAATCAAAATGTAGCTTCCTGAAAATTAAGCCCATTAGATATAGTCCTACCTTCTGGAGAAGCAGAGAACAAAGTCTTTGCCTTCTTCCAGGTAACAACCATGACCACCATGTCTCCTCCAGACTAAACATACCACAACTCCTTCAATCTTTTCTTATGAGACTTGTTTCCAGAACCCTGACCCATCTTTGTTGTCTTTCTCTGAACCCACCCCTGTTTGTCTACATCTTTCTTAATTAGTGGTATCCAGAACTGGGCACAATACTGATGAGGGCTGCCTAGCAAGGAATTAAGTGGAGCTATTGCTCTGCATGAACTAGGCAATGCTTCTATTAATACAAAACTGCATGGACCTTTTGCATAGCTATATCACAACTGCTGACCCATGCTCAGTTTGTGATCAACTGCAGTCCCAAAATCTTTTTCACACCTCCTATTGCAAAGCTGATTGCCCCCTTCGTCTGTACCTGTATATTTGATGATTTTTGCCTTAAATAGGAATTAATAAAGAAAACAACTTTGATGTCATGGAAATGTAAAATAAATAGCACCATGCATCTCTCCCAAGTGACCACTCTATTATTCTCATCCTAGGAACATTGCTGAAGGACCTCAGGGAAAAGAAGAAGAAGAGTTGGTTCTTATATGCCGCTTTTCCCTACCTGAAGGAGGCTCAAAGCGGCTTACAGTCACCTTCCCATTCCTCTAAAATTGCCTCTACGTGGAAAGGAGCCACTCAACAGAGAGTGTGGAATAGAATATCACTTAGGATTCTGCCATCAGCTTTATTCTGTCACAGAGCAGCTGCATAACCCTGGCCAAATACCTCAGCCACTTCTCTGTCAGAGGATGATACATTACACTCCCTTATCTCAAAGGTGCCTAACAGCACAAATGCTAAGTAGTTGAATGCTATCAAAACTGGGTTCCTGCAGCTACCTGGCAGAGACTGAAAGCAGCGTATGTATTGCAGTCTTTGCCAAAACACAGCATGCAGTCACCGATCCAGTAAGAAGATAAATTGAACTGGGCAACTGAGAGCAGCTGCTGCTGAGATGATCCTGTGAAGCTATGCTGAGTGCACAGAGACTTCCCGTATGCAGCTGCAACATTGGATCATCACATCGAAAGGGAAACTGGCATAGGTTGTAGTCACAAAACTTCCCTGTTGCAGGTTCCTCTTTGGGAGGCAACAAACTCACACCACCAACGAAACATGGAAGGGAACATGCATTTAGCTGGTTGCACAGGGTCAGTACAATTGGTTGGATCCAGTGTGGCGTTTTCCAAGGGCACAAAGACTTCTGGCCCCCGATGATCCTGACACCCACTCCCACAGCAATCTGAAATGCCTCTTCTTCCTCAGGAACACTATTTTGGGAGGGAGGAGGGGGAAGTTGGGGAAGTCATGTTTTGAAGGTGAAGAACCTTGAACCTGTAGAAATGTTGTGCCAGATCCAGCCCACTGGAAGCTACTACCTGCTGAACAGGAATTTCTACTTATCTGTCACCAAGCAGTGCTGTCACTCCTCCTGCACTCTCAAGCAACATTTCTTGCCCAAAGCTAGGTAAATCGGAAAAACAAAAATGGAGTAACAGTCTGAACTTTGTGGTCTTACTTCCGAATGGTCTGTTTTAAAAGGATTCCGGTAGTCTGGAGACTTCTCACTAATCCCCAGTTCCTGAGCCATCTGCAGAAGAAAGTACACCAAAAATAACAAATATCAATTTCATTCCCATTTACGCAATCCTCTGCTTCCCAGGCCCTTAATCCTTTCAGTTTCCTACAGTCCTGATTTAGTGCTATAGGGCAAACCCCCAAAATGTGGGAAACACTACCCCCTCCCTCTAAACAAAGGTTTTGCAAGATCCTGTGTGTGTGGGGGGGGGGGGTGTACTCATGCTACTCACATACTCGCCAGATGAATAGATCAGGGGTAGTCAAACTGTGGTCCTCCAGATGTCCATGGACTACAATTCCATGGACATCTGGAGGACCACAGTTTAACTACTCCTGGAATAGATTATCAGGAATAAGCACATGGCATCTCAATTCATCACCCATAGAACAGGTCAGATTTTACAAATATCTGGGAGTACTATTCCAATCAAATGGCCATAGAAACTCCCATATATCATATATTTCCTCAAATGCCCAGAGAAGCTCAGGTGCCATTCAGAAATTCTTCCGGCACAAAGGTGGGCGTACTGTTCCCGTAGCCCTTAAGCTGTTCAAGGCAAAACCTCTAGCACAGATGATGTATGGGAACCCATTGTGTATAAATGCAAATATTTCCAACCTAGAAAAGACCCAGGCTAAAATTTTAAGATCCCTGCTTCATGTACCAACCAGGAATGTATTCTGTCCAGACCAGAATATGGATATGTATGTCCATGTACTGGTTAAAATTGCTTTTTTCCACAAAGGGTTTGCTTTACCTAATGATGTCTGAATCATTGGTTGTGCTGTGGATATCCACTCTTGAGAAAAAAACTTTGCTCATATGGTCTATCCAAACAGTTAATACTGTCTCTGGGTTTCAACCAAGCAAAGGAAACGATAAAACAAAGAATCCTAGCTATCCATCGTCAACAGGATTTCAATCAAGTAAAAAATCCACTTTTTCCAATGCCTCCACTTAATAATTTGAGGCCATTACCTTATTTATCTAATCTTATTTTCCCAGAACACAGGAGATCATTTACACTCTTACGATATAACATGCTCCCATCCACTTTTAGGGAACGCTTATTCAAAAAAATACCCATCTGTGATCGTTTATGCCAGTGGTCCCCAACCTGCGCGGCCCGATGCCCTGCCGGTCCCCAGCCTCAGAAAGGTTGGGGACCACTGGTTTATGCATCTGCCAGGATGGGAGCACTGAGACATATGAACATGTATTACTCCAATGTAGGCTATGCAATCAATTCAGGGGAGAACTTATATTTTAGTTATCAATGATTCTTTTATCTTGTTAATGCCAGATGTTTTTATGTATCTTGTAATTTGACTACTGGTCTAGTACCGTAATAATAAAGACTTGACTTGGGATAAGCACAGGCTATATCCACAGGCTTCAGGCATTTGTATGAAGGGTATTTGAACAAATCCAATTGTGCATTGCTGCCACTAAGGTAACTTCATGCACAATTAAATTCTTACAAGACAATTTTCCTGGATGCCTTAACAAGTGACCCTTGTGTGGATTGATCATGTATGCCAATTACACTTGCATGTTTTTCACTGCCTATGAATTCAGTGCATTCATAACAAGAAGAGGTGTACACACAATGAGAAGTTTTGGTCACAGTACAGCTCACATCTATGTAAAAGATTGCATGTTACAGATATGTAGGTATTATATTTATTCCTACATTAAAACTTTTTTTTCCCATATAGGATTTTAAAAATTCTGGAAGAAGCCCTTTAGAGTTTTCTCCTCCTACAGATATTCCTTTGCCCAATTTCTCCATGGCAGGATCTGTGCTTACTTGTCATTCCTGCTTGTCACCCTATCCTAACAAAGAAAAGAGAGACAAAAGAATGCAAGCAACCACATGGCCTTACCAGTCCAAGTACATGCAAGTGAGGACCTTGATCAAATACGCCTGTCTGGTTGCAGAAGCCAATTCCCCAGCGGATCAGGTTGTTCCAGTTGGAGTTGCGATCAAAGTAATGGTGCACTATCTTAGGAAAACGCAGGACTACATCCCCAAAGAAAGCCGTGTTCTCTACCACATGGGAATATGCTAAGGGAAAAAGTCAATGCAGCAGAAATCAGTAAGCAATCTTACTCATTTCCTCACTGGTAGACATCAGATGAGTTCCTTGCCTCCTGAACCCCAAGTTACAGTGCAGATCACTTACCCCTTAAAGTGCTTTAATCTTTTTTTCCTCTTCAGAATTGATTAAATAATATTCCTCATTCGTTATGCTTTTAGAGGGGAGCAGGAGCATTTGCTAAACTAATATTAGCGAAGGTGGTCACTTCCCCATGAGCTATTCAGCTTGAATGCTATTGGGAAGCAGGTTTCTTCCCCACAGTATCATGGTGCTTTCATGCACCACTTCATTTTTTCCTCCATTTGTCGGCAGTCCTTCCCAATCTTGTTTTGCTGCAATGTTTTAGGAAATATGGCAGCAAAACATGGCTGGCTATTATGTGGACAATGTAGGCTCT
Source organism: Paroedura picta (assembly GCF_049243985.1). Classification (NCBI taxonomy): domain Eukaryota; kingdom Metazoa; phylum Chordata; class Lepidosauria; order Squamata; family Gekkonidae; genus Paroedura; species Paroedura picta. Next base: position 98,466,960 of record NC_135373.1, read on the forward strand.
TCCCACATAACCTCCATTTTCCCTTCCCCAGTCCAAACGGCAGCCATCCCCCCAGCGCTGATCACACTGCCCAAGGGGTTTTTGGCAATTAGTATACCGATAGACCATTATATCAGCATATCAAACAAATTTGAGGAGGAAATCCCTCTCATGGCAACTAGGGAAGGGAGAATGTGGAGAATCCCTCTATCTGGAAACTTCTGTATTTCATCGGTGGCAGCAGCAATAAAAGAAAAAGGTCACCTGGTGGAAAGGTTCTGTGAGCACGCAGAACTTAACTACTCTAGGTAAAACAACCCCAAGTAACAGAGTGTAATGTTGTATACACAACATCTGAAAAGATCAGTCTTAGTGATACTCACATACATGCTCACATCCCAAACGAGTGACTTAAAAGTTACAGGAAAACCATGGGTCACAAATTTGGCTGGAAACGAACAGAGTGCGTTATTCAAATACCCCCACCCCTCCATTTCATCTCTTTGTTGAAAATAACACAGGCATAGCACTGGTTTCAAGAATTAAAATTTCTTCTTGCATTATAGGAGAAATTGAATGCAAGCAGCTACAGTCTACATTTGTCTCTGACCCAGAAATGATATTCAGAGGTCTCTCTCTGCCCATTCACCACAGGCATGGATGACTAAATATGGGGTGGGGAAACAGCAGGAGAAGGAAAGCACATAGACTGCTTTCCACCTTCCAACTAAAAGAAAAAACTGCTTCAATTAACATAAAAATGAAGATCCTTTAAAAAAAAATCTGTATGATCCCAAGCACACTACACAAGTGACATAAAAGCAGGCAGATTAACGTCCTGCACAAAATAAGTGGCATATTTGTTTCTTTACCATCCTGGGACCAGAAACACTAAATGGGTGATGGGAAGCAAAAGTCATTACCACCACCGTAAATGCAGCTGTTGCTACTCCTAATGGTCCTGTAACTCCGCATCTCTCTGCCCTGGCAGACACAAACTCTCTTTCCTTTCCAGACAACATTTTTTTAAAGTCTCTTAAGAGTTTTTGGAGAAGGGGAGGCTTTACAGAGCCACTGTTTGGGGGACTTGTTAATTTTTAATGAGTTCGTACCCCTTCTTTAAAGGCTTTCATGGGTAAATCTGCACAAGAGTTTAGTGACTGTGAAACATGGACTTGCCTAGTTATTGCTTATTTTTACCACTTCAGTCTCAGCCCACAAATCTGTTTGTTTTCTTCAGAGACTTATATAGTTATACATGTGGCGTGAAATGCTGCCATTCCAGTGGCACGCATCAGGTAGATTTTCTATCAGAATCCCAAACCCCAGGGGATCAGACTCAAGCAGCCCACAACCTCCCCATTCAACAACACTAGCCTCATCCAATAGCATTAACTTCCCATTGTATACACAAGAGGAACAGCCAGATTCTGTTCTGCTTCATGCACCATATGCTATGCAGCATCACTTTGGCTCCCTTCCCATCCCGAGACCTTTACAAATATCAGAAATGATGACACATAAGAACAGAAGCGACAGAGGTGGCAGAGGAGAAGTAGCCAAAATGGCAAGGGAGTTGTAACGCAATCATCACTCAGAAACACAGGCGTAAGGGATACAGAATGCTGGAAGGGGAATCTAGGCTTCAGAAGTCAAAAAGCTCCCACCATCCTTCAGCTTCTCGTCCTGAGGGAATGGCCCATCTGGCGGGACATCTGCTGCAATAAGTATTGCTCGTGAGTCTTCAAGTACCTGCACATTGCAACAGAAAACAATTCCAGCTTATTCCTGCTCCTGCCAAAAGCACACTCCTTCCCCTCGCCTCCAGTGCCAACAAAAGCCCCTTTGCAACATCCCCCCAACTCCAACACTCCTCTCCTGCTTTTTGCAAATAGATGCCCAGCTATTGACACTGTTAAACAAGAGAATAAGAAGATGGGCTTGTTGATTAAGCAGTTAGGAGACATAGAAAACTGGCAAATGAAAGCAGCCTTGATTACCTTCTTCATGTGATGTAAAGGTTATCGTAACACAATACAATCAAAGTTCCAGATATGCTGGCATGATATGGCTCTTAACTCACAAGCCTGAGTCACGTTTCAATTGCCAATAACTTATTTACTTGCTTACAAGTGTTTTTGAGGCCACCCAGCCACCCAATATTAGCCAAAAACAAAAAACACATTGTGTAGTTTCAGAAAAGGTAGCGCGCATATCCACACTCTGACACTTTTAGGGAATGGCACTCTCCTTTATTAAACTGACAATGTGTCTCCGACATACTATTATGCATAGGCTGCATTGATCAGATGGCAGCCATGGTGCATTTTTAGGAGTCCCTACAGTATTGTAAAGCCCGCACCATCCTCCAGAACACATATTCCACAGTGAGGAATTGCTAGCTAGCAGACTCTCAAGGGGTGCCATTTCCCTACTTTACCATTACCAACCCATATATAAGAGGGCTGTGTGCCGAAAGCATTAGGTGCTAAATTTGCTCTCTATCAAATTCTTGGAACCACCCTGACCCATCAGCTCTCCAGTCCACACAGCAGTGTTTTTGAAGCTATGCAGTAAGCATTGAGCAGCAAACACCCTGTGCTCAGTTGTGTTAAGGCTGACCTTGAACAAACCCTTGAGCATGATATCTATGATTTTGTACTGCTGGTTAACATCGTTGAGTTCAATGAGGTTCTTCAACGCATTCATCTGGTCTTTGCGCTTCACTTCAAACAGTTTCTTATCTGCAGCCGAGTTAAGGATGCATGCATGGGAGAATGTTTAAGATGTTGACCTGCTCCAACTCTAACCCATCAACCCAACGCTATTGCCTTCTTTTAATAATTTTTTTTTGAAAAACAACGATAAAAATACAGAAAAGAAAAAAAATTACATATCATAAGTGTATGTTTTACCATTGCCACATACTCAATAGTGCATATTTTTGCCATTTCTACATACTAATACTGTTGGCAAATGGGTAATATAACAAAAATACAAAAGAAAGGACTTTTATATATCTTATAATAGAAAAATAAAAGGGTTCCTCCTCAGTACCCAATTCCTTATACACATATACTCAACACATTACATTTAGAACTGATTCTCATTCTGTGTCAATACAATTCTATATAGTATTTTAGAATTCTCATTTACCATCACTGTATATTTGGCTAGCTTATTTTCCCATAAGAGCCTCTTGTGGCGCAGAGTGGTAAGGCAGCCGTCTAAAAGCTTTGCCCATAAGGCTGGGAGTTCAATCCCAGCAGCCGGCTCAAGGTTGACTCAGCCTTCCATCCTTCCGAGGTCGGTAAAATGAGTACCCAGCTTGCTGGGGGGTAAACGGTCATGACTGGGGAAGGCACTGGCAAACCACCCCGTATTGAGTCTGCCATGAAAACGCTAGAGGGCGTCACCCCAAGGGTCAGACATGACTCGGTGCTTGCACAGGGGATACCTTTACCTTTACCTTATTTTCCCATTCTTCTAAGCACAGCCAAGTGTCTAGATTCCATTTTGTTGTGCAGGTAATTTTAGGCATTGCCACCATGTATTTGAATATCTCTTCCAAAAATGTTTGCAAATTGTTACGCAACATGCCTAGTATTCTTGGCTTCCATGGGGAATTTAAACTTTAATATATTCTGCATTTCTCCATGCATTTCCTTCCAATATTTTTGCTTTTTTACACATCCACCACATATGGAAGGAAGTTCCCTCTATGTCTTGACATTTCCAACATTTTCCTTTGTAGTTTTTGGGGGTCGGGGGGCCCTCCATGGCAAGTTGTGGCGGGAGCGTCCGGGTCGGGCGGCGGCAACAGTAGAGGTAGGGTTGCTGGCGGCGGCAGATGGCGGTGCTGCCAGCTGGCGGCCGCGCAGGCTGGGGCCGAAGTAACTGGCCGCCAGTGGAGGCGGCGACGGCGACGATACTGCAGGCGCCAGTGCTGGGGCGGCTGGTCCCCAACAGTGGGAAAGCGGGCGGGCTCACACTGGGCATGGCCACCCCCGAGCCGTTGATGGGGGTCATGCGCAGTTGGCGGGCCAGAGGAGAGTGGGCGCGGCGTGGTGGCCGGAAGTGGCGGCCAGCAACGGAGGAGGCGGCGCAGGTCGGGCAGCGGCCTCCGGCACGTCCCGGCCCTCCGCAGGCCGGTCGGAGCACAGACGGGGGGCCAGCGGGCTGGAACTGAGGGAGCGGGCCGGCTGAGTGCTGGAACTCGTAACCACACGGCTGGGGTGCTGGGAAAGGCGTCGGGCCACTCCAAGGAGAGGCGGCTGTCGGCAAAAGCCACCTCACCGGTGGCCAGGGTGACCTCTCCCCTCTTCTCCACCCCGGCCCTTCCCGAATGCAACGGGTCCATCTTGGGCGGGCGGGGGGAGGCGGCCAGGTCCATCGCCGGAATGGAGGCAGGTGGCGGCATGCAGGCGGATCGGGAGGAGGTTATCGGCGGAGCGGCTGGGAGAAGGCGGAGTGGTTTCACCGGACCCAGGAGGATGGATGTCGGCTCTCCTGGCTGCAAGAGCGGCCGGGAGAAGGAGGAGTACGGCGGCCAGAGGACTCACAGCGTCGGCTGTGAGTGCAGTCTGCGCGGTGAGTCTCCGGCTGGGGGAAGCAGCCGGGAGAAGCAGCCAATGGGGAGCCGCGCTTTGCGCGGCTCCCCATTGGCTGGTTGGGCCTGGATTGGACCCTCCGAGTTTTTATCCCGGACAGGGCCCACCTTAACTCCTCCCAGACAGCCCTTACTCCTTTATTTAATCCGCTCCGCAGGATATATAAAAGATAATATCTATTATGATTTCTGTCACCTTCTTCCCCTTCCTTAAAGATGACAGGAACTCCAAAAACAACCCTGGCTCTTCTGAGCAAGCTGCAAACAACTGAACAAGATCTTTTCTCTCTTACTCCAACCAGTGTTCACTGGCAACACAATCTTTACTTGACATGGTACCTACACATGACAGGGTATGTGCAGACGTCCTGGCTTAACATCAAAAGGTATATGTACTTGAGGAGTTCAGAAAATGCTAGCTGTTTGCAGCTTATTTCCTTATGCAATTTGTATTCACAGTGCTGTCCTCCTGACAGCCAAACTAGACAACTTCCCAACTATCTTCTTCTTTATAAGTTACCCTTCACTAAATACTGCACATATACTCCCTAAAAAAGGCTAACCCCTCCCCCAGAGCATTTTGGGTTAGGAAAACAATGGGAGGGTTCAGTCTTCTCCTCCCCTTGGGCAGTGGTCCCAATATGGTTCTCAGCTTATCAAAGTAATTGTTTCCAGTATGAGAATTCAGCACAGACAAATGCTCTGCTAAGTGTTCATGCTACCAATGAAAATTGGAAGCCATAAAACAAATAAACCAAAGCCAACTTCAGCTCCTATATTAATTTGAAGGAAGAAAACAGAATATTACTTTTTAATTTTGCAATACTTTTTCTAAAGAATAACATCTAGGGAATCTCCCAAGGTTTTTGCTGCATGCAATCTAGATTTAGAAATAGTCCCAGATTGATTTTACAAGTAGTGGTTGTAAGAGAAGGTAGTCTTGCTTTGCTGGCAAAATCTAAATGGCTGTACAACGAAGTACTATAAAGTTTCAGTACAAACAACTGATGACTGTAAAATAGGTTTCATCTGGCAACTTCCAATTTAAGAAGATGCCTAGAGGTCTGTAAAACATACTTGCTCCTTTTCACAGAACAATATGAAGTGTCATATACCTGAATGAAGTAGTTGCATTTCTAGATAATTGCGTAGCTTTTTCCAACAGCCTAGAAAAATAAAAAAATTAACTGCTATATTATGGGTTACAACTGGTCAGAACTTCACAGTAAGTGGGTAAAACAGGTTTATCATGACAAACATAGGTGCACAAGTTTCTATAATAAATATAATCCTATATAATTTATTCATGCCTCAATTACCGAAAATCTGTGTGTACAGACAATAAATCCGTGCATAAATATAAATCTACATCTTCCAAATCTAATCTAGTTTATTCTCACTTCCTCCTCCACTGATCATAAGGATACTGTAGTCAATAACACCCACCCCCGCCCTTATATCTCACAATCAAAAATCAAAATTCAACCATCAGGGAAAGGATACAGATTTCTAATCCTGGATCTGGATTTTGCTTCTCAGCTGTGATGCTTCTGGATAATATCAGCATAAAAAGAAAAGTGCAAGCTTGGAAATAATCCATTGTTGAAGTCCTAGAATAGAGAAAGAAAGAAGGAAAGGAAAAATATGCTGATTATTTTCATGAATGAGAATACCTACTTATGTGCCCTGAGCACCAAACCTTGATGAAGTAGACTACAAGTAAAATGTAATGGCTCTGTGGCTATCCAGTGCTCCTTTTCATCACAAGGAGTTTGAGGAAAGGGGGGGGGGTTATGTTTTGTTAATACGAAATGCAGAAACCTCTCTGGGCAAGAATTCCAAGCTGGGTCTTGTGACATCTGTCAGAAGAAATCTGTATCCATCCCTATGCATACACATCAAGCAAGGCAATTCTAACATTCTTCAGTAGTTTGTGTGTTCAAATAAGCCACCACAAAATGAATGCCAGTTCTGTTGTTATGAAAGGGCAAGAAAAATTCATCTCTATTAACTCTCCATAGTGTTCATAATTTTATAAACTTCCATCTGGCCTTATCATTTAGCTTTGTGTACAACTTCTTTCTGTAGTGAACACTCTGCTGATGGAAACCTGTGCTTGGACTTCAAAAATCTATTTGTGAGTATCTATTTGTAGACAGATGAGGTTTTTTAGTCCTGTTCCAGCTTTATGATTCAATTTTAAACGATGACAATATCCTCTATGTTCTGGGAGGACAGCTCTAACCAATGAGCTGCCAAAATATCATTGTCCTAGAACTCAAACCCAACCCCCTTCCTTGGGGATTACTTTTTTCTATTTTTTTTAAGAAAGCAAGTATGTAAATCAGCAAGCAACTACAAATGGATGGAATCATGAACTGCTAGTTACAAAAAATCCTAAAAACTTGATGTTGCCATCTAGAAATTTGTATCCCCCCCCAAGTTATGCAAAGGTTTGGAGCCTTGGGCAGAGATTCTAACATATAATCAAAAGAAAAATCAGTCCTCAGCTGCAGTAGAAGAAACACCCTCTCTTCTGCTGAGGCACTAAAGCAAATTGTGAAACAGATGGAACTGGATAGTGAGAGAAGATCTGTTGGTCTATTGGGAGCCTTTGGTCTAGACTGTGAAGTGAATGTTAAACATGGATTATGCTCCCCATAAAACGTTTCCAATGAGGAAATGAGTCCTTTATAGTTCCTTATTCTATCAAGAACAAAGCAAGAAGTGGCAACTGAAAATGACACAAAGGATAAAAAATATAGATGTAGATGTATAAAATTAGTTTTAAGGACAGCAAAGATCATTTGGAAGGCAGTTTTATATTGAATGCTCTTTAAATTACAGGAATTTGTTCCTAATTTTCCCTTTTAGGGAAGATTATATTTGCTGAAAAAGCCTCTTGTGGTGCAGGGTGGTAAGGCAGCCGACATGCTGTCTGAAGCTCTGACCATGATGCTGGGAGTTCGATCTCAGCAGCCGGCTCAAGGTTGACTCAGCCTTCCATCCTTTCGAAGTTGGTAAAATGAGTACCCAGCTTGCTGGGGGATAAACGGTAATGACTGGGGAAGGCACTGGCAAACCAACCCATATCGAGTCTGTCAAGAAAATGCTAGAGGGCATCACCCCAAGGGTCAGACGTGACTTGGTGCTTGCACAGGGGATACCTTTACCTTTATATTTGTTGAAATGATATGAAGATGTCCAAGAGTTCTTATTTCTTCTAGTTTTGGGGAAAGTAGACCACTGCTTTTTGTAGTTCATATATATCCTAGAGCCAGTTATCCAATAGCCAGTTTCAAGGATCAAGGTCTATTCCTGGAAAGAATACTGGACTAAGTGAACCTTGGTTTCATCTAACAAAATACTTACATTCATAAGCAAATGTGTATGTGCAAAGCAGAGGATCAGGGGCAAAATTCCAGCATAACTTCCATATATATGTAAGCTGACTTAACTGTTATACCCTCAAAACAATTAAGTGAGCCCAATTATACACTCTTGCTCTACAAATGTATCACATATCTCAGGGAATCAAGCAACAACAGGAAGTAGATGATACAGAACTGAACTTATGTCAGAGAGGAAGTAGTTATGCTGCTAGGTGGGGCAACAGCTTCATAAGAAGAGATGAAAAGAACCTTGATCCAGGAATTCCCAAATACAAAAAGAGGCATGCATACATATTTCTCTTGAAAAGGAAGCCATACTCCTCCCTCACTTTTTAAAATATACTTTTTATTGTTATTTTATAGAGATATATACAAAAAGAAAGAAGTTAATATTGATTACAATATATCCCCCTCCCTCCTCCTCCCACAGTCCTTGTATCCTGCTTGTGGCATCACTTGGCGAGTTAGTCCAAACAAAAGCGGCATTGCTCCTAAAATTCTTCGATTGGCTTTTTATTAACTGTAGATGTTAGTTTTGCCATTTTTGCTAGATCGGCTAGTTTATCCAGCCACAGTTCAATAGTTGGTATCTCCGGAGATTTCTAATTCTTGGCCAGGACTAGTCTTGCCACCGTGGTAGCATAGAAAAACAAATTCCTGGCATGGGAGGGAAGTAAATCTGGACACAAACTTAACATATTTTCAGCTCTCATAGGAAACTTAGTACTAAACATCTCCTCTAAAACAACATGTACTTTTGCCCAGAATCTATTAACTTTCTCACATCTCTATCACATATGATAAAAGGACCCTACTTTTTCCTGACATTTCCAACATCTGTTATTATAACCTTTACCCAGCTTTGCAATTACTTTGGGTGTTCCATACCATCTATAAAATCTTATACCAGTTCCTTCTTAGTAATTGACTATTTATTAATTTAGGTACTTTTATCCATACATTCCCATATTTCCATTGTAAAATTAGTTCCAATATTCTACATCCATTTGATCATGCACACCTTTACCTGTTCTGCTTCAGTTTCATATTTTAGTAACAGTTTCCATACTTGACCTTGTAAGTATAGTTTGACTTGAGTTAAGATATTCTCAAATTCCGGAAGCAGAGCATCCACACGTCTAGTAAATTCTGACTTAAATCTAGAAAACAGTTGGTTAAACTCGAACCACTGGATTTCCACTCATTCCATTTTTAGTGTTTGAATATCTTTAAATTCTCCTGTTACAGATAACAAGTCCTTATATTTCAGACAGGTTATTCTCTTTTGCTGAGATTTCGTAAAGTAAACTTCAACCAGGGATTTCATTAAGAAAGTGAGGGCGAAAGTCTGCTACTGTCTCTGAGTCATATATTCATCAAGCCAGATGACCACTGATTAAGGTTTGTTTTTTCTTCCCTTTCTGTTTAGGCGAGGGCCAAAGAATACTGTGGAATCCTTCCTCAAAGCCAGTGGTTCTCAACCTCCCTCAAGCCGCGACCCTTTAATACAGTTCCTCATATTGTGGTGACCCCCAACCATAAAATTATGCAAGTGTTCTTTTACAGAAATTAAACCGAAACTGACCAATGGCGTGAAGATGCATTGTATATAAATAGGGTTTTTTTTTTCTGGGAGTTCTCAGTTCAGTTCTGCCTCTTGTCCCACCATGCCCATCTTGCTCTTTTCCGCTGCTCCAGACAGATGCTCTCTCTTGATCTACCCCACAAAGCTGTTGTGTGGATGGCGCCGCCCCCCCCCGCCAAGCTGCTTGCCCTGTCCTGTGAAAGGGTTGTTCGACCCCCAAAGGAGTCCCGACTCCCAGGTTGAGAACCGCTGCTCTAAGCCCACCTTCTCCTCCTCCATCACTTTAATGGCTCTTCCAGTGAGAATCAGATATAAATCATAATTGCTAAACTTAATTTATTTGGCTGTATTACATACATGTAAGGCCCAGAAAAATGTAATGGGAACTACAAAAGCCTAAAGCAACAGCAAAATGTACACCACGCATAAACAAATCCAAGGCTGAATGCTGCTGGACTTTATCCACAGAAGTTACAATAGTTTTTATACTGATCTCAAGGACAGAGTCCAAACAAATACAGATGAACATTTCTCATCAGAGCATTCAGATACATTAGGACATTCAGATTGTATAAAGACACTTAGTTGGTTTGAAAAGAAAGTTTTGAGCAACCAAGTCTGTCTTGCTCCTCTTACTCTACAAATGATAACTCTAAAGACCAAACATGGTTAGGCTTAAGGTACTTTTTTGCAACCTAGCAAGGAATTATATTATAAAATTCTGCCCGGCTGTTCTAATTATGATCAAGAAGAGCAGAAAGATGAAAGAAATGTATTGAAACTAGCCCATATTTAATTTGCTTATTTGTTTGCCTTCTATACTGCCCTCACTTGGCATCTCGGGGCAGTATACATGGAACATGGAAAAAAGAAAATACTAGTTGTCTGATACTGGAGAAACAAGATGACTACAGGAATTAACTGATTCACAAGGCATGGAACACTGCCAAAAATGACGGAACTGACGGGTTACATAAAAGGCTTGCAAAAGCAAGCATTGCCTTGAATGACTTCCACAGAACTTCCATACAGATTTTACATTTGCTGAAAAGCTGTTTATAATTCTTGTGAACAAACTGAATATACTTTGGAACGTCTGGCCTAGTACTGTTGTTATTGATCTTTCCCTTCATGTCCTAACTCTGGATTGCTGGATTATTTTCTCCAAAGTGTTCCCTGTGTTTATTTATCTCTTTTAGTGTTCTTTCAGAAATCATAACAATAAAGTCTACTTTCAAGACAATCAAATCTTACATCATCCCAAATTATGATGAATTCATTTGAGGGGTTTTAACTCATATTATCTTTCAAGAGGTAACAGCTGATAGAAAAATTCCATATACAGGATGAAAATCTAAAGTCTACATTTCTTTTGCTTTCTTTCTTTCTTTTTTCTTTTTCTTTTCTTTTTTTGGCAAGGCCATCAAGTCACAGCCAACTAGTGACTACTCTGTAGGGATGTCAAGGCAACATTCAACGGTGGTTTGCCATTGCTTGGCTCTGAAGCATGACCCTGGTATTCTTTGGTAGTCTCCCATCCAAATACTGACCAAGGCTGACCCTGCTTAGCTTCTAAGATTTGACAAGTTCAGGCTTGTGCTCACAATTGGAACAACACACAGAAGATTAGCATGACAAGTTCAGGCTAGCCAGGGCTAGCCAACTCAGGACTGCACTTCCTTAAAGGTAAAGATGTCCCCTATGCAAGCACCGAGACACATCTGACCCTTGGGGTGACACCCTCTAGCGTTTTCTTGGCAGACTCAGTACGGGGTGGTTTGCCAGTGCCTTCCCCAGTCATTACCGGTTTACCCCCCAGCAAACTGGGTCCTCATTTTACCGACCTCGGAAGGATGGAAGGCTGAGTCGACCTTGATCCGGCTGCTAGTATCAAACTGCCAGACTCATGGGCAGAGCTTCAGACAGCACGTCGGCTGCCTTACGACCCTGCACCACAAGAAGCTCCTGCACTTCCTTAGGGGGCTAGAAACAAGAACTATTGTAAACAAGAACTTCAACCCCTAGTGGCTACCAAAAGAGAACAGGAAAGATATCACAAAATATGCCTACCTAGATTTACATCATGAAATAAACATGGTATGGAAATTGCAGTACCATTTTGCTACTATATCGACCCATTTGTTCCCATTTGTGGCCCTTAAGACTACACAGAAAATCTATGCTAAGCCTGCCCTAGCTAAACACAAAAGACGATACAGATACCATTATGGCACCAGACAAGCTCTGCGAGAGAAGCTAATGGAAACCAAAGCAGCCTGGTGCTCTCAACTAGATGGTTAGCCTGTCACGGTTCTCTAGTTCTCAAACTGTCTTATGGATTTTTGACCTTTATATGTACAAAATAAAGAGAAAAGTCATTGTTTTTTCATTTCACTGTCACAGTTTCATTTCACTGTTATACTACCTGCACCAATAAGGCTTCCCCCAAATCTCATAATCACAAATACATCAACAGTGTAGGTGGGGAATTGGTTTTCAAGAGAACTGTTGAGTTGGTTAGATTAAAAGCAAATAAAGCACAAATCCCAATACTGTTTAAACTACTGATCATTCTTTTTTGAGGATAAAGATGAATTTTAATAATATAAATTTTAAGTAAATTGCTGCCCACAGCTACCGACTGCTTGCAGTAGATCTTGAATGTGTACTATAAAACTGGTACACAGATTTGTACTAGCCTGAGACAAAATGTATTAAAGATATAACAAATTCCTGTATGTTTTCCAAAGTAGGGTAATTAGTATTTCTTTACATTATTTATAGCCCAGTTCCCTCATTTGGAGACAAGGCAGATTACACAGAGTAACGGATGGGATGTTCAATAAACAATACAGTAGGATTAAGGTTGTAGAACCAACCAGAATTTTAAAACCAGAATGGAAGCAAAGCATAAGCATTAGCATGACACATTAAACAATGCAAATTTCCATAGCAGAGTCCTAGTTTCAGTAGTACCACAAACACACAGTTATTACATTCAGATTTACATGGGGAATTAGTGAGCATATTTGTGCAGAAAACCAGGAACTTCTACCTGAAGAGGTAGTTGTGAATACTGAGTTTTCAATAGGGAAAGGATTTATTATTATTTATTTATTCACATTTATATACCGCCCTCTCTGAAGGCTCAGGGCGGTTTACACAGAACTGAGAACTATACAAAGAACCATACATATAAATAACTGTAGCATTAATAATACTAACTGATAACAGGGTAACAGAACAACATTAAACAGTAATAATACAACAGGTCCAGCAACAGAATGCCTTGATGGATTTTTGGGGGTGGGGAGAGGGAAGGACAGGGGCCCTGCAGATGTTGTTGGTTGTGCCTGGTCTCAACCAAATGCCTGGTGGAAAAGCTCCCTTTTGCAGGCCCCGAAGAACTGTTTTAGCTCCATTAGGGCCCTGATCTCCTCTGGGAAGACAGAGACCTGATTTTAAAGGAATAGAGAGTTTATTCAGGGAGTTGATACAATGGTGTGCAGGAGGTTACCCTAAACAAATACTAGCAATACTAAATCAAAACACATATTCCTTATCCTAATTATTATGACAACAACCTAACATTAAGTAGTTACTGCAAATAAGTGAAGTTACTATTTGAGCTAAAGGTGTAAATGTGTTTTTTAAATATTTGGAGGGAGGAGAGGAAGAGATTACCTGTCCTATTCTGCATAGAAATGAGATGGAAGAACAATGGATCCAGTGTATGTGCTGACAGTCAGTTGCAGTTCCTGGGGCATCCAGGATCAAATTCCAATTACTGGCTCTAAAGCCAGTCCAAATATACTGTTTTGACCCATAGCATAAAATGGAGTCTTTTCAAGAAGTAGAGTTGGTTTTTATACCCCTCTTTTCACTACCCAAAGGAGTCTCAAAGCAACTGATAGTCGCCTTCCCTTCTTCTCCCCACAAAAGACACCTTGTGAGGCAGATAGGGCTTAGAGAGCTCTGACAGAACTGCTCTGTGAAAACATCTCTAACAGAACTGTGACTAGCCTAAGGTCACCCAGCTGGCTTCATGTGGAGGAGTGGGAAATCAAACCCAATTCTCCAGATTAGAGGTTACTGCTCTTAACTACTATGCCAAGCAAAAGATAATGGGTTTAAGGAATACTTGAGCGTATCAGGAGAAAACTATAGAACTGACAAAATGGCACCAGGGAAAGGCAACAAGAAGAGAAGTTATTGATTTAATTATAATTCAAGGTTACAAAATCATATATTCAGCAGACGTTTTGGGGACAAAAGGACAATTTGAATCATCAGAGGGTATGGATTGTCACAGGGTGCCTAACATTTGAATTGTGTTAATGGTCAGTGACTGAACATGATGCAAAAAATACTTTATCTTCTAGTCTGGTGTGGCTTGACTGTTGTTGTACTGGTGTCACTCCCTGATTTGAACCAGAAAGCCTTCCTTGGAGCCATTTGCTGTGGACGGCTCAAGATCCTCAGCTGTGAGACACAATACACAGCAGTTGCTCCCCTTATTCGTTGTGTCTCTAGTAGGACTTGCTCAAGATATTAGGTATGCAGTGCATATAGTCAGGCAGGGAGAGAGGGGTGTGCAGATAAGTGGGGATGGCAGCATCAACAAGCTACACACAGAAGTATTGATCACAGTCCATAATAATTTTTCCAAGTAACTTTGTGAATCATTTAGTACAGTTCAAAAGCATTGCCTGAGTAGAAAAGCCTCCTTAAACAATTCAGTTTTGCATCATATGCGAAAAGCCAGGGGAGTGGGAGCCTTCCTGACCTCTTAGGCAGGTGATTTCATCAGGCAAGGGGTCACAATGGGGGAGGTATGTGCTTGGGCAGTTGTTGATTTTGCAGGTTGGCATCTGCAAAAGACCCTGGCTCAGATGAGTGAAGCTCCTGCAGAGATGCATGGGAGGAGAGCCGGTCTTGCAAATATGAGGACCCAAGACAATGAAGGGCTTTGAATGCAATAGACAATATTTAAATTGAGCCTAATGGGCAGCCAGTAGAGCGGCTATAACATTGGAGTAATACACATGAGCTATCTGCCTCTCAATAATAGTCTAGCCACAGCATTCAACTCCAGCTGGAGTTTCTGAACTGATGTTGAGGGAATACCAATGTACAGTGCATTACAATTGCCTAGTAGAGTGGATCCAAGTGCCCTGATTAGATCTACCTTACCAGCTTGGTTGAGTTTTTTTGCAGCTGCACTAACTTACTTCAACAATAACACTGGGTAAGTATAAACCTCAAGGCTCTTAATTTCATCAGCAATGGTCAGCTGAACTCCACCAAACGGGGAGAGTGTAACTTCCTTCAAGGTATTCACCTTCTCAATCACCATTACCTCTTTCTCTTCAAGGTTCAGTTTTAATTTGTTCACTATTAGCCAATTTACCACAGCAGCCAGGTTGTTATTTGGGATCTCTACTGCATCACCAGGGGATTTGGATAATAAGGATATATATAGCTGGGTATCATCCTCATACTGAAGACCAAAGCTACATGCTATTTGTCCCACGGGCCTTATGTACAGACTGAAAAGGATTGCAGCTTGAGCAACTCCACAGGATAAGTCCCACACTGATAACAAATGGTCTTCCACTGCAACCTTTTGGGTTTGATCTGTTAAAACTGATTTGACCCAGTTCAGCATTCATCTCTGGTACCTACTTCTGCCTCCATGCACCTTAACAAGATAGTATGATCTACTATATCAAAAGCTGCAGATAAGTCCACCAAGAGCTACAAGTCTTTGCCCGACATCAAATTGAAAGTGCTTAGAGCAGTTGAGTTATTCAAGAAGACTTGGAGTTGGTTGGTTTCTGCTCTCTCATTTAGTAAGAAAAGGACAGGTAACTGGTCACATTCATTTTCTATAGGAAATGTTTTTAAAACAGCAGACCTCTTTGAGTGGCCAAGGGAAGATGCCCTGAATTAATGACAGATTTATAAGATACTGACGGTTTATTGATGTGGTTTTAACATTACTTTAGCAGATAGGATGGGAAAGGACCCAGAGTGTAAGAAGCGGACTTCATCAACCCCAGGATCTTGTGGACATCCATCACAGAAACTGGGACAGAATGATCCACAAATAGACCAGGCAGTGTATGACGGTGGTCCCCAACCACCGAGCCATGGCCCGGTGCCGGGCCACGAAGGCCCTGGCACTGGGCCGCAGCTCCCTCTCCCCGTCCCCCCGCATTAAGAAACTTACCAGGCCGCAAGCTTGTGGCCCAGCAAGCTTCTTACTGTGGGAGGGGGGGGAAGCAGGGCTGCGCATGCGTGGCCAAAAATGCGCATGCGTTTTGCCGGTCCCCAACCTCAAAAAGGTTGGGGACCACTGGTGTATGAGTCCCATCTTCTGGTGTGCCAAAACTGGGATGGTTTGTGAACTAGCTGATGCTACGGTAGCAGACTAATAACATTTCTTTGCTGTCATGACTGCTGCTTCACAGGTCTTCCAATGGGCTCTATAGCATAATCTATCAGATTCAGTATGGGTTTGCTGCCAGCTTCGTCCTAGACATCTCCCAGACTTCTTCAGGTCACAGAGTCCTGTAGTAGTGAACCAGGGGGAAGGATTACACTCCAGGGGCAGGCATGGTTGTAGAAGGGCAACTGTGTTAATAGCTTCAAAGAACTTCACATTTCACATTATGCTGGAATAATTTGTTTTTAAATCTCTAAAGGACAACTGGACTTCTGCTTTAAAAGCTTATATGAGTGGAGAGCCAGAAAAGTGTTTCATTTAGCAATCCTGAAACCCTCTCTGGAGCTGAGAGGGTAAAATCCAACATATTGATATTACCTAAGTGACATTCTAAAATGCTCTGATGATGAGCTACCATTTGCATTCTGCTGTTCTCACAATCCCAGCAGCAAAACTCACACAGGTAGGACATAAAGATGTCAGAATGTAAGTGATGAAAAATTAGAGAAAGCACCACTGAACGGTCTTATCTTGCAGTCTGTTTTCCAACCCAAATGTGAGGAATATAAGAAAAGCCAAGAAGGAAGAAAAATAACTCCTCAGTATTTCTTTGGGAGACATGTGCTAAGTACTCCCTAAAGATATGATAACATGTACCTGGGGATTGGGAGCATATGCAAGAGCAAGGCTTTTCAACTGTATAAAGGCTTAATATCTGATTACAGCAGTAGCAACATCTTTCACAAGAATAGTTTGCTCCCCACACTGGGTAAGATGTGAAGCTATTTGAGAATTAGAGCAGACTGCAAGATTACCTAGGCCTTTATTTTCCAAGCATGATTGTCAAACATTAAAGTCAGTCATTGCAAGAAGGCTTATGACTTCCGCTTTTCTGCAGGATCCAGCAATAAGCTCCTGTAGCGTCAGCCAGGCTATGGTGCATTTGCACAGCTCATAATCCCAAAGGGTGAAGAGACAACTGTTTTGTAGGCATATTAGAAATATGACAGGGAAAAAAAATTGGTTTGGCTTTAGTGCAAATCGATACAAGCCAACACAAATAAATACATTCTTGCAATGTTTCAAAAGATAACTTTGGTAAGTTTCCGACAAGAAAGAAATTTATCGCTACAGGGCAATCCATTAGAATGCCTACCCTGTTCGCCAGCAGACTGATGAGACTCTGAACTCTTAGTCATTCTTGAGACTGGAACAGAACATACCACAACTCTTAAGTGCCCTGGAGACCATCATTACTGAACCAAAGCTTTTTGTCCATTATACCTTCATCTCATAATATTCTGATACCAAGGCTCTTACACTAGACATTTGATGCCACAGACAAATCCCATTGGCTCTGCAGAAATGAGATACCAGGCAGAATAGAAGCAGTTGCTGGACAATAACGACATTAAGAGACAGAAGGTGAGACCAGATGACAGTTCAGTGGTTGGTTCTTTTACAAATCATCATGGAACCACTGTGCTTACAAGTTTCATTTGTCCCTTAAGGCAAAGCTTCAGGGACAAGGAAAATGTGCAGCAGAGATCTGGAGGCACATGGGCCAGTTCCATTATTACTAAGAATATTGCATACTACTGTCTTGAACAGAAACTCCCTGGGCAATCTACTGACAGAATAATGATGAGCAAGGCTTCAACCCTGTATTTACTTACTCAGCACTAAGCTCCACTGAATATACTGGGATATACCCTGATACAAAGGAACAGAATATACTCCCTTCTTCCCAAGCCCTCTCAATTTAGCTGCTGTCACAATTGCTACGTATTTTTGTCTCATGGTGGTATTGAATTTCAGTAAATATAATAGTTGTGTTTTTGGGTAACATAGGCACAGCCCCCCAGCTGGTCTAGGTTTATGACAGCAGCTAAATTGAGAGGGCTTGGGAAGAGGGGGTATATTCTGTTCCTTTGTATAATCATTGAATTGCTACGTATTTTCCCCATATAGGAACTACTAGGATGGGGTGCCTCTGAGGTTTCTGATGCAAGACAGATTCCTGCTACAAAACTCTCTATACAATGAGAATCCCTAGCCTTGATACCCATGTCAGAGATGATGACGACAGTTAAGCAGTTATTCGTAGTCAAATTTACTTCTCATAAAAATAATTATATTCTTAATGTCTTATCTCCAGGTAAATGTAACCAAGCATCCTAAAGCGAAGTGACGTAACTGCTTCACCCCTGCTTATTTAACACCCAGATCAATCATTTGCCCTCAAAAATAACATTAGTTGCCCTCCTTTAGTCTTGCCTGGAATTAGGTAGGAAGGTACTGGTGAAAATGGATGCGTAATAAGCAGACCTCCATCACAGAAAAAGGCACTTATTGCCAAAAAAAAAATGAACAGCAAGACATAAATGCACATCACAGTGCAGTCTAAAACACAATTACATCCTTCCAAGTCCACTAAAATCAATGAGCTCAGAAGGATGCAGTTCTGCATAGGATTGTGCCATGGTTCTTCTAAAGACATAAATTGGTGCACAAGTAGGTGCACAACTTCCAGGAGATGACTGGAGATCTCCCACTGTTACAATTCATTTCCAAAGATCAATTCACCTGACCACTTTGGGTGGTGGACTCTGTAGTCCCTCCCCCAAACCCCACCTTCCCTAAGCCCCACCCCTAATTCTCTATACATTTCCCAAGCCTGAACTGGCAACCCTACCTACTAAGCACAAGACAGCCAATGTGGTGTCGGGTTAGAGCACCCAACTAAAGCTACAAAGGTCACTGGATGAATGCCCTTGGGCCAGTCATTCTCTGCCCTAGCCTACCCCACTCACAGAGGTCCTTTAACATGAAGTGGTGGTGGGAATTATCACACATATTGCCCAGCACACTTTAAGAAGAAGAAGAAGAGTTGGTTCTTATATGCCGCTTTTCTCTCCCCAAAGGAGTCTCAAAGCGGCTTACAGTCGCCTTCCCATTCCTCTCCTCACAACAGACACCCTGTGGGGTGGGTGAGGCTGAGAGAGCCCTGATATCACTGCTCGGTCAGAACAGTTTTATCAGTGCCGTGGGGAGCCCAAGGTCACCCAGATGGTTGCATGTGGGGGAGCGCAGAATCGAACCTGGCATGCCACACTGGAAGTCCGCACTCCTAACCACTACACCAAACTGGCTCTCTTAAGGGGAAGCATTAAGTTTTAAAAAGCAATATGAATGATCTGGTATGACAGCACCTGCCCACCCCCAACCTCCATGTTTAGTGGCACTCAACTGCGATAGCTGCATCAATGTGTTCCAAATGGTATGTCTTTTTGTGCCCTCAGTTATTAAGGAAGGCTTTGCTTTTCTCAGGACAAGCCAGATACTCTCAATTTCCCCCTTCCCCGTGACACTGGAAGTCTTTATAAGTCACTTTCCCTCCCCGAACATAGCGGGGAGTCTAACCCCCCCCTTTTCTCTCGCCCCGTACTTTTGTCCTCCTTGAACCCCCAAAAACAAGCTGCTCGGGGCGGGTCGTTCAAAACGAGCGGCCGTCAGGGGCTGCCCGGCCCCAAGCTGCCAGGGGGCACCCACCGAGGCGCAGGAAAGGCAGCCGGCGCCGAAGTTGAACTCACTGCCCGCCCCTCGGAGAGCCACCGGGTCTCCCCGCGCGAACGTCCCTCCCCCCCCCCCGGGCCTGGCCCTCCCACAGCGTCGCCGACCCCCTTCCAGCCATGCCCATTTGCTGCTGCGGCTGCTTTTGTGCCGCGCAGCCAACGGCGGGCAAACTACGAAGCAGTTGGGCTGCTTACCCTGCAGTTCAGGCGCTCGACGCTGAAGCCTCTGGTTCAGTCAAGCGCCCGCCGAGGAGGAGAAAGGCGGAGCATTGGGAGGGAGGGAGGGAGGGGCGCGGGACACCGACCAGCCTGCCCAGAAGACCCCTGGAAAGCCGCAGCCTCCCCTGCGGAGAAGGCAGCCAGAGCCGCCAGCCCCCGGCACGAGAGTTCACTGTGGCGCGGCTGCCATGCCGCGCGGCTCTCCCTTTTCCCGGCCGCTTTCTCCGGCTGACTGGCTGGCCCTACAGCTAGCAAACCAGCATGCACCGCACCGACGTGTCACTTCCTCGAGGGGCTTCCCGGCACTCCCTGCTTTGTAGTTTACACCGCCGCTTTTCGCTGTCTTGCTGCTGAAATTCGGGCACCCTGGAAATCAGAAAGGGTCGCTCGGAAGGACGTGCCGAGACTTAATTGGCCGCAGCCTCTGCCTTGGGGTTGGGATTTGCACTCGCGTTGTCGAATTCCCCAGCCCTCCTCTCCGATGGAGCATGTCTAGCGTCGGGCTGCCCAGGTGCTTTGAAAGAAACATGCGGTTTTAAAGCAGAGATAAGATTACTTTCAAAGCGGCAGCAGGCTGAGCAGTAGGGGATCTTACAATCTTAAATCCAGGCCAGCCTGTGGTGCCTGCGGCTGCTCACCAATCAGTACAATACAAGCCATTTTTAAAGACATCAGTATAATCTAGGCTGACCACGTTTGAGCGCAGGCCAGCAGCAATACAGCAAGCGCTCCGGCTGCCAACTGGGTTGAGAAATTCCTGAAGATTCAAGGGTGGAGCTTAGGGGAGGCGTGGTTTCGCGTGGGAAGGGACCTCAACTGGGTATGATGGCAAAGAAACTGCACTATCCAAAGCAGGCGTGTTCTCCAAGGGAACCCGATCTCTGTCTGTTGTCAAATGAACTGTAATTCCAGGAAATCTCCAGATTAGACATGGGAGCTGCCCAGATACTGGAAACCATGGGTGAGAAAGGACAGCAAACAAATACCTTATGCCTAGTGCTAAAAAGACAACCGGGAAAATGGCTGCCGGTCTTCCTCCAGGTGAGGTTCACTAAATCGAGCATAACATTAAGAGGCCCTTTCCCTGGTCATAGCCAGCCCTCTGTAGCTTATCTGTTTGGGTTGAAACCACCATGTGCGGTCTGCAGATTGCCTGGAATTTTAAACTGGTCTACAGACATCAGTTCCCCTGGAGAAAATGGCTGATTTGGAGGGCTGCTAAGGCCTCTCCTCTCCCCAACCCCCCAGCTTCATTCCCATGTCCAAGAATTTAGCAACGTGCAGTTGGCAACCCATGCAACAGAGGAGGAGTTGGCAATGCAGGGGGTCCCTTGATTCCAATCTACTGTGACAGTGACTTCTCATCTATCAATTCCATAATACACACTTAAAACACAGATCCACATCCGCCTTTATGTGTGAAAGACTACAAAGTCATAGCAATAATTGACATTTCAGAATATTCTTCTGTCATAAGATCAGGAGTTAAAGCAAACAAAGCTCACAATTTAGCATTGCATGGCAAAATCGTAATGTTCTGTTTAGCTGATTTTTTTAATGGATTACTTAAAAACTAGTAAGAGGATATATGTGTAAATCAGAGTACACAATAATGACTTTGTAACTTGCAGAATACTCAGACTGCTTCCGCATCCCATGTTGCTCTTCTTATTGCAGATACACAGTATTTTCTGTGACAAACCCTTGCTTCCCATTTTCCCCCTCCCATCCAGACACTGAGTGTAGTAGGGAAAGCATAATTGGGACTAGCAGTATACATACATTTTTTTAAAGACTGGCAAAGCATGTGACAAGGGAGAAATAGTTATAAAGCAATACTGAAAAAGTGGGGTCAATTGTGGAGAGTTGGAAATTCACACCATCCCATATGCATGGTAACTGCACCTGTTTTGCATAGAATCCTTCCTGAAAAACTTGGTGCATGCAGCAAGGAGGATGAGAATTAATTTTAAATGTATATATTGCTGTTTTTTCTGGCGACCAAAGAAGTTTTAAAGATGTATTTGAAAGCACAATAAGTGGAATAAATATACAGGTGACAACAGAAATCAGAACAAAATTTAAAAGCCAACACATTTGATCACCAAACATCCAACAGGATTTTAGTAGGTTGTTTCACTTCTGAAAAGTTAGATAAGAAATTACTCTTCCATACAAAATAGCCATGGCTTCACTGCCTAAATTCACACCAGGTGTATCAATAAACCACCAGAACACCTAGGTGTTTCAAACTAAGATTGAACAGTGGCCCTTTCTGGGTAGAGAAATTCCTTCAGGGACCCATTAAAGGCTTTAAACATTAGAGCCTTGAGTAAAGATCAAGAGTAAACTAGCGGCGATTTGGAGGGGAAAAGGAGTGAGCCGCGACAGCTGAGACAAAGGGGGACCTTGAATTTACCATCCTCCCCCTTTAAGATCCTTCGGCTGGCTGGAACTGAGTCTCTTCTGCCTGAACTGGTAGATTGCCAGAGTTCAGCTTGCTGCGTCATAGACCGAGAGGAACTGAGGAAGAACTTGTTCCTTGGCGCCCTCTTGTGGCGACAAAGATTCTTCTGGGATAAAGAAGAACTAGTACAGCCAAAAAATCTGATAGCTGTTGTTGGAGCTGTGGGAGATGCTGGGAGAAAATTATTAGGGCGGCTGGAGTGGCCTTAAGTGGAGTTGTGGGGGAGAGGGGAAGCTAGAGAGCCCCGAAAGGCGGGATCTGGCAGATCCTCTCCTCTGTGAGGTTAGACCAGCTGTTAGGTGTCAGGTTGGGTTGGGTGGGCTAGGGGGGATTTTTGTAGGGGGCTGTGTAGGGAGGGTGAGGTTAGGGTGGGTTAGGGAGGGAACTGGTAGCAGCTAGGTTAAATTAGATTAGTTAGATTGGTTAGGGCCAGTGAGAGGGAGGAGCTACAGCCGCTCTACCCAAAGTATTGCAGTAATTAGATAAGGTTGGGGCCAATATACAGGGCACTACTGGACGTGGCTAGACATGGCATGGTCTGCCAGACAGGAACGACAGAGTGGGCATGGAAGGGGAGAGGGGGTTATAACCCAACCTGGGAGAATTATTCCAGCACTTCTGGGCCAAGGGAGGTATGGCGGTGGGAGGAGGTTCAATAATAGGGGGAGAGCGGCACACGCAGGTCCAGAAAGGCCCCGACCGTGGAAACACGGTAGGTGGCCTGGTCGATGTGCTCGCTGTCCTTCAAACCTCCGTCCCATCCCCAAATCTGTAGGAGAGAGGGCTAGGGCGGAGCCGGTGCTGATGCTATGCAACGCCAGGTCGATCAAGAACAAATCCTCAACCCTGCGGGACTATTTCGCAGGGCATGGGGTAGACCTGGCGTGCATCACCGAGAGCTGGGTGCGCGAAGGTGAAACAGTCGCCCTTAAAGATCTTGCGCCACCCGGCTTCTCGGTCCTCCATCAGCCCCGGCTCCATGGTAGGGGGGGTGGGGTGGCGATCCTAGTCCGGGACAGCTATGCCTTCAGGGCTCTCCCAGCACCATCGATCCCAGGAGTTGAATGTGTCGGCCTGACGTGGGAATCGGTCGAGAACGTGGCCATCTGGGCGGTGTACCGTTCACCCACTGCCCCGCCCGATGCCCTGCTGGGCCTGCTGGAGGCGGCGGCCGCCTGGACATTGCAGTTCCCCAAATTATTAATTTTGGGGGACTTTAATGTCCATGCGGATTCGTCGGCTCCAGGACTTGGCCTGGACCTGGTGTCGGCCATGGCGACACTGGGGTTCTCGCAATTTGTTGCTGGTCCCACTCATCAGGCTGGCCACACCCTGGATCTGATCTTTGGTGCTGGTGTTGAGATCGATCTGGTGGCTAACAACATCGTTCCGTGGTCTGACCACCATACCCTGAAGGCTCGCCTACGGATGCCACCCCTCCCCTGTTTGGGTGACGGACGCATTTTAGTCCGCCCACGGAGACTTATGGAATCCGAAGGATTCCTGAATGCTCTGCGGGACCCGATGCCCTCCGGTGTCTCGTTGGAGGCCTTGGTGGAGGACTGGCAGTCCCGCCTGTTGGCCGCCATTGACGAGATAGCTCCTGAGCGCCCTCTCCGCCCTCGCCTCAAGCAGGCCCCGTGGTTTACCGCGGAGCTTCGGGAGAGGAAGAGGGAGGTGAGACGGCTAGAGCGAGTGTGGCGGAAGACCCGCGACGAAGCTACAAGAACATCTCATCGCACGCTTATGAGGGCGTATGAGATGGCGGTGAAAGCGGCAAAGTGTGACTACTTTGCTGCGGAAATCGCGTCCGCTAGCTCTCGCCCAGCCCAATTATTTAGGATAGTTCGGACCCTTACTGCCCTCGAAGGAGGGCATCAAAATAGTAGTCAATTGGAACTAGGCTGCGAGGCTTTTGCGAGCTATTTTGCGGATAAGATCTTGTCGCTCCGTCGTGACCTTACTGCCACAGTTGATACAGTTCGTGAACTAGAAGCTCCGTGGCCGTTACGGGGGATCAGGTTTGATGGCTTCAGGCGGCTCTCTTTATCCGAAGTGGACAAATTGCTAGGGTCGGTGAGGGCGACCACTTGCCCCCTTGATCCCTGTCCGTCGTGGTTGCTTAAGATCAGCGACCCACGGATAGGTGTTCCCCTGAGGGAGATTATAAACCTCTCCCTTACATCGGGAGAATTCCCTCAGCGGCTCAAGGAGGCAGTGGTTCGCCCTCTTCTGAAAAAACCATCGCTGAATCCGCGGGACCCCGCCAGCTACCGCCCGGTATCGCATCTTGCATTCCTGGGCAAGGTGGTTGAGAGGGCCGCCGCGGACCAGCTCCTAGCATTTTTGGAGGAAACTTCGGCCCTTGATCCATACCAGTCTGGCTTCCGTCCTGGCCATGGGGTGGAGACTGTGCTGGTCGCCCTGACAGATGATCTCCGGCGCCAGCTGGACCGGGGCGGGTCGGCCATTCTCGTGCTATTAGACCTGTCAGCCGCATTTGATGTGGTTGACCACGAGCTCTTGGTTCACCGCCTCGCTGATACTGGGATTGGAAGGGTGGCTCTTAAATGGCTATCCTCCTTTCTAGAGAACAGATCACAGAGGGTCGCTGTGGGGGAGGAGTTATCCGACTCCTTTGCACTCCCATGTGGGGTGCCACAGGGAGCGGTGCTCTCCCCCACGTTATTTAACATCTATATGCGTCCCCTGGCTCAGCTGGTACGGAGTTATGGGCTTGGGTGTCACCAGTACGCTGATGATACCCAGCTCTATCTCTTGATGGATGGCCGGCCAGATCTCCCCCCAGAAAAATTCGCCAGTTGTTTGGAAGCAGTGGCTGGATGGATCAGGAAGAGCCGCCTGAGACTCAACCCCTCTAAGACGGAGGTCCTTTGGCTAGGCCGAAGGGAGCAGGAACAGGAAGCGCGTCTTCCCTGCCTGGACGGGGTACAATTGTCATCTGTGCCCCAAGCCAGGAATTTGGGAGTGATTCTGGATGCCTCACTTTCCATGGAGGCCCAGGTCACTAAGGTAGCCCGGACGGCGTTTCTCCATCTACGCCAAGCTCGGCTACTAGCGCCCTACCTGCCCCCGGAACACCTGGCCACTGTGATCCATGCAACGGTTACTTCTAGATTAGACTTCTGTAACTCGCTCTACGCGGGCCTACCCTTGTCTCTAACCCGGAAGTTACAGCTGGTACAGAATGCAGCTGCACGGGTCCTCACTAAATCATCTTGGAGGTCCCATGTTCAGCCTCTGCTGAAGCAGCTGCACTGGTTGCCAGTTTGTTTCCGGATCAGGTTCAAGGTTTTGGTACTAACCTTTAAGACTATACGCGGCTTGGGTCCTGCATACTTGAGGGACCGCCTATCTCCTTATGCCCCCCGCAGGGCACTTCGCTCTGCGGGTAAGAATCTGCTGATGATCCCAGGACCCCGGGAGGCACGCCTGGCCTCGACAAGGGCCAGGGCCTTTTCGGTCCTGGCCCCTACCTGGTGGAATGAGCTCCCTGAAGAGCTGCGGGCCCTGTCGGAGCTCTCTGAGTTCCGCAGAGCCTGCAAAACGGAGCTCTTCCGCCAGGCGTTTGTCTAAGGCCGGGTGATGGCCCGGGGCTAAGATCGGACCCCTCTCCCCGGAGGGGGGAGGCCAGTACTAAACTGACCTGGTTCCCCAGAGTGTTCCATCCTATGCCCAATTATCCTCCGTTCCCTTCTGCTCATCCAGTGGGCCTGTACGGGAATAGTTTTAATCGCCATCATTGTGACTTAGTCATTGTTTTAATGGGGTTTTAATGGGGTTTTAATGGGGAATTTTAATGGTTAATATATTGTATTTGTATTAAAATGTTGTGAACCGCCGCGAGCCGGTTTCCGAGAGCAGCGGTCATACAAATCAAATAAATAAATAATAATAAATAATAGTGAAACTAGCATAAAACAAGCTATCGATGTAAAAATAGGCAGCTAAGAACAGAAATTTCTTCATTTTGGGGGGCAACCGTTGGAACAGCACATTTCAGTGGCCCGTCCTGGAATTCTATAAGCCTGAACTATCATAGCAAAGTCAGATGTAGACGGGACAAGAGCCTACGCACCAAGTACGGATGAAGGCAAATAGCAGGTACTCTTACCTGCTTTTCCAAAAATAGGCCACAGTCCAAAATAAACCTTCTGCTCATTACTTGAAATGATAAACATGCACTCTACTAATCACAATCAAACATATTCCTTCCAAAACAATGAAATTCCCAACTAGTCTTTTGTTCACTCTTATCAGGATGAAAATGTCTTATATTCCCCCTGGCTCCGGAATTGGTGGTATTTTCATATAGGAAATTATAAATACTCTTTAACATTCTTTCAGTATCTCAAAAAAGGCAAGTGTATTTAAATGCAATTAATTTAATTAACCAATTAAAGCATGACTAATGAACTACATTATTTAACTGTCTGACAACCATGTAAAAAGTATCCAAGGGCAACTATTCTGGCAAGTAAATAAATTCCCAAATGCAACCTCAGAGTGTACATGCTTTAATCAAGGAACCCCATCTGTTGTTTTTCTCTCTCTGGCATGATACAGTTCTGCTTGTTAGAGACCACGAGCCCTACAGCATTATTAATAAATTATCATCTCTCAATGGATAAAAACCCATTTTCTATACCTTAAGGCTGCCAATACTGAGTTTGGGGTCACTCTTCCTTCTCCAAGTCTCTTACATTACTTTCTCTTGTTCTTGCTACTGTTGTTTGCTCTCCTCGGGCTTTGAATTTGGGATCCTCAGTTCTTCACTTTCCTGCTCTCATCTTAACACAGCCCGCGGTGCCGCGGGCGCTGCGGACTAAATAAAGCCATAAGGGCTGTGTGGGAGGAGTTAGGGCGGGCTCTGTCCGGGATGAGGAAGGGTGCCGATTGGCCCCTTCCTCTGGACAGACCATTGGTCGGGCCAATCCCCACCCTACTGACAAGGAAGCAACTGCGAGCCGTTGCTTCCTTGCCGGTGGCCTGACGCGACGGAGGCGCAAAGCGCCTCCGACGCATCAGGCCGCCGCTCAAGGGAGCCCCCGGCAGTCGCACGGAGCGCGGCTGCCGGGGGCTCCCTGCCCAGCGCCTTGATGCGCTGAGAGGCACGAATCGCCTCTCGCCACGTCAAGCCGCACCACAAAGGAGCCCCCGGCCTCGAGGAACACAACGCCGCGAAAAAAGATGGCTGCCGGCCAGAAGACGCCGCAAAGGAGCCGCCCACCGCTCAAGGGAGCCCCCCGGCCTCGAGGAACACAACGCTGCGAAAAAAGATGACCGCCGGGCAGAAGACGCCGCAAAGGAGCCGCCCGCCACTCAAGGGAGCTCCCGGCAGTCGCGTGGAGCGCGGCTGCCGGGGGCTCCCTGCCCAGCGGCTTGACGCGGCGAGAGGCGCAAAGCGCCTCTCGCCGTGTCAAGCCGCACCACAAGGGAGCACCCCGGCCTTGAGGAACACACCGCCGCAAAAATAAATGCCCGCCGGCCAGAAGACGCCGCGAAGGAGCCGCCCGCCGTCGCTACAGCCCTCTCACCGGTAAACCACCTTTCCTCACACTACTCTCCCCAGTCCCTCGCTCTGCCCCCGCCTGCTAGCGCCCAATGTATTTGATATACAATGGGCTTTTTTACTAGTAAGAACATAAGAGAAGCCATGTTGCATCAGGTCCACGGCCCACCCAGTCCAGCATCACAGTGGCCAAAAGACAGGCACCATCACCCTTCTTTAAAGAATGTGAGAATCAACATGCATTTTTATAATTGAGTATGAAATTTGATCCAGTTTTTTAAGCCCTAGCTGTATTTAAAAACTAGATGTAGTTTGTTTTTCCTTTTAAATTACAGAAAATCCTCCCTTAAACTCAACATTCCTGCGAAATCATTATCCCTAATCTCTAGTATTATTAATACCAATAGGGGACAAGCCGTTGCCATTCAGGAATACAATGGGTGCTAGATTGGGGACCTGGAAAGGCTGCAGGCTGGGGCGGGGAACTCACCGGCAGGGGCTGCTCTCATGCAGCTGGGACTTGCAGCCTCCAAACTTCCCTCAGAGTGAAGTGGAAGGAGGAGGGGATGGTCAGGGGTGGGGGACAGAAGGTGATTGGCTGGCCACTGAACAGACAGGCAAGTTAGTTGGAGGAGGCACGAAGAAGAGTTGGTTCTTATATGCCGCTTTTCTCTATCCGGAGTCTCAAAGCAGCTTAGTCGCCTTCCCTTTCCTCTCCCCACAACAGACACTCTGTGAGGTGGGTGAGGCTGAAAGAGCGCAGCTTTATCAGCGCTGTGGCAAGCCCAAGGTCACCCACCTGGCTGCATGGGGGGGGAGTACAGAATCGAACCCAACTTGCCAGATTAGAAGTCCGCATTCCTAACTACTACACCAAACTGACTCTCAGTCCAATTCCCGCAGAATGCAGGAAATGTACAACTACCTGCCCACCCACAGTGACCCTAATTCCATGCCCAGATGAAGTACCCCCCCCAAAAAAAAACACCAGAATCCCTGGTCAGTCTACCCTGGCGGAAATTCACCTCCCAACCTCAAAGTGGCAATCGGCATTTCCCTGGGCATGTGAGAAAGGGCCACAAGAGCCAAGCATGAACAAGTTTAAAGTAGCCCCGTGACCTAAGTTTTAATTCTTGTCCTTTACTTGATTGTCTGTTCAACTCATATTGCGATAAAACTGGCCAAGAACCTCTCGGCATAGAATTATAGAGTTGAAAGGGACCTCCAGGGTCATCTAAACATCTAGTCATGTTTAGAACTAAAATCAGGTACATCTGAATAGTTTGAGCAGCTACAACAGAACTAAAATTAGAACTGGACCAGAAAATCAGAACTAAAATTAGTTTGAGCACTGAGAAGTTACAAAATGTTGGTACTTAAGATGTATTTTTAAAGTTATTTCCTCATTACTATTTTAACCCTTTTTTACTTAGCCTAATTTGATAGAACCTTATATTAAAACTTTGGCATGGGGGTGTACTTACCCTCTCCTCACATCTGCTAAACTCACCTGTTTATTCCCTAAACATTTTATTACTGGAGTTGACATTTCAGCACTGGGCCTGCCTCCTATCTGTATGCATTCTTACAGGAGGCTGAAATTCCTTATTATTGAATTCATTAATTTGAAAGATATTAATTTGAAAGATCTGAACCCTGGGTTTGGACCACCATAAATCATACACCCCTACATTCAGGGGACTCTCCCCTTCAAGGGGATATAACTGTTTCCTGGTCCAAAGGCAAATTCTTGTGCCAGTTACTCCAAAGTAGGGTGAAGGCGGTGGGAAGGACAGCAGCAAGGGCACACATGGGATCCAAACTGTAACCCAAAACTAGATGGCCCTGCTTTGGATCAGGAAGCAAAACATGTCTTCTCAGAGGGCAGAGTCCCCTGAAGGTAGAGGGGTATGGCATGTGATGGTCCAACCTTTATTTTGGGATGCAGAGGGCATGCAGTCTTCCCAGGTCCTTATTCAAATCTTCTTTGAAATACAGGCTTCTCTGGGGCACTCTGAACAGAAGCTTGTGGTGCCAGAACTAATGTTTGGATTGAGCACTGCTGCATGTCCTCTTGCAGGCTGGAAAGTCTCCAGTTGTTGTTTGAGGTGGTCCAAAGATTGTTTTGGGGTACAGCCTGGCCCTAATGTCCACCTGTGTAAAGTGGGTATACCCCACTTTGGAGTTGTTGTTGTTATGTGCGAAGTCGTGTCCGACCCATCGCGACCCCATGGACAATGATCCTCCAGGCCTTCCTGTCCTCTACCATTCCCCGGAGTCCATTTAAGTTTGCAAACTTTGGAGTAGCTGGCCCCAAAATTGGGCTTTGACCAGGAAACAGCCCTGAATATCAGGGGGGTGAGTTATGGTGATCCAAATTTTATATTAGGGTTCAGAGATTTCAAATTCTTCTTAGCAGTTTTGGTTGAATTCACAAATAAGTAATGAATTAGGAATTGGGAACTAGGAACCAACTTCAGTCTCCTCATTCTTATCAAGCCTTGCAACTACCAGTTGGCCAATATAACTAGAAATCTCTATTTTCTAATTATTTCCCCATAAGGCTCTTAACTCTTAATCCTCTCCATTTCTTCCTTTTTTCTGACCCCAACTTGCATTTTCTCTTTGCCATGTAGACTTTACTCCTTAATAGCACTTAGTTCACTGCCTTCCTTTTTCTTCTCAACTGCATTTGAATTTCTTTAACTTACTGCAATTGTGTCCATAATCTCACTCCTTCTGTATCTATCTCCTCTACATGGTTCTTTCCAGAGCCTTCATTCTCCAAATATCAATCTTCCAGTTAAGCCTGAAATTAACTTTTGTTTTTGTTGCTTGTAGCCTTTCCTCCTGTAGTTCTCTGCCATTGGAATATCCTTCATCTCGCCATCGTTAATATGTATTTCATTAAAGTAAATGTTGTACATCTGTTTGCAGTGTCCCACTGGAGTTAGCAACATGCCATATGACAATGAAGTAAGGAACCATGCACTGTAGACATCTTTTTAGTCCCATAGCATAGTCATGCCCTTAGATGGAAGCTTCTTAGGGAATACTTTGTTCTTGTATGAAAATGGTTGATCACCATAATTGCTACTACTGAAAGGCAAAATAAGACTAGAAACTACAGTGCTAACCACACATTTGGCAAAATGTATTACATTTCTTGATCCACCACATCCTTCTTCTTGTGACTGATTAGCT
Source organism: Paroedura picta (assembly GCF_049243985.1). Lineage (NCBI taxonomy): Eukaryota > Metazoa > Chordata > Lepidosauria > Squamata > Gekkonidae > Paroedura > Paroedura picta. The sequence continues at coordinate 98,497,971 of NC_135373.1, forward strand.
GTAAAATACACACTAGGGATTCACATTTACCATACTTGACCCTCCCCATCTGAATATGAAGGTAATTCAGAAAAGAGATTATTTACCCAAGTCAAGTGCTTAGTGAATGTATGAGTTATGCAACAAAACCCCGAAATGAAGTTAAAGTTCCAAGGAAAAAAGAAAACAAAAAACAGAAAATGGATTTTCAAAAGTTTTATTATAGAGTTGTATACTGAACAGCTAACTAAACCATTTGTTATTTCTGGAACAGTTTCTTTTCTCTGACACTATGTTTAAGTCTGACTGGAAAAAAGTTGCAAAGGCAAGTTGCTTTATCCATCCATGATGTTTCTGTGCAGCACTGGATTTTTCCCCTTATCTCAGTCTCTAATGTGTGAGAGTGACACCGCCACACCTCCAAGACATCTGAATTCAAAGGCATGAGTGAAAAACCAAAGAAAGTAAGAGCTGTGAAGACATACTGCCTAGAAAAGGTTTACAGTGGTGTTTAGGAGCTGATCGCAAAGGCAGCCCAAGTGGCATATTACCATCTGCACCAAGCTAGGCTGCTAGTGCCCCACCTGTCCCCAGAACATTTGGCCACAGTGATCCATACAACGGTCACTTCCAGGTTAGACTTATGTAACTCACTGTATGCAGGCCTTCCCGTCCCTGACCTGGAAATTGCAGTTGGTGCAAAATGCGGCTGCTAGAATCCTCACAAGCTCATCCATATCCAGCCTGTACAGAGGCAGCTGCATTGGTTACCAATTAGCTTCCAGATCAAGTCCATGGTTCTGCTTACCTTTAAGGCCATCCGTGGCCTGGGTCCCACATATCAGAGGAACCACTTGTCTCCTTATGTCCCCCAAAGGGCTTGTCGCTCTGTGGGTTTGAATCTGCTGGTTGTCCTCAGTCTCTGGGAGCTCCATCTGGCCTCGACCAGAGCCAGGGCTTTTTCAGTGGAATGAGCTCCCAGAAGAGCTGAGGATCCTGATGGAGCTACCACAGTTCCGCAGGGCCTGCAAGATGGAGCTCTTCTGCCAGGCATTTGGTTGAGGCCAGGCCAGGAAGATCGGGTCCCCCCTGTATAGGCCCCATGTGACAAACATTTGGGCATGAGGTACCTCTCCTGAGGGCTGTGGTGGATCACTGTCATCAGGCATGGATGGGTGGGGAGGGAAGGACATAGTTTGGATTTTGCTGCCAATATTGTTTTATTTTATGTGGCTTTATGGATTTTTAAAGGTAAAGGTATCCCCTGTGCAAGTACCGGGTCATGTCTGACCCTTGGGGTGACGCCCTCTAGCGTTTTCATGGCAGACTCAATACAGGGTGGTTTGCCATTCCCTTTCCCAGTCATTACCGTTTTTTTTTAAGAGCCTCTTGTGGCGCAGAGTGGTAAGGCAGCAGTAATGCAGTCTGAAAACTCTGCCCATGAGACTGGGAGTTCGATCCCAGCAGCCGGCTCAGGGTTGACTCAGCCTTCCATCCTTCCGAGGTCGATAAAATGAGTATCCAGCTTGCTGGGGGGTAAACGCTAATGACTGGGGAAGGCACTGGCAAACCACCCCGTATTGAGTCTGCCATGAAAACCATAGAGGCCGTCACCCCAAGGGTCAGACATGACTCGTTGCTTGCACAGGGGATACCTTTACCTTTTTATGGATTTTTACTTTAAACTGCCACAAACCAGCAGGGTCCAGGAGTGGCAGTTAATAAAAGCAAATATAAACAAACTAGATATTAAGCCCGCTGTGGCCAAAATACAGCGGGCCCTAGCATGGTGGGTGGGTGGAGGGATGGGGTGAAGGAAGGAGGAAAAGGAGAAAGAGAGACAGAGAGAAAGACAGAAAGAAAGGGAGGAAGATAGAGACAGAAGAAGAGGGAGAGAAACAGGTAGCCAGAAAGAGGCAGATGGGAGAGAGGGAGGAAGGAAGAAAGGGAAAAACAAAGGGAATGCTGGGAAGAAGGGAAGGATAAAGGAAATGTTGGGAGGAAGGGAGGAACAGAGAAAGGTAGGTGGCCTGAAAGGGGACTTTGCGGCCTACTGCTGGGCCTAGGGGCAAGCTCGGCTGCCCCAGGGCCTGGCAGAAGGCTCGGGAAAGCGGCGGCAGGCTTTGCGGCCTTCTGCCGGGCCCAGGGGCAGGCAAGGCTGCCCCAGGGGCCGGCAGAAGGCTCCCTGGGCGAGGGGAAGCTGGCCGGAGGGCTTACCGCTGGGGAAGGCTTCTTCCTCTGAGCGGCGACTCCCCAGCCGGCTCAGGCAAGGCTGGGCCAACCAGCCAATGGGGAGCCGCGCTTCGCGGCTCCTGATTGGGCCCTTCGAGTTTTTATCCCGGACAGAGCCCGCCCATTCTCCTCCCCTTTAGCCCTTACTCCTTTATTTAATCTGCTCCACAGGAGCGGTTAAAGATATGTCTGGCTATTTTACTGTATTTTTTTAATCTAATATTTTCTTTGCATCATAGTGTGTCTGAGCTCAAATGATAAAAAAGACCCAAATCAGAAAATGACACACTGAAAAAAAGAAAGCTAATAGACACCTCCTCATAAAATAGATAACAACTACCAACCTCATCTGAACTTCCCTCCCAGCCACATTGCTGCCTGCATCTGACACTCGGTCATTCTTGCCAAAGGATACACCATGCTTTGATGGGTCTGTTGAATCCTGCTTGTTGAGGGAAGGCTTTCCAGCAAGTTTTGGATAGATGCTCTCTGGGATGAATCCAGTTGGCATTTCCCATTCTGAAGCTGGTATTGAAGTGAAAGGTATTATGGAAATAATTAACAAGGATGTTCCTTCACTTCCTCCAATAGCAATAAAAGGCATGTCCAAGAGCAATAAAAAACCTGTCCAAATGGCAGCATTCCGTGCTGCTGGCTTAACACGGTAGCATTACACCAAAAGCACAGAAAGCGTATGGGGAAAGCCTTTCAGATAAAGAAAGTATCTTTTACCCAGTTTACCTTTCAAATGTCAAAATATCTCATTTCTGCATAGCGGTTGGCAATACTGGTCCTGTTCCCGTCTGGGATCTGTATTGATACAAACTGAAAGGAGACCTGCATCTATGCACACATGTAGCTCTGCTGCATTCAGGATAGCATAAGGTTACTCTTCTCCCCATCTCATTTTTTTGTACTGACAACTGATAAGATAGAAGCTGGAAGAACGATCTTAATCTTGACCTCACAGTCAGCTCATATTTACCGAATCATCTTTGTCAAACAACTCACCTGGAGAACAAAGGAGTGAAGAGCACTGACTGTGGCCTCAGGAAGGTCTGACAATTTGGTATTTGCAGCTTCTTCAAGTATATGGCTAATTTCAGTCTGGGAAATAAGACTAGTGTTCTGATACTGCACACACTGAACCAAAAAAGGGGGAAAATGCATTTGGAAAGTTATATGTGAATTTTAACATAGACATCTGCTGAGAACACAGTGCTGGAAGCCACCACAAATTTTATTGTAACAGATGCTTCAGCAATATTCAAGAATGTTAGAAATATTTATATTCAGGTGAGTAGTTGAATTGGTTTAGAGCAGCAGAACAAAATTTGACTCCAGTGGCACCTTTAAGACAAAGTTTTATTTAACATATATATGCTCTGGTGTGCACGCACACTTCTTCAGATAAGCTTATACCTTAAATAAAACTTAATTAGTAATCACTTTGAATGTACTTGCCCCATTTTGGGCAAGGGATAGGGACAGAAAGCCAACTGAATCTTTGAGTTTAATGATTCTACAAAAAAGGAGTGAAGAACACTGACTAGGAATTAAAGCTCCAACATTATAAAATACTGCATATGTGTTTTCAGGGCATGAAAGGGAGACAATTTCATCACACTGGAGTGTTCCAAATGTCTATCAGCCACAGGGAAGGAAAAAGAGAATATACCAGCTCTTCCAAAGATTGACAACTTGAGAACAAATATTAAGATTTGAATGTGGTGATGTATTAAGTACATGTATGGAAATAATTGGCACCTTTAATTCATATTGAAGTTTTGCTCAAGACCCCTTTTTTCTAATAATACATAGCATTGATTAGCTTCCACTGCCATGCAGAATAGATACTTTAAAATAATTTATTTAGAATATATGTACAGTACCTTTTAGGCATTAAAATATCATAACATGGCTTAAAATTAGAAGTCAAAAAACTAATACATATAATAAATCTAAAATAGCATCAGATTTAAATTTTAAAAGTCACATAAAATGCATTCTAAAGGGCCTGGGTGTAGGCTATATGAATACATAGGCATACTGTATATACTACAAGAACATGATATATATTAGCAAGGTAACAGTATGTATCATAGGTACTCACCAAAGTAACAAGTCTGAGAATTTCAGGATGAAGAAAGGAATTCTCACCACCATCCAGAAGTGTGATCAGCAAAAATTTATTCCACGGTTGTGAAACAACATGACTTGCTAAAATTGGAGAAACCAATCACAAATAATTTTCTCAAAAACGATCTAGTTGAAGAGGTTCCAATTCCAAATTACTGTATTCATGCATGTGAATTTAAGATTTTTTTTTGTCATCAACAATCATATTTTTTTAAACAGAAGCAGTGGTTATGGAGATAAAATTTACTGCATCTCAATCAGCAAGTGGTTACTGCTGGCCACATTAGAATTTAAGCACTTTATTCACAATCAAACTGCACCAAGAGAAGAAAAACATTTAGAGAACGTACAGTTGTTATATGAGTAATCTATGAAGCTGGATCAGAAACAAATACAGAGTTGTTCAGAGATGCCTATCTTGCTTTTTTCCCATTGCAAAACATATTTGTTCAGCTTCTTGCTGTACTATATTAATATTATAAAGTTACTACACAGGTCTTTAATGTCATTGTCACTCTAGCGAGCCAGTGTTGTTTAGTGTCCATAGTATCAGACTAGGGTCTGGGAGACCAAGTTCAAATCCTCACTCTACCATGGAAGCTTTGCGTGTGATCTTGGGCCTAACCTGCTTCACAGAAAATGGAGTAATAAACAGAAAGAAATTTTCAAGCTGGCAATGGCAAAAAGCTTTATTCAGAACAATTCCCTAGGTATAAAACCTCATTTTCATATTTTACTTTTCGTATTTTACTTCCTCAGTAATAAGAAACTTATTTCTTATAAATGGGGTCATTTATAAGATAGTTACCTTTATGGACCTTTGATACCAATAGACCCAAATTAGATGGCTTAAAATATGAAGTATAAGAATTAGGTAGTGGGTTGAAGACTTTGTATCCCTGGAAAAAAAAACAATTAAGAAATAAGTTTACTGAGGAAGTAAAATACGAAAACGAGGTTTTATACCTAGGAACTCCTTCTGAATAAAGTTTTTTGCCATCGCCAGCTTGGAAATTTCTTTCTGTTTACTCATCTTCAGCTGATGGATCGTCTCTGCTTGTCATAAAATGGAGGGCAGGAAAATGTCAGCCAATCTGGATCATAGAATCATAGAGTTGGAAGGGACCATACAGGCCATCTAGTCCAACCCCCTGCTCAACGCAAAATCAGCCCTAAGCATCCTAAAGCATCCAAGAAAAGTGTGTATCCAACCTTTGCTTGAAGACTGCCAGTGATCCTCACTGAAAGTCCACATCCTATCACTCCAAGTGCAAGAGAATATGGAGCAAAATAAATACAGTGAATATAAACAACTGTGACAAAGGCTTTACCAATGTCCTGGTTCTTTCCATGCAGGTATTCCAGCAAGATTTCCAGACAGCCAATAACAGTTTGTGACAGCAACAAGTCCTTCTGTGAATATAAAGAACAGAGTAGACACAATTAATTTCACAGAAATCCTATTAAAGACAGCTTCACAGTAGAAATGAGTCTATCATATACTATTTTCCTGTAACATGTGGTGAAGTAACTATATGTCCCTCTCCTGCAGCTCAATGGAGTTAAAAATACTGCTCAAATACCTTATTGCTCTTGTAGCCTCTTACTAGAGGAGGAATAAAAGCTATTGCTCTTAACTTAAGGGACATTCTGGAGTGTATACACAATTTGCACTGAAGAAGAATAATTCTGAGATACCCACTGTGGTGTCTGTGGGCACCATGGTGCACACAGACATATCTCCTGGTGCCCTCTTTTAGAAACTGAGCATGACTAGGTGAGGCTCAGATGTTGGGTATCCCTGGAATAATGATTACTTCTCAACATTTAATAGAAAAGCTTGTAAAGATTTCTCTTTGGACTGGCATTTTAAACAGGATTGCTGCTGTTGGCAAACTTTTATTTCTATTAACAGATAGATTTATACCTGAACCAATAGGTTCTGTAGACTGATGACCAAGGATAGGACATGCCACGTAGCCAACGGAAACAAAGTGGCATCTTCCTTTGATGATGCCAGATCCTTCCCATTTTTGTCCGTTTGATGTACAACAAACTTCACAAGGGAAGAAGAGAGGTTCTGCCTAAGGAAGGCTCTTAGAAACAGAAGGATGCTGACTGGATATAAAAAACATGTATTAGCATGGAAGAAATCTCCGCATTGCACACATCCTGCCCAGAGATTTCCCAGTGTTGAATGATTCTGACAAAAGTGCCACCTACCAAAGAACAATGTGGGCTTCTTCTTCTTGAAAGCAACTGCACAGAAGACCTGATCCACTTCCAGACAGATTACATGATGCACCTTTTAGAAAGGGATCACAGGGAATGATTGGGATAGAGGAAGGGGAAAGAAGCAGACAGGTCTGGAAGACAAAAGGCCACTGTGCAGAGCTCTCAAAAACCTGGCAACAGACCAACATGCAGCTCATCCAATTTATTCCCTAGGTTATTCATTTACGACAGAGGCCATATGAGGTCAAAACGAGCAAACAGACACAATTAACTATACAACTTGCTTTTGAGTCATCCTCATTTGAATAGGACAGCTTACATATCTAAACTGATGCTTTCCTTCAGAGGATTAGGGAATGGCATGACATTAGCTCATATTCACAATCATTCGATACATTCATTTATCCACTCCAGCGCCACTGACAAAACACCAAAGAACAGTGAGCATCTGGGATTATTCCCATTCATAAAATAAAAGCTTTAATTCACCAAGTGATCTTGAGCCAACTGTTTCCAAACCCACATTTGATATGGTTCACCTCATTTACATATACTGCCCACATAATTTATGGAATAGATGATTTGGGGACAAAAAACTAGCTTTACATCTGGATGAACAATGTATCAGTTATAAACACAACAGATTTGAAGAGTCAATAGTCGGAGGTTAACAGTGTTCAATTTGGCCTGGATCCTGTCCCTAATTAAGAATAAATTGTGAATGGTATCTATAAGAAGAAATTTTGTTTTCATGTTACTAGTTACCTCTCCTGCTTGACAGCTTGCGTACAAACCTACGAAATTTCTAACCTCTGTTTTATAAATATGTTGCTGAGTCAAGAGAGCAGCAGTCAGCAGCCAAGCAGAGCACAGAAGTGCTTCATTGGACATTGAGAAGGCTGTTTCAGAAGGGGAAGGCACAGGCAGCATCCAGGTGAGCTGGAGAACTCTCTCAAGTAGCTCTAGCAAAGGCATATTGGAAAGCAGCATAGCCACCACTAAAAAAGAAAACAGGTTTGAGCACTAGACTGTATCACAAGATTGCTAGTAGAGCAGGAAGCCAGTGTAGCTACCAGTAACACCCACAAAGAGCAACAATTTTGATCATACCCCTCTCCCTTCCCCAAAATTAGGCATCTAGTTAGCACTTAGATTCTTAGACTATCCAATACGTCTTTTAACCTTAGCAGGATATATGTAATGGATAAATGTAATCCCCAACATGGCCACTTAAATCCAGAGATCAGAATCACAAACAGACAAGATAGGTCTTTCTACAAACGTAAAAAGGGCCTAGGTTTGCAGAAAAATCTGAAATCTTCCACAGTTGGACTATGTCATGTTATCCTACCTTTACACAATCTAGCAAGACAGATCTTAGTACATTTAAAGGAAATAATGCAGAAAAATATAAAACCTCTAGTAGCTTAGGGAGGGTTTAATTTTTTACCGCCATCTGTATTATACTGTATTGCTGGTCCTTTTTAAGGAGATGGGTTTTAATGGGATTTTTATTGGGGATTTTATTGTACTGTATCATTATTTAACCCGGCAAGAGTTGGCCTGCAGAGTGTGGAGGGTAATAAATATGATGATGATGATGATGATGATAGGGAGGGGTATTTGTTACACCCAAACAGGGCCCATTTTTATCTTTTTTGTTACCTCTTTGCTGACTAGAAGGTGTTGTCTGCTGAAGGCTCCAATACAAGAAGTTCAGTGATGGTTGCAGAAGCTCAAAGTCTGTTGGGCTGCATTTCCCAGACAAATTGCTGACTGCATGACAAAGATACCCTATATAATTTTCAACTTTTCCAATTTTAATGTACCAAGTCCTTGGGAACAACCCAGTGATCCCATTAAACAAGCTTTGACCTCCAATCAAACCCTGCTGTTTTCCACATATGGACAGGCATGTATATTTCTCCCCCATAGCTGCTGCAGCTAGCAGTGCAGTACAGCAACAACAGGGCTTCCAGATGGCAGGTTTCCCCATAGATTCCCCATAACCAATTTATTTCCTACCACCCAGGCAACCACTTTTTCATGCTGTTTTTTTCCCCAAGCAAATCTCTAGCTGCTTTCATTGCAAATATGTTTTCCCCTTATGTCTCCATAATGAAAGGCGCTACAAGCTTACTTTTTAAAATGAAAGATGGAAAATTAGAGAAATTGGTACACATATTTTTATAACATTATATGACTTTAACAATATTATTCAATTGCCAATTTAAAGAAACCCCAAATGCCTTTCAGTGGCAAGCAGGAGGAAATGACTGCTGTGAGGAAAATGGCTGTCATGTGGGCAAGATCAGGTAAATCTGAACTTTTGCATATGCAACAGCCACTTTGTTGTAATCTTTCCCAAACTCTATAGTAAAGTAGGCTTGCAAAAGTTCAAGGAAAATATGGGCGGTACACAAATGCACCACAAATGAGCTGTATGATGCTGCATTGTGGGGGGGGGGGATACTACCGAAAAGTAATGTGTGCAGAAATTATCCTTGTCACAGACAGCATACAAAGAACTCCTGCTTCAAAAGAGGACACAAATATCATAATAAATTGTTGTCACAGCTGTGCACTGTAGTTAGGCTTTCTCCCTTGTCCCCCATGGAATCCCTTCCAGTCCAGGCTTCCTTTTGGTCCCTGAACCTATATAATTCACTCCAACAGCTTTAAAAGGGTTTATGATTGACACTGTAACTCTCTTATCTGCAAACAAAAAACCTAGAGTGGACAATAACAGCAGGTGATGAACTCAAAAACTCACCCAGATGAAGCAATCTGAAATCTGTGCTGTCCAGCTCTCTCTCTGACACATATCTCAGCTGTACCAGGAACAGAAGGTTCAACAGAAGTGGCAGGGTTTGATTTTCTACAGCAGTACGTAAAAGAAAGCAATTCAGTGTCCTAAGCCTTTTACACACTGGTGGTTTCCTTCACTTGTTTATGTATGGTTGGTTGGTTGGATCTATACCCAGCCATTTCTCCAAGGACTTGCGGCAGCTTACAATAAAACACTGATAAGTTAATAAAATCCCAAGAACCCTCCAAGAATGGCAGCCAAAAAAGACACTCTGTAACCAACCCCTGCCAATAGCCTGACTGCCAGATTTTGGACCATTTGAAGCTCTAGGTGGTTTTCAATGGCAGCCCCATGGCTCATGGTCAGTACTCACTTTGGAGTACGGCTATCCAACGGTATCTTCCTCTTTTAGATTTCCTATTCACCTTGTAAAATGCTAGAACTGTTTTCTACCAGACGCTTCTGCAGAATCTGTAGAAATTGACTTCGAAGAAGATCACAGACAAAGACATCCTCATTTCTTTTCAGAAAGGTCTCTAGAGTCACCAGGACTTTGCGAGTTACTTCTTCAGGGCCCTGGCAAACTAAATCCTGAGAGGGAAAGCAGATCAACACCCATTTAAGAAGATTTTGATACTTTCACTGTTATGTCACAACAAATGATCTGAATACCAATTTGGAAAACAGTGTTCATAATTCTTAGTAATGCTACAGCCAGACAAAGGCCTCATGCACATACATAAGAAAAAATATACTAGAACTGTTACCTGAATTCACAGCTTTGGTATTTAGATACATTACCCAAACAAACAAGTTACTATTCAGATGTACATATTTTAATTCTACCTAATATTCAAGCTGCAAAATTGTTCTACGACAAAGATGTGCTTTATAAACATTAAGGGACAGCGCAAGCCTAAGTGGATGTCAGTAGGCGAAGAAGTGCACAGACAGGCTATGACAATACTAACTTCACTTAATGAGAGTCATTGAACTCACTGGGCATTACTTCTGTGTATACATGCTTAGGAGGACTGCCCTGGACTTAAGACTTAATATAGTGTTGTATAAATCAACACTACACTTGTGTCTATAATGTCCACCAAAATACACGCACACATAAACCTTGGTGATTCTATTTCTTATCTGATACAATGCAAACAAAACAAAAAAGTGTCACATTTTGAAACAATTACAAGCACTTATTTTAATAATGCAAAATTAGGCTTATCAGAAAAATGTACTTGCCTGAAAAAGTTTCTATTACAAGCAATCTAGGACAAAACAGGCAAGAGACTCATTCTTGCAAACAACTTCTCCGTCCTCTACACATTCACAAATGGGTCTGCTGAAGTATGGCCCTCTTAGTCACTGTTAATTTCCAGGAGGAATTAGCAGGGTCTAATTTTCCTAGCGTGCCCCAGTTATTATTATTAAACCTAAAAATATTTTTGGCATTTAGCAGAAATTAATCAAGAGTGTGGCAGTATCCACAGACAGCATAATGTACTGAGTTCCTCAGTCATGTAACTTTCTGACCTGCCTGGCTGACAATTTCATTTATCAAATGGTAGATGAACCCACAAGAGGTTCAGCCATACTGGACTTAATACTGACCAACAGGCAAGAGTTGGTGGATGAGGTGAAGGAGGTGGGGACCCTAGGGGGAAGTGACCATGTCCTCATAGAATTCCTTTTGAGATGGGGAGCCAAGGAAGCTTGTAGCCAGACGCGGATGTTGGATTTTCGTAGGGCAAACTTTAATAAACTCAGAGACATGATGAGTGTCATACCATGGACGAGAATGCTGGAAGGGAAGGGAGCATGTGAAGGGTGGACGCTACTCAAACAGGAGCTATTGCATGCTCAATCAATGACTATCCCAGAAAGACAAAAACACTGCAGGAGCTCTAAGAAGCCTATTTGGATGAACAGAGAACTTCAAGAGCAACTAACAAAGAAAAGGAAAATGTTCAGGAAATGGAGGGAAGGACAGAGCTCTAAAGAAGAATACCTACAGGTTACTAGGCATTGTAGATCAATCATAAGAAAGGCCAAAGCTGAGAGTGAGCTAAGATTGGCCAGGGAAGCCCATTGTAACAAGAAAATATTTTTCAGTTATGTGAGGAGCAAACGTAAAGTAAAGGAGGCAATAGGCCCGCTGTTGGGTGCGGATGGACAAACTCTAACGGAAGATGCAGAGAAAGCAGAAAGGCTTAGTGCCTTTTTTACATCTGTTTTTTCCCACAGTTCAAAGTGTTTAGGCACATCTAGAGATGGCCATAACCAAAGGACAGTGTCTGGGTGGCAGGTTAACATGGATAGAGAGGTTGTCGAGAGGCATTTAGCTGCACTGGATGAGTTCAAATCCCCTGGTCCGGATGAAATGCACCCGAGAGTACTCAAAGAACTTTCCAGAGAACTTGCACAGCCCTTGTCCATCATCTTCGGAACCTCTTTAAGGACTGGAGATATCCCGGAGGACTGGAAGAGAGCAAATGTTATTCCGATCTTCAAAAAAGGGAGGAAGGATGACCCGGGAAACTACAGACCAGTGAGTCTGACCTCTGTTGTGGGGAAGATAATGGAGCAGATATTAAAGGGAGCGATCTGCAAACATCTGGAGGACAATTTGGTGATCCAAGGAAGTCAGCATGGATTTGTCTCCAACAGGTCCTGCCAGACCAACCTGGTTTCCTTTTTTGACCAAGTAACAGGTTTGCTGGATCGGGGAAATTCGGTTGATGTCATTTACTTGGATTTTAGTAAAGCTTTTGACAAGGTTCCCCATGATGTTCTGATGGATAAGTTGAAGGACTGCAATCTGGATTTTCAGATAGTTAGGTGGATAGGGAATTGGTTAGAGAACCGCACTCAAAGAGTTGTTGTCAATGGTGTTTCATCAGACTGGAGAGAGGTGAGTAGCGGGGTACCTCAGGGCTCGGTGCTCAGCCCGGTACTTTTTAACATATTTATTAATGATCTAGATGAGGGGGTGGATGAGGGGGTCTTTAAGTATTTGAAAGGTTGTCACTTGGAGGAGGGCAGGATGCTGTTTCTGCTGGCTGCAAAGGAGAGGACACGCAGTAATGGGTTTAAACTTCCAAGTACAACAATATAGGCTAGATATCAGGAAAAACATTTTCACAGTCAGAGTAGTTCAGCAGTGGAATAGGCTGCCTAAGGAGGTGGTGAGCTCCCCCTCACTGGAAGTCTTCAAGCAAAGGTTGGATACACACTTTTCTTGGATGCTTTAGGATGCTTAGGGCTAGTCCTGCGTTGAGCAGGGGGTTGGACTAGATGGCCTGTATGGCCCCTTCCAACTCTATGATTCTATACTTGAAGTTCAATAAGTTTATTTAAATATTACATTCTTAGTATCTTCAATGCCTTTAGAACAGAAATATTTAACAATATTGTTCATTTTTTAAAATATCCCAAAAAAGCCTCCTAGCATGTAAAAAGCTACTACCCTAATCTTATCTCTTATGAGCTAAGTTTCTATATATAGAGGTACTAAAAATTTCAAACATATGGTAGCTAAGAATGCAACTTTACTGGTGAGAATAATTTCCATGTAGCTCATACTTATTGGGTAACTGGAAAAAAATCAACTTGGAGTAGAAAAAAAATCTGGTCACATTGAGCCATTTCAACAGAAATTAACGTAATATATTTGGCATTTTAAACCATACCAATAAACATTGCATGTGTATTGCTATTATCTTATGATTGAAATTAATATTTTATAATTACAACAACTGTATATTTTCTGTTAAAGGCCACAAAAATATTCTTTAATCATGAGAATGCTGACTACCTTCTAGGACTTCAGCCACGAAAACAGAACTTTAATCAGGACTGCATCTGACCACATATATCTCTGAACATAAAATACAGGGTGATCTTCCATTCATAAAAAATTATCACATACCAGCAAGACAAGTAAAGCACTGGGGTTATCCTTTAGCATGCACAGGAAACTGTTCAAGTAGTTTGAAGAGTCAAAGCGAGCATTGATACTTGGGACAGCATTTTGAGATTCAAATTGGCTATAATCTTCACACAAAAACCAGAGCTGAAGAATACGGTGACCAAATCTTCCCATAAGCTCAGGATAAAACAAAAAAAATTTAAGAAGCAGAGGATGATGGACATACACCAGGGTGAAATCAGATGTAACATCTAGGATTCTCTTTATGGCAGAAAGCGAAGCCTGGATTTGAAGGAAAGTCAGAAGAAGCAGCATTAACAGTGCAGTCAGGCATCAAAGCGATCTCTCCAGGGACAAGTTTATAGATAATAAAAACAGGATTTGAATATGATACTGGTAAGAACCATTATCATTATAACGGCAATCATTTAAATGTTCTATTCAGCTTTGCAACAAGATAATATAAAAGCACATTAAGTCAATTGCTTCAGGAGCAGGTAATAGCATTCTCATAAGCATTAAAAAAAATCTTCACCTGCATGCACAAAGCTTCATTCAATCTAAAGACACCAAAAACTAGAATGCTTAATCAACGCTGCTGGGTTCTTTGTTCTGCCGGCACTCCTCCACCTGGCCGCAATGGCCACCATGTGCTGAAAGCAGTGGCCGTGCTTGTCTAAAAAGGTCCACCAGAAACAAGCTTCCAGAAACGTGATAGATCAAATTTTAAACATTGCTCTAGGGAGTAGTGATTAATAGTGTTTACCAAGTCTAGAGCTTCAGTCTTGTCTTGACATATTCCTAGAAGATACAAAACAGCTCTGAAGACGAATGCAGGTGGACAGTCTCCTTGATGTTGGAGTGACAGAAGGAAACTTCTTATGGCTGAGAAGAGTTCTGTTTCTGGAATAAATCTAAGAACAAGAGTTTTTAAATTAATATCCAGCCTTATCTCCTTAGACCCAGGAGTTAACACACAATAAAAACAAGCCATCAGCATGAGCCTCAGGGGAGGGCAGTATACAAATGATGGATGGATAGACAGAAAGATTGAAAGATGGATAGAATATAAATATCACACAAGCTATATCAGCACAGCCAGATCTGCACGTGAAGGTGACCTCTGCATCCATTCTGATAAGCCATTACAAAGGACCGGTCTGGACATAGAAAAAGCCAGTGAACTGACTGTTGCCAGACAGGTAGCCCTGAGAGATGGCACCACTAGAAGACTGCCTAAAGAGCACAGCTGGTGTGTGGGAATATACTGGGAGATTCAATAAATATTAGGGCTTCACATTTTCCCCTCCAAAATAAAACATTGTTATGTTAATACACACTGAACATCTGCCTAATCATATGCAGTTCTGGCTTCTGGACACTACTAATCTGGACAAAGTTTGAGATGGTGTGGCTCTACCTTTAGAGTGGCCAGCGTAGCAGACAAATAACTGAGGTGAACTCAGAAACATGTGCCATCTAAATGAGTAGTGTCTTGGACTTCCAGGGAAATGGTGTCCTGAACATACAGATTTATCTCGCTGAAGGCATAAAATACCAGGAAAGAGATTTATCTGTCCGTTCAGATTGTACATACCACCTCTGTAACACTACCTCTGAGACAAATTTAGTCAGTTCATCCAGGGCTATTAACACCAAGCTAAGTGTTCAATACACTAGAAATACCCCTATTCACCTATACCTTCCTTCCCTGGCGTACTGCTATGCTTTTTCTAACACTTCACTCACCTATCTTCTTGACTAAAAGCAAAGTAGATGAGAAGCAGGAGGCTATACTGGTGACTGCGAAGAGTATCATCTAAACAATATGAATTTGGGGGCTCAGATAAAAGGGTGAGGCTTTCTGCTACTCCATAGTTTAACTGGGGCAGATTCCTCTGCAGGAGTTCTGAGATTTCTTGCTCTGAAAGAGAAAAATAGCAAAACAGAGACAAAAAGCACACCAACATAAATATGAAACTTTCTGATTTTTAATTTAAAATGTTTGCTTATCCCACCCCAACCCAAAAAAAGTTGGCAAATCCATCCATGACTTCCTAACATGCTTCTGCTATTGTTGTTTGGAAGCAGTGGCAATATGGCTCAGGTACTGCCTGAAACTCAGCCCCTCCAATACGTAAGTCCTGTGGTTTGGTAGGAAAGGGATTGATGAGGAAGCGCAAACCTATAACACCTTTCTGACGCCAGAACACTTGGACAGTGATCCACACGACTGTCATCTCCAGATTGGATTTCTGTAACTCATTCTATGTGGGCCTTCCCTAGGCCTTGACCCAGAAGTTACAGCTGATAAAAAATGTGGCTGCTGGGGTCCTCACAAGAACATCTTAGAGGGCCTATATCCAGTCGGTGCTAATTCAGCCGCACTGGTTGCTAGTTGAATACTGGATCAAGTTCAAGGCACTGGTATTAACCTTCAAGTCCATATGCAGCCAGGGCCCAGTGTACTTGAGAGATCATCTCTCTCCCTACGGCCCCCTCAGGGCTTTTTGCTCTGTGGGTACAAATAGACCGGTGATCCCTGGCCCATGGGAAGTTCACCTGGCCTCAACCCCAGGCCTCTGCTTAGTGGAATGAGCTCCCACAAGAGATCAGGGCCCTGTCGGGGCTGACTCAGTTCTGCAGTGCTTGCAAGATGAGCTCTTCTGCCAGGCTTTTGGTTGAGATCAGTCAAATGGAAGATCTTGCCCTTCCTCTGGGGTCTCTTATCTATACCATCATCGTCGAGGATTTGGCACATCTGGCAGGTTGCAGGTGGGGTTGGGTAGAGGGGGTTAGGGGCCTGGGGGGGGTTGTGTGGTTTGTACTTTTGTATGTTTTTTATTGTATGTTTTATTATTGCTGTTAGCCCCCGCGAGACGGCAGGTTCAGGAGCAGCAGCCTACAAAAATAAATAATAAAATATTCTCTTACTCCATAAAAAGAGAAATCTGAAGAATGCACCCTCCCAGAAGGAAGGCATAAGAGCCTTCATTTTAAAAATGTCATTTAATACATGCTGTTATCACAGCATACTGATTCTGCACATTTTCCCCATACTTCCATCCACCTTCTATTCCCAATCCAAGCTACACACTATAAATTCTTGGAAATCCCACAAAATATCACCTTATCAAACTTGCCTTCTTGAGAAAATACTGCCATTTTCTTACAGGATGAGTGAAGATTCAGACACATACTATGGAGAAAGCTGGAACAAGCTTGATTCAAAGCAGGGTTACTTAAAGAAGAAGAAAAATGCAAAAATGAGAACTTGCCAGCATGGTCATGGCATCTTAATTAATCCAGTAATATAGTATGTCATTAGCTGAGGTTGCCAAGCTAAAGGTGAGAATTATACATACTCCTATTTTATTTGGCTCCCTAGAGTTTTCAATAGTGTTCTATTAAGATCATAAATATTTGATGAGGGTGAGAATAATTTAAGTATTATTTAATACCTTTGCCCAATGCAGAATTTGGCCTTCAGCTCCAGATTCAATCGTATGAAACAAGAAGATGCTAGACAGAAGGAAAACTGCTCATGCAAAATGTTGTGATTAAGACATTTAATAATATCTTGAGACTAGCTGAATAGGCAGAGACTCACAGACAGAAACACATTTAACAATTTTCAAGGTCTACTGTATATAACATTTCTAGGCTTTGAACAATATGACTGGCTCAAAGACAGAAGCAACTTTTCCTGCCACACACTTCCTAGTGTCCAAACTTTACTAGGCAAAGAACCCATGGATGATATGACATCTGAAAACTTATCTATATTCTCCAGCCATTCTCAGAACAGTTTTATCAGTGCCGTGGCGAGCCCAAAGTCACCCAGCTGGCTGCATGTGGGGGAGTGCAGAATTAAACCCAGCATGCCAGATTAGAAGTCCGTACTCCTAAGCACTATACCAAATTAACTCCCACCAATTCAGGTAACCCTTCCAGAAGCATCAAGAAATCCCAGGGTTTCACGAAACCCTGGTTGAGAAAGCCTGATATACTCTAAAGGATGTTCAATTAGGATTCATCCTGTGCTTCCTGCCCATTAACATGCAGTCTCAGCAGATTCTGCTGCCTACTAAAGAAGTATAAAAAACATGTTCCAATCCTCCTTACCCAGTTTAATGGAGAATCTTTTACCCATGTCTGGCACAACATTGAATAGCATGTTAAGGGTTGAAATGAAGACTTCCATGAGAGCTGGGCGGACTATCCTTTCAGAATAGCTCTGCAAGAAGAAGAAACAGAGGCTTTCCAATTATAGAAAGAAATATGCAACTCAGAGGAGGTATGAAGAATCTTTTAATGGACTTGTTTGGTGTGCTTATAACCCGAAGGCAAAAGGCACAATTTATATGAATGTGCTTGTTCCATAGCAAAAAGGAAGAAAAATCCAGATGCCTGATATTTTCTAACATTGTTTTAAATATAATCTTGGATGTTTCTCATTGTTCCCCAAATATCAACTAATGTGTGGTTCTGGGCAGTAACAAGAAGAATGAATTAAATTTGGATATAACTATGACCCACAAATTATGCTGGGATACAGCTAGTTTTTATAATCAGCTTCACCTCTCCATACTATAGCTCCTAGTCCCATGTTGGTTTTAATCACCAGGATAGTAAATTTGTCTAGTCATAGACAATGTCTCCTTTTTTCCACCAGGAGAGGACCTGGTAGGAGCCAACCTCATGCACATTCTCCTTACTTTCATAATCAAGTGCAACCACCTTCATGCTAAGATTTGAAGAGAAGGAACCCTACCATGACTATGGGGATACAAAGGGAGTCAGAAATTCTCAATAAAAACTCAGAAAAGCTTTTCAGTGTATCCTTCTTCTCTGAGTCGGGAGCAATGAAAGGGTTCTCCTGAGCCAGAGGATCATTTTGACATTCCATAGCTAATCTGTGGAAAAACGCAGAGAGAGGCAATATTACATCACATTTTACTTACATAGGGCATGAATGCACTTTGTGGTACAGTTGAACTGTATCAATCTTTCAATGATCAGCAAAGCTGAAAAAAAAGATCTCACCTACATGCATTTCTGAAGCTTTCTAAGGCACTTTGAATGAACTGTCCATGACGCGAAACTGCTCTGCTTTGATGTCCGGCCCCTGCATGACCCTTGATGGTAAGATAGAAAATGACTCAGTTAAGAATACTATTCCATGCAATCAGGACCTTAACCATAAATATTCCATTCACAAGACATAGCTTTTAAAAGCATGCAGTCATCTGAAGCAACAAACATTAACTGGCCCAACCATATCTCCCTAGCTGATACAACTAATACTCTTCCAACAGTGCCAGACCTGTTTACAATCTTGACACTGAGAGAATGGAATCAAAAACCCTCCTATCTGGTAAGCAAAAATCTATGTAATAATGTAAGTTTTTGAAACTCCCAAATCTTTGGATTACATCTTATTATATATAAATGTAACACAAGTAGTTACTGCACCGTCCTATAAAACAGGAGCACAGAACAGAGCTGAGTGCTTTCAAACATTAACTTCTTCCCGTAGGAATGTCATTATCAACTGTAATTTCCTTACAGAGATAACATTTTAACGGTAGTAAGGCAGAACAGTATAAATGTCTGAAATGCTAATATGTCACTGAAATTTCTACATAAAATTAGTTTATGAAACTGTAACATTGTAGAGGTATGCTCCTTTTTGGGCATTCATGTGATGCTGCATTAAGGCTGCAGATCTGGGAAATAAGTCCTAGTGATCAGCATGGAATAATTCTAAGACATCAATCTCAAGATGGACTGTAAAGCTGAAAAGAGAGTCTTTGTCAGCCTTTCTCAAATTTTTTACTGTTGAGATACTCCTGAAACATTATTCAGGCTTCAAGAAACACCAGAAGTGGTGGGATTGCATAATATAGTTGGGAAGCATATCTGTGTACATGTCCTCCCAGGACCCCTTCTCTTCCCACCCCATCCAGGCCCCTCATTGGCCATTTAGGGAGGGAGTGGGTGGGTCAACATGGCCATCACCTGATAAAGGTTTAACAAATTTTTAAAATATATAAAATTAATTAAGTCCCACTATTCAGGAAACCCATCCAGGGCCATCAAGAAACCCCAGGGTTTCATGAAACCCTGGTTTAAAAAGCTTGGTCTGTTAATTGTGTCTTGTTCTCTAAAAATGTATTGTGTTGATGGGGAAGGGAGCTGACTATTCTTATACTATGGCTAATATTAGAGATTTTCATTTCTTGCCTTCAGAGATTTTCTAAAATTACTTTTCCCTTTAATTACATCCTGACTATTCCTGGGTGACCCTGAACAATATTTCAAGTAAATTGGAAGCAATGATATCCACTTTATAAACATACCCTCAATGGATTTTGCAAATAACTATATCCCTATAAGGACACAATACAGAAATGAACAAAGTTTGAGTCCAGTAGAACCATTAAAACAAACTTTTATGCAAGATATAAGCTTTCGTCACAAAAAGCTATACCTTGAAGAAAACTTTGTTGGTCTTAAAAGTGCCACTGGACTCAAACTTTGTTCTGCTGCTTCAGATTAATAGGCATTTCTTTTTATTTCTTATATATGGCACTTGTGATGTAGCCTGGAGATCCAAGGATTGTCTGGCAGCCAGGCAAGAGGTGGTTTGCCATTCACTGCTTCCACAACATGACCCTTGTGTTCCTTGGAGGTCACTCCTCCAAATATTAGCTGGGGTCAACCCTGCTTAGCTTCCAAGATCTGACAAGATTGGGCTTGCCTAGGCAATCCAGGTCAGGGCACTAACACGGCGACCCACCTGAAACAATAAGGCATTGAGAGGAATCTACTACTAACCACATCTTAACAATGCAGGGAGTGGCAGACGCACAGAAGAACAGAGAGAGAGACCCAACAGAGATCTCAAACAGCTGCAAAAGAGCAACAGGTTGCCAAAACAGGGACCTTCACAGAAAAGGAATAAACGTCAAGACACATGAAAAAAAAAAAGAATTTTGCAGGCATGGCTCACCATAATCTTCCAATCACAATCAAAGGACAGACTAACCATGAGTCCCCTATTAGGTGGGAGCATTTGGAGGTCACTACATTGCTTCAGTACACTTTCAATCAGCTTTTGCAGGTCTCCATATGGCTCTGGAGGAAAGCTCACATGATCCTTTCTGTGGTGAGAGGAGCAAGAAAAAGTCTGGAATTATACTTCTTAGCAGATGCCAGAAAAACACAACTGTGAAGGCCATTCTAGACAGGACGGTGGCAGATACAGAACTATCCCAATGACAGGAAACGTTAGGTGAGGATCCAACAGTAAAGGGGGCACATGTATTAGGGCTGTCCTCTTCTTACATCTGCACCTTGCCTCACCACACAACCATCTTTCTCCAAATGCTTTTCACCCAGTCACATACACACATCATTCTACTACATAGAACTGAAGATATCACGTCTCCTTTGGCCCAAACATACCATCAAGCCACAAATCAACATGTGATGGAATGGCCATGTGCTGTTCATCCAAAATGTTCATCCTGTAGGGTAATAGAATCCGAGTCCAGTAGCACCTTTAAGACCAACAAAGATTTATTCAGGGTGTGAGCTTTCGAGTGCAAGCACTCTTCGTCAAAACTCCTTACATGACCGTGAGAATATATAGCAATATATAGACGAAGAGTGCTTGCACTCGAAGGCTCACGCCCTGAATCTTTGTTGGTCTTAAAGATGCTACTGAACTCTGATTCTATTGTGCTACTTCAGACCAACATGGCTACCTATTTGAATCCATCCTGTAGGGTGTTAGAGAAACACCAGCAATGCTGTGAGGGCAAGAAGGACGCACCAACATATTTTTCCCACCTACCTCAGAAATGCAGCTACAGCCTTCACAGCTTCAGTGGCTACTTCCAAAACAGGGCAGTTTACAGCTTCTACAAGGACACTAATGGCATCTTTTAAAACACCTGTATTTGTAAATAATTTTATTTCTGCTGGCTGCCTGAAATGAAGAAATATAGCCTTTAAAGTAGAGTCTCCTATAGAAAGTTTCCCAGATTTTTGTTACAGTTTTTTAGATTGTACCAGTATTAGTAATTAAAACTTTTGCAAGTAGGATTGTGAAACAATAGGGCTCTGATAAGCGGAGCATAAACTGGTAGCTTTAAGTTACATTAAAGATGTAATATAATAACAAACTGAAGTAAGTTCTGAATATTCATCAATGAGAATTTTACTATAAAATATTTGCCCGTATATGAGCCTGCCAATATCATGTCAACACCAATTAAGGCTATTCTCCAAGCCCTTTGAAGTAGATTAGAACTTGAGAAATACAGTATATATTGCATGTGTATGCAAAAATATGCCCCCAAAACCAAAATATGCCCCCCAAATATGCCCCCAGGGTAAAGGTAAAGGTATCCCCTGTGCAAGCACTGGGTAATGTCTGACCCTTGGGTGACACCCTCTAGCGTTTTCATGGCAGACTCAATATGGAGTGGTTTTGCCATTCCCTTCCCCAGTCATTACCGTTTCCCCCCCAGCAAGCTGGGTACGCATTTTACCGACCTCGGAAGGATGGAAGGCTGAGTCAACCTTAAGCCGGCTGCTGGGATCGAACTCCCAGCCTCATGGGCAGAGCTTTCAGACTGCATGTCTGCTGCCTTACCACTCTGCACCACAAGAGGCTCTGCCCCCAGGGTAGTTTCCACCAAAATCACACCCTACTTTCATGACTTTGGGGAAAAGGACAAACAGCCATTTCCTTGAAAGAAAACTGTTTTGTCTTACAAAAGTACAAGACAAACATAAAATAGAAAGAAACTAGAAGAAACAAAAGAAACTAACATTTCCTGCACATCCTTAAATGATAGCTAACACAGCCAAGATCAGTATTTCTGCTTCACACCTGATTTGCATTTGCTACAATGTATGATCAGAGCAAACCAACAGTCCAACTACAACATTTAATCAACAATTGTGAAATCAAATAGCAATAACTCAGTCTGCATCTCCTTTGCTAAGACAAAACGTAAGACACAGAGACTGTCACAGCAAATTGTATGCATTACCTGGACACCTCTTCAACTTGAAAGCTTTCTAGCAGACACCCAGTGAAAACTAATTCTCTTCTCTAATATGTTTTAAAACGTACAGAAATGGAAATAACCTGGTAAGTTGAAACTGCTTACCGTTTTAGGATTTCAGTGAGAAGCAAAAGTCCCTGTTTGTGCAATTCCACATTATTAAGATGCAAAATTTCTTTCAGGCTCTTTAAAACAGGTTCAATACCTAGAATGAAGTTTATTACTTTTTTCTTTTCTTTTTTCAAACATGGCAAAATGCAGAGTATGAGATTCAGATAACTGGTAAATAACTCATAGGAAAGAGATAGCTGGGAAAAGTTGAGAAACTTATGTGCTACGCAACAGTGATACTAGTCCCATCACACCTCCCCCTAACAAAGCCCACCAGCATTAAGCATTGGCAAAGTTATTTATACAAATAAAAAGAGGTGAAGTGAGATGTTTAGCCTACTGCTCAAATTCAGTACTTTGAATGCTGCTTGAAAAAACAATCGCCCTGACCTAGGCTAGCTGGATCTTCTCAGATCTTGGACCTGTTAGTATTTGGATGGGGGACCACCAAGGAATACCAGGGTCCCTAGACAGGGACAGGCAATGGCAAACCACCTCTGAATATCTCTTGAAAACCCCATGAGTGATCACTATAAACTGCTTATGACTTGACAGCAAAGAGAAAAAAGAAACAAATCAGTGCCAACTGAAGTCCTAACTTTTCAAACGGTGGTTTAAACAATAGTTATTAGGGCATAGTTGTCAAGCAACAGACAAGTGTCCAGTGGGGGAAAAATATTTACACTAAATTAATGTCTCACTAAAAGACATCTTCAAATTAACAATTCTCACTAAAAGTGTTCTTCAGCCACTCTTCCATATTTTGCACAAGTACAGAACAGAAACAGTGTTAAATGCACTTGTATAAAAAGACTGAATCAACAGAAGGATTTACAAATACATTACAAACTTCCAGGGCTTCATATGTGATTTTGGCCCAAGTCATTACAATGCAAGGATACTATTTTTTTTTTTGTATAATCCCAATACTCCAACATACAAACATGAAAGTCAAATGATATCACAGCAGCAATCCTGTTAGAGTCCAGGGAGTTGTAATATACCATAGACAGTGTGGCACTTGGAAAAGAAAAGATGTTCCTCAGTCAGAAGTAGCAAGCAGCAATAAATTGACCAGATGAGAATTTCACTTGTACAGAACAGACATTCAAACAGGAACTCTGTAAGGAAGCATAACAATACATTCATCCTTGCAGCAGCTGAATACAACAAAATGGCTCTCAGAGGAAGAAAAAAACACACAAAAAGGAGTTAAATGTTAATTTAAAGCTCTGCAGCATACCTTGGAACTACCAAGCTTTGAAGGGATGCCCAGAAAAGCTTTGTAAATTCCAGGAAAAACTTTCCACTCTGGTTGCATAATATAATCTACATAGTTTAAGAAGAGACAATGGGAGCCAGAAACTGATGTTGGAGACATGGAAGATTTTGCAGAGCTCTGCCAACTCAAAAACAAATGGAACAATGCACATCACTTGGCAGTGGCCACTTTCTAAATGCGAAAGTTGTGGCTCAATCCTATTTCTAATATGGAAGTTCTACCGTAATATATAAATAGAAGGGAGGTGGTTACAAGGAGAGATGGAAACACTGAAGCATGTATGGTGATGTGAAGAATTGAAATTAAATCCTTTGGGAGGGGGAACTAAGAAAATATACCCTAAATAACCAAAACAATTGATTAAAGTAAATGTAACTGCATAGGATTTAAGTAAAATATCTTCATAATTATACTAGGATCGCATTCATGTGAAGATTTTGCTCCATTTTGACATTGATACTGGAGTGGTGATTATTTTAGCATCCACACAATATTGTTCTCTATTTAGTCACTTTATAGGATTTCCCCTGCTTTGTACTTCTGTCTTTCCAAAACCAGATTTGATACACATTAGTGCAGGAACCATCCACACCAGCAACATTTTCCTCCTCCCAGTCTCCCCTGCTGCCATTCCCCTCCCATCCCGCACTACCAGAGAGCTTTTTCAATCATCCTGCTGTATTCATTGTGCTGCTACCAAGCTGCTCTGCTATGAAGCTAATGAAAGTGGGTTGAGACAGGGATGCAAGAGCTTTTTTCTGGCCAACATAATGTATTTTGAGCACATGGGGCAGAGTGGGGGAATGCAGCATAAAATGAGACAGCTACAATCCTGAGATAGGAGTATCTCAGGATTGTAGCTAAGTATATGGCCCCAGGGCTTAGGATGCCATTCAATAAACTCTCTAGGTCCGTTTACGCACTGGAGGTTTCATGCCGGGCTGCAGGCTGGAGTTTTAGTTGTGGCAGGATGCCCCACCTCTTCCTGCACCCACATGGGGGAGCATTTGGCTTGGTGCACCTCATCCGCCCCTATGGGAGCTGGGGCAGTACAGTTTCCAGTGCATAAACGGTCTATATGCCACAGTGTACAGTATACCTAATTTCTAAGTAATAATACTAGAGGAGTAGCTATGTCTGTCTATTGCAACACAAATTTAAAAATGGTTTATTATGGCATTGTTTTAAAGGTACTACAATGCTCATTCCCAGAGTATTACTCATACAACAAAATAACTGCTACAGCTATTATAAATGTAGCTTCTTTGTTAGTATGTCACCAAGGCATCCTTCAGAGTAGCATTAGCCAGCTGCCTGGAAGCAGTGACGAGATGGCTCAAGCAGAGTCATCTGAAGCTCAATCCTTCAAAGACGGAGGTCCTGCGGCTGGGTAGAAAGGGACCATGTGAGGAAGTGCGCCGGCCTACCCTGGATAGTGTGCAGCTCTCTACGGCTCACTCCGCCAGGAATCTGGGCGTAATTCTGGATGCTTCCCTCACAATGGAAACCCAGGTTGCAAAGGTTGCACGGCTGGCATTTTACCGCCAAGCTACTAGCGCCCTACCTGGCCCCGGAACACCTAGCCACAGTGATCCATGTGACAGTCACCTCTAGACTGGACTTCTGTAACTCGCTCTATGCAGGCCTACCTTTAGCACTGACCCGGAAACTACAGATGGTCCAAAATGCAGTGGCCAGGATCCTCACAACACCGTGGAGGTCCCACATCCGGCCCATTCTCCACCAACTGCAGTTGAATTCCAGATCAGACTAAAAGTCAGGGCCCAGTGTACCTAAGGGACCGCGTCCCTGCCTATGCCCCTCAACGAGCTCTACGCTCCGCCACCACCAACCGGCTAATAGTCCCTGGCCCTAAAGAAGCCCGCCTGGCCTCGACCAGGGCCAGAGCATTCTCTGTTCTGGCCCCCACCTGGTGGAATGAGCTCCTGGAGATCAGCGCCCTGATGGAGCTTAAATAGTTCCGCAAGGGCTGCAAAAAGGAGCTCATCCGCCAGGCATTTGGTTGAGACCAGGCATAACCAACAGCGACCGAAGGGCCCCTGCTCCCCTCACTTCCAGAACTCCATCAGAGCTCTGAACCTATTTGAACTGTTGCATTGTTTACATTGTTACCACTATCAGTTATTAGTATTATTGTTATGGTTATTCATGTGTTATGGATTGTTTCATGTATTGTTCATAGGTTCCATGTAAACCACCCTGAGCCTCCGGGGAGGGTGGCATAGAAATAAAATAAATAAATAGCCATCTGGCTAATTTTTGTGTTACCTGGAACATCTGCATGGATAAAGGCAGGGGCATATTTTGCTGGGGAATGCACCAACACAGCAGCAATACATTGTGCACTTGCTACCTGTAAGAGTTCATCTCTTGATAACAACAGCTGTGAAGAATATCAGAAATGAGATTAAATTACCATTATGGCACTGAATTACTGCACCCAATTTCAGTATGAAATGGCTTGTGCTGAACAAATGAAATTTAAAATTTAAAATAAAAAGAAACATATTTGTCAAATAGCTTAGAACTTCTTTTAAAGACTGTTTCAAGAAATGCGCTGAACCATACCAATACTCAAGTCCTGGTATTGTGGAGCAAAGAGAGAATTCTCTTTTCCATTTCCACCACTCTATTTAAACATCAATGGTATTTCCCATCAGTTGTTTGTTTGTTTTAGTGAAACACAGTTTTGATAGTAGGGCATGTGGATACAGCCAGTTTGGTGTAGTGGTTTGGAGCATGGACTTCTAATCTGACGAGCCAGGTTCGATTCCGCACTCCCCCACATGCATCCAGCTGGGTGACCTTGGGCTCGCCACGATGCTGATAAAGCTGTTCTGACTGAGCAGTGATATCAGCGCAAGCGGCATATAAGAACTACTACCACTACCATTACCTCTTCTTCTTCTTCTTCTATTTCTGCCCATTCCCAAACTGATTGCTGCCAAAGTGCACTTCTGAAGCCTGCTGCAGATTCCACCTCAGTGACATTTGCAAATTTTACCATCTTACTTTCATCTACAATTCCAGATCATATAGTACTAATACAGATCCCTAGAAGACCGCAGTGCTCTCCCCCCTGTATTGTGAGAACTTTCAATGTACTCCTGTTCTCTGTTTCATCTTGCTTAACCAGTTATTAATCCATGAGAAAATCCACCATCCTACCTGGCCAGTGTTAGGAGTCAAAGAATATAGGATCAAGACTGGTCTGTCTCACTCTATCATGGCCTATTGCCAGTCAGTGAAGATGTTTTTGTTTGGTTAGTTCTCACTGTGTTTATGTGTTTTGTTTAATTGTTTTAAATATTTTATGTGTGTTTGTGTTTTAAACACCAGTTTTAATGTATTACTGACACACTTGCCACTTTGGGGCCCCTAATTTGGTCCAAAAGGGAACCTAGAAATGTTTTAAGTAATTAAGTGCCTGCCAACTCACCTTTATCCATTGCCCTTTGCCAAAGTTATGCTGATTCTTCCTCAGTAAGGCTTGTTCCTCTGTATGTTTAAGAATTCTGTCTCTAATAATGGCTTCCACCAATTCATCTGGATCAGACATCAGGTGATATAAATTTCTAATCCCCCCTTTAAAAACAGTGTTATGTTTGCTATTTTCCAATCCTCTGATAAAGAGGCCAGTTTTTATGATACTGCATATTATTATTAGGATATCAACAACCTCTCA
The DNA here is from genome assembly GCF_049243985.1 of Paroedura picta. Classification (NCBI taxonomy): domain Eukaryota; kingdom Metazoa; phylum Chordata; class Lepidosauria; order Squamata; family Gekkonidae; genus Paroedura; species Paroedura picta. The sequence continues at coordinate 98,525,481 of NC_135373.1, forward strand.
TCTGAGTTAAGAAAATCTGAGTGTATGCTATCTGTACTTAGTTGCTTGTTACTTTTTAATGTTTATTATTATTTCAACACTGTACAGGGAAAATAACTTTAAATTAATAAATGAAGCAATGTATTTAAAAATCAAATCACATCTTCATACTCAGTGATCAGAGAAAGCATATGATACTATCTGTAACTAGTAAAAAGCATTCCCAGTCTTTAAAAGGCTTTTAATTTCTTCTGGGGCACAAGGTATTTATTAATTTCATTTAAGAATTTAGAAGTTCAGTATTCAGCATGATAACTCAAAATATAAACTAGTACGACAACTGAATATTATCAAGTACATGTTAGGAAACCAAGTAATTGTTTGTAGCAATTACCTTCTTGAGCATTAAAGGTAATAGACTCTCTCTCTCAAACAACTCTGGGCTTGCAGAATCTGTTCCTTTCCCTGAATTACCCATAGTAACTGAAACAAAGTGGTCATATTTCAACAGCTGATTTAACAAACCTGCAACAAAGAGAAAGAAAATGAGGAACTGTAACAGACACAGATTATAAAACGTTTAAGTACCATATCATTGCATTCTAAAATGTCTATATGATTCTTTGGTAGTTATCTACCAGCCTGATTGTTACTATTTGGATAATATAATATTAATAAAAACAGACTGTTTCGGATATTCAGGAAGAGCAACAAAAAGACTTAAAGACATATATTTCTCTTGGTCTTCAAAAGACTGCTAAAATTACCTGGAACTGGTGAGTAACTACTATAGCGTTTTCTCAAATTTCCAAATGGTGACACTTTTAGGCTAGGGATGCAGCTCTACAAAATTCTATGCACATTTAACTGGAAGTAAGTCTCATTGAACTTAGTGGGACATCCTTCCAAACAGACATTGGGCTATAAGGCAGGCTAAACTATGGCACCCATCTAAAAATTAAAAAGTGATATAACAGATGCAGTTCCAGTTCATTCCAACATTTAAGGTGGAGCGGCAGCTGGGTCTTCCCAGGGCACTGAGGCACTAAGTACCGTCCTGGGAAAAGACAGCATCCCATCCAAACATATGCCATTCTGAAACCATCAACAGAACATTAGCAGCAAAGGAGCACTTGGCTTCTCCCTGTTTGACTCTCCTTAAAGGAGTATACTTAACAAGCAGTACTTATTAAGCAGCTAAAGCAGCAAGATTTGCTCTTACCCCATTCATCTGGATGAAAGCACAAGCAGTTGCACTACCATACATACTGGAATGGCCACAATCATACATCCCAGCAAACTAAAATTAATAAGCCATGTATTAAGCTTGCTTGGAGAATCCAAGATTAGGATCAACAAACCACAGTTCATAGGCAGCTTACATTCAGGTATCATACCACAGTGAAATCAAACCAAGATATATATAGTTTAGAGCTACATTTGAATGCAATTTATAATACACATTTTTTTAAGATGGTGCTTTTTCAGTTTTTATACTAAATTTACAAAAACTCAGTAAAGGCAGATTCCAAAATAATAGATTTCTTTACATAATGCTTGTAAAAATACCCAAAGCCCTTCCCTTTGTATTATTCTGACTGGGCATATTACCCATGCAGTTAAGTTGCAGTTCCCTGGTCTGTGCATTCTTCAAAGTAGTCAGAAAGAGATCACACAGCCTCTCTGTGAAATGTACATACAGTCTCTCTACAGCATTAGGGGCAGAGCACAACTTGCCATAAAGGTAACATACAGCAGCCTTTATTTTCTCATTGGGATACATCAAACATGTAGCCAGATGCTCTAACATGCTACCTGCACGGGGAATAGAAAAGGCAAGTGTTAAAACAGAACACTAATAACCGTCTAAGAACCTAATGAAGTCAAGCCTCCAAAGGCACCATTCAAGAAGGGCAAAAGGGAAAATCTCCAGCACCCATCCCATAGTTCAGATGATGTATATAACTTAGAATCTTCTATATCCCTAGACACTTACTGGCTCTATAATAACTTCTTGTTATTCAATAAATACACATGTATAGGTATTAAAGAACTGCTCTGATGTTACATTTTATTACTTATTAACATTTTGTTATCCTACTTTTGTACACAAGTAGCCCACCTAAAGAGCCTTATGATCACACTGAAATTTTAAAAATCAGATAAAACAAAGGTAAAGATCTAAAATGACATAAAAACACAAACCACAAGTTTAACATTATTCAGTCTAGGCTCAGTCACAATCCTGAAGGACTATTAAGAGATACAGTAAATATTAAGATATACAGAAATAGGAATGCAGTTTCATTTTGTGTTAGTCCAGTCTTCTCAGATTTCAGATGCTATGTAGAGTTGATCCCTGCTAGTATTCAGATGGGAGACCATCAGGGAGTCCAGGGTCACTACAGAGATAGGCAATGACAAATCACCTTTTTTCATCTCTTTACACACACACACACATATATTGTAATGATTAACAGATATGAAAATAATCACAGCACAGGATCATAGAATTGGCTCTGTCTCACACATTTTGTTAGATTGCCCCTTATATGAGCAGTGTCGGGATGACAGCTTTGTTGCTTTGCTGGGAAACAAGCCTTCTGTAAGTAAATCTATGACCTTGCAATCTCTGCTCTCTGACAAAGACCCAGAGGTAACCATTTTAGTTGCCAGAGTTTTAACTAAGATGCTTTTATAATATGCTGCCTACTTTGTATTTTATCTTTTATAGTTTATTTAATCATTTTAAGATCTGTTTGGTTATGTAACCCCATGGCCTATTTTATTATTTTGTTGAAATTTTAAACCCTATTTTTATATGTCTTATACATATTTTATGCCAATAAAAGGTTACTGACTAACTGACTGACTGATTGAATTGGAAGGTGACATACAGGCATCTATTCCAACCCCTTGTTAAATGCAGGATCAGCCTAAAGCATCCATAAGAAGTATCTGTCCAGCTGCTGCTTAAAGACCACAAGTGAGAGGGAGCTCACTTCCTCCTTAGGCAGCTGATTCGACTGAACTACTCTGTGAAAAAAAAATTCCTGGAATCTAGCCAGTACCATTCTACAAGTAATTTAAACCCATTACTGTGGGTCCTATTGTCTACACTGCTTTATAAATATATATTTTATAAATTTATAATTTACACTGATTTATACATTCTTTTTCATTTGATCAGCTATTGGCTATTATGTTTTCAATGGAGAGACTTCAGTTTCTTGTTTCTTGTTCACAGCATACCAAGCATACAACACACCCTGTTCCCACTGAAGTTAGCAAAGTATTCTACACAGGATTCTAATGAAAAGGCCTTATGATCATGGCCCGAAAGATCATTTTACCTCACCTATCTTTTAAAACAAAACATCCAGTCTGATGAAGAGCTTTGGAGGAGACTTATAACACAGGGGCTTTCTGCACCGGGATCCATGTAGCAAATTGTTTGCTGAACGAAAAATCGTCATTTAAAATAGTGGAATTCGTCGTTATGCATACCTGCCTTTGTAGTGGAATCCAGTTGCATTTCTATCGTTTCCCACAGGCTTCCGGTCTCGGCAAAAATCGCTAGCCAGGAAGCGCTATTGCCAAGCTCGTCCCGCCCCTGGCCGTCAAGCAGCCAATGGGCGGTCGTTAGCATGGTCCCAAACAGCCCCTTTCCCTTTAAGAAAGGTTTTTGTTTTTTTTTAAAAAACACATACGTTGCAACGAATATGCGTTGATTCGTTGCAACGGAGAGACCCATCCAGCTAGCAGGTGGTGTTTGAGCTGCCGTTTCATCGTTGCCACGCTCCCCCTGAGTGAAAAAAAAATCCCCCCCCTCACGGGCGCGATTTTCAGCTGAAAACAGTGTGAAAAATAAAGGGAAAATAAATCAGCAAACGGGCTTCTGTGTTGCTTGTGTTTAGTGACTGTAAACAGAGGGACTGCAGACGGGGAAGCCTCACTGGCTAAACGGAGGCTCGCCGGTGCGTTGATCTCCGCTCGCTCGGAGAAAAAAAAATGGCGATCGCTTCGCCGGAAGATCAGAGGAGAGAGCCAGGGGGAGGGACTTTGTAGAAACCACAACAATGGTAACGCACAGAACTTTCCCGCTAGTGTTGCAGATTGGTTGCAGGAGTGTAGCGCTTTCCGGAGGGGGAATCCACTTTTTGGGATTTCCCTGAAAGCGCTACAACGAAGCGCTTTTTGCAGATCGGTTTCAGGAGTGTTGCAGATTGTCAACGACGTTGTGCATAACGGCAAAACTGTAGCGTTTTCAATTAGTAACCATTGTGCAATTTTGGAGGAGTGCGGAAAGCCCCACAGTGTTCTCTGTTAATTTGGTTGGTCTAAAAGGATTACATAGTTTTTGTTTTCAGAGTTTTCCATAAACACACATAAACACACACCTTTTTTGTTTTACTTTTTCAAGTGTGTTCAAATCTTATCTGTCTCATTCCCACTGACATGGCACCCTTGCTGACCGGTTGATTGTCCTTCACAAGCCTATAGTCTGCTACCCACCATTCCAAAATAGCAAAGATGGAAACTGTTCTCTATGTGCAAGTCATCACCTAATCAGATGACAAATCATCCATTGTTCCCTGGGGTTGGAAATAATGTACTCTTGCTATGCTAAATGTTGCTGCATTTTGTATTACTTTTTACTTGATATTTTAAGGGCGGTGAATTTATTTCATATCATCACATTAAACCTAGGTCACATAATCCTCGTTCATTTGTCAAAAGTGTATCTTTTGGTTCCTTCATATTGCCCATGACCTTAATATATCAATGGGATGGTATTCTCATTTATGGATGTTTTGTTTGACTGCCTTTATTTATTTATTTATTTATTTATTTATACTTATATTTATATACCGCCCTCCCCGAAGGCTCATTGTCTAAAAAAGGACACTCTTATCAGCCAATCCAAAGATTTCAATACACCTAAACATATACATTTTACTGTGGTGATACTGAAAGTACAATAATCTGATGGTTTAGGATTACATTAGAACTGTTAGTCGCAATGGATGAGCTACATATGCTCTAGGAAAGCAGTCAACATCACTGAAATTCTAGTCCTCCAAGCCGAAGACGCTGAATGGTTTAGGCATGATCCAGGAACAAAGAGATATCTACAAATCAAACTTAATCCCTGCTTAGTGACACATGTGACACTAAATTGTACAGAAAGGTTTGCACTGTTCCTTTTGTCATGTTATTCATTTTTTACTTTCTACTTTTTAAAAATGCCATGTAAACTTAGATTTGCTTTCCAAAACAATGTATATTTTACTATATGAATTTAAATATATGTCTTTGTTGTCTATCTGTCACACATTTTGATTATATCTGTCAGGATGCTTGTTTGCTAAAATAGGTGGGCTTTTATGAAAGTACTGAGTAAATGTCTTCAGCAGCTTTTAATAGACAGTTCAAGTCTCTATACCCTTGCCCTCCTATTTAAAATCTCCAGTGAAGAGGGATGATGCATTGTTCATTTTTAGTTTTGAGCCTTAGTTCTGTGGCCTTGGCTGAGTTTAGCAGGGACAGTTTATAAGGCACTTCATGCACTCCAAAGGATGTTTCTCCTTCACAGGCATTAACTACCTCATACTTACTCTTAATTCCTAGATCCTTCCTCTCCACATGTACAAACCCATTTGAAACTCAATACTCCTACCTATTCTCAGTTTACTTTCTTACCTCATACTCCACGCCTGACTTAACTTTCCAGGATTTTCATTTCTTATTCCATTTATGTGTGTCTCTTCCTACATAGTTTGTAGCAAATCCATCTGCTATCCCTCTTCCCCTTGCATAACACACACACAATATGGATAGATTCAAATGAGTAGCCGTGTTGGTCTGAAGTAGCACAAGAAAATCAGAGTCTAGTAGCACCTTTAAGGCCAACAATAAATCTTTGTTGGTCTTAAAGGTGCTACTGGACTCTGATTTTAGTACACACACAATATGTAATGGTATTTTAAAAATCCATATTGTCTCTGATACAATATCTGCCTCTCTGTTCATTTTTGGACATTTGTTTATATCCTGAACTCTCATCTCTGGACCCAGTTTAACACAGATGGAATATCCTCACATTCTGTACAAAATATTTTTTTAATATTGACTTCAACATAAGCTTTCTCCCTCATATACCTAAATCTAAAGAATCTTCTCAATTCATTAAACTAATCACCCAAGAGTCTTCTGAGTTAATTAAACCAGGGGTAGTCAACCTGGCAGGGGCTCATGGGAATTGTAGTCCATTGACATCTGGAGGACCACAGGTTGACTACTCCTGAATTAGACCACCTAGGACTTGCTATTAAACCAGATAATGTTGTAAGCAACTTCTGTTTAGAACCTAACCACTTAATTTCCACTCAGATTTACAAGAGTGATAAAAAAGAACAGTTGGTTTGGTAGTGGATGCTGAGATGAATCAGATGAAAAACAACGAAAATGAAAATTGATTCACGTTACAGAGTCCACCCAGTGTACATATGGCTGCCACAGGAACTTTGGATCAGACATATACTTGGATGTCAGCACTAGGAATTTAATTCTCAGGCATACAGGGGCCTGATTCAGACTGGAACCAAAGTGAATGGTGAGAGACTGCTTCTGCCTTTCCTACGACCATCATTTTCCTGACTGGTAATGGCCCTGGAATGCCACCAGTTATCCCACTGGGAAACCTACTTGTAGGTACAATACATATAAGTTTTCCCAGTAAGGCAAACAATGGCTTCCATTTGAGTTTGGAAAAACAGTGAGTGAGGGGTAAAGCACCCTCTCCTTGTATGTCATCTTTCTGATCCAAATAAAGTCCCGGTCTACATAGGAATTTAACTACCAGCATGGAACTCTAGACACAAGTCTGTTGACAAGCTACATATCTAACATATGGACTTTGTAACATGTGAATTGGCCCCAAAACAATTATAAGAACCTTCAAGGATGGCAGAAAAAACAAGCTCCCTTTCATCTTCACAGATGTTTTAGTACTTTCACTGTATAGTTAAGTTTACTTGAAATACTTACTATGTTCAATTACCAATTCATCAGCAAAAATTGGAATAACATCTGCCAACTTTCCCAGGAGAATTAAAATGGGTAAGCTGCCTCTTGTAGTGGTTACTTTGCATAACTATGAGGAAGAGAAGTGAAAAAAAATCCATCACTAAATAAAAGTAGGAAACACACACCATTCAGCAGGCTAGACTTGTGAAAAGATCATCAAAGTACGGCTTTTTCTTTTGCTGCTCCTACTCAACAAAGATTCTCTGTATTGCTTTCATTGCCACAGTGAACAAGGTATGCACACATTGGTGACAGTCAAACAGAGTTTTTGGCACACTTTTGTCAGCTTTTATGAAATTCCATTTCCCTACATTCTCTCTCTCTCTCTCTCTCTCTCTCTCTCTCTCTCTCTCTCTCTCTCTCTCTCTCTGTTAGGCATATAGTCAGCTCCTATCTCTGTCTCTCCTCTCCTCTCAGTAATTCTTTACCTATTCTTAAATCAGGGTGTGCAACCTTATTGCCTTATTTACTCTGCTAACAAATTCTACCCACCTAAACAGTAATTGACTCTGGGGGAATTGTTCTCTGTAGTCTGGAGATCAATTGAAATTCCAGGAAAACTCCAAACCCAACCTGGAGGTTGGCAACCCAATGCCAACAGAGGATTTTGAGGGCTGATGTCAGGAAAAACAGCGCCTGTATAGGTAGGACCTTTGCAAGGCAAGGAAGTGTCCACCATTCCTTCAAGGTGGCAAGCTAACATGCTTGGGCTTGATGTGTCAAAATAAAGAAGTAACACAGTTTTAAGAAGCTGTATATCGAGGATGGGGAAAAACAAGCAAAAAAAACACTTCAGTTTGGAAGACACAGCAAACAAAACCCTATCTGGGAATAGCCTCTCTCGGAACTATATTTCCTGATGTTTACTATGCTCCTAAATCTGCATGGTGAGGACAATTTCACAGGTAACCTTCCTGACACAGTCCTGATGCAGGATAAGGAATCATCAAACCGGTCCCATGAGTCTAAAGAAATTTTTAAAAGGTTTTTTACTCCTGAGGAAAGGCACCTCTTCTTGTCCTAGCTTTCCAGATCAATGGAGCAGATGCTTCAGAAGAACCCTGGAGAGAATGTATCTGCAGAGAACACCCACTCAGAAACACCAGCCTTCATCAGAGGAACATGCTTCCTGGTATTTTGTTATGGGCCCCAGAACTCCATGAACAGCCATTTTGTGATTTCCCCCCCATAGCAACGATTTTCTGGGGTCTCCCACTCTGCATTCTCAAAATTTAAAAAGCGCCCACAGACTCAACAAGAGTGAGGACCTGATACAGATGTCTCTTTGCCATGATTCTGTATCACTTTTCCCATTCCTCAGTTTTAAATGAAAACACTTTGAAGAGCAGGGGAAATGATTTAAACTAACCTCTTGCTGACACTCTTTCAACAGAAAGTTCAGGTATCCCTCCAACTTCAGCTTCACTACAAGCATTACCAGAACTAAACACAAGAAAAAAGTTTAGTCACATTTCCCCATGTGCTTTTTATGTCACCATGAATATAGCTAGCATCATTATATAAAGTATTCAACTCCCCCCTGCCTCCCTGTGGTCGTTCAGTGCTTAATTTATGCATTATCTATAAAGAATTAGTATGTGAGGGAAAAGAGAAGACGCTTCTTTACCTTCTGGCTTTCCTATTTTTCTCCTGCAATTCAGGAGCTGCATATTAAACACTTTTTATATAATTAATAAGAGAAATTAAATTTATAATGAGGAGTGATATGTTGAATGTATATATAAAATGAAATCAAACAAGGAAGGAGAGAATCTCTCCTTCGTTAAGACACAAGCACAGTAATAAATTCTGCAATTAGCGCATTTCTCATGGAATAACCTTTCAGCCTTTTGATCAGAAAAAAACTGATTTTCTCCTAGATATAACTGGATGATTCATCATCTACTATAAGTTCTCTTCTATATGATTTTGTGCAGACCTACAAAACATAATCCAGGAACCACAAATGAACTCTTTAGGTGTTTTTATGATGCCTCTCTCAGTTCCGCAAAACCAACTGAAATTATTCTTGGCTCATAATTAATGATTGATGATCCCATGCCATCTGTTCCACTGAAAAAGAAGCTCATAGAAAACTGCATTTCCTATGAACTGCTTGGCTTTAAGAAATGTGCAGATGGCTCTTGTGAATATCACAGATAACTTCCTTGGTAATAAACCAGCAAACTTTTGTTTGCTGCTAGAATGGAAATTTATCAGCTTGAATGACCAATATAATTTCTATGTAAAGAAGAATAAAGAATACTGCACGTTAAGGGACATCAAATTGCTTCCAACTTATGGCAACCCTATGAATTACTTCTATTACAGGAATGCTAACATAGCTCTGACGAGCTGGCATGTTGTAGTGGTTAAAGAGCAGCAGGTTTGATTCCCCACTCCTCCACATGCAGCGAGCTGGATGACCTTGGGCTAGTCAGTTCTTCTAGAGCTGTTCTTGCAGAACAGTTCGCTCAGACCCACCATCCTTACAAGGCTTCTCTTGTAGCGAGAGGAAGGGAAAGGTTTTTGTAAGCTGCTTTGAGAAACCTTCCAGTAGTGAAAAGCAGAATATAGAAAACCAGCTCGTTGTCTTCTCTATTTTCAAACATCCATACCTGCAGAGGGTTTTGGCCTTCGTATGTTTCCTGCCCCTCGCCAAAGCTTTCAATGCTAAAAAAATCTAGGTTAGTATTTGAAAAAGTGGGTGTACCGTTTTCTCAGTGCAGAAGACAGAGCTTATGGTTATCTCACTGGCACTATAAGCTCTATTGTATGGATCTTATTTTGACTTTGGCCATCTCCACTCAGATTATTTGATATGAGCCTGAAGGTATTGGAAACTGGGTTTATTCAGCTTCCCCAGAGCATCAGAGTATAAGTGCACTTCCAAGGTTTTCTCCAATCCTCTGATCTTTGTCATCAAAACTGCTTTGCTGCTATACTGACAGCCACAGCACCAATAAGAAAACCACACAAGCCTGTCCCACTCTGGAATCTGCCTTAAGTCATTCATTTGGTTCATTATGCTTTTCATTCAAAATTTATGAGTGTGGAGATCTTCACATTTTAATTTTAACTGATCTATAAGGTTATGGTTGAATATTTCAGAACACAGAGTGCCTTGCTATATCAGCAATGAATACCAGCTGAAGACAACAAACATTCAGTAAAATTTAAAACATCATTTTATGAGACCCTTTTGAAAAAACAAAGAAGCTTTAAAATCATCCCTGGTCAATGCCAAAGCCATGACTGAAAGATGAGGCACACACTCATGAAAATAGCCTGCACAGTTACTTCCAGGGGGAAGCTTATCTATCACTAAGAATGCAGCATGTCTTATAGACATCATCAATCTTCAGAACAACAACTCCAGAATATGTCTCTGCTGCTTCAGTTTTTAAGTGGGCAATCAAACTGCACCAACTTACTCAAGGCCATGAACTGAATCCATCGCTGAGGTAAACTTCCCAATCTTATGGAGATATAGTTATGTCTTATTTGGGAGCTGCAAAATCCTGCCTAGAAATGATACCTTCCCTACTACAGAATTTGCTCTTGTTCTCTTTGTACAAGAGATACAATTTCTCATTCTACTGGAATGCCCTTTATATTCCAAACTAAGATGTCATTTCATTTTACTGTGGTTGGTGAATTTTTACGATTCTATTCCAAGCAGGATGGTCCCCTTCCTACTCTCAGATCAAAATCCTACTATAACTTTGGATGTTGCAAAAGAAAAGTTATTTTGCTTGTCTTTTGGGAAATAGAGATTATAAAGGAAGTTTCAGATTCTTTTATCTCTCAAGGCATTGAGCCATAGTGCTTTTACTGAATAAGGGAAAGAAAATGACAACAAAAGCTGTTGAGGTAAAATAAAAAGATTCCCAACTTCAGCAGACCCATGAATTAGGACCACAATCTAGAACTTTAGAACTCAGTTCAGAGTGTGTGTTATGTGTACTCACTTCCAACCTATAACAACCCTATGAATTAATGACCTCCAAAAGGTCCTCTCATTGACAGCCTTGCTCAGATCTAAGAAACCGAAGGCTTGAAAATAGTCCCTCTTAAGAAAAATTCATATTGGAACCTTTTATATATTTTTGCTACGTAACACTTGGTATGTACTTCAAATTTAATCAGAAATCATTTTCTTTCTGAACACTAATTCTAGCTCAACATTTCCTTCTCACCTTCAATGGATAAATCCAATATATGACTGTCTTCCATACTTCTCAAGATCCCTACAAGACAAATACACACATAAATATCACTTTTCTGCAATCAATATTGAGTCCAAAGAAATAGGAAACTTTCAGCACTGTCTTAGTTCTTCTTTCTGGTAGCCGTGTAATGTGACATGAATGTATATATGGTCAGCAGGCCAAATCACTACAGGAGACAAAATACTCCCTAAACCCAATTCATCTGGTGTTATGGCACACAAAGGTAAACAGACCATGTGCATTGTGTCACAACTGAGAGGCAGTGTGGTGTACTGGTTAAGAATGTCAGACTGATATCTGGGAGACCAGGTTTGAAGCCCCATTCATGCCATGGTAGCTTGGTAGCTTGCTGGGCAAGCTTGGACCAGTCATACTCTCAGCCTAATCTACCTCACAAAGTTGTTGTGAAGATAAAATGGAGGAGAAAACACCATAAGCCAATTTGTGTCTTCACTGGAGAGAAAGGCAGGGTACAAATGAACTCATTCCTAGGTATTGTCACTTCCAGGTTTTTCTCCAAAATGGCATCATACCTTCATTGACATACCCAATCATGATCTCCTGCTAGTTACCAGGGCAGGTTTAGCAACTGTATCCAGAAAAGACATGTGACTGTGTGCTACCTATGAGTAACAGGTACAAAAACCTAGGCATGTCTACAAAGAAGTAAGCCCTACTACCTTTCCCAGATAAGGGTGCATATAGCTGCACCCATGTTCCTACTGACTCAGTTCATAATCTTAGGCACTATACTACTATGGCACAGAGTGAGCACGTAGCAAGCAGGGTTCAGCCGTAGGCACCATGGCGGCTGCCAATACTTTCCCCCATATCCAGAGAGCTCTTCAGAAAATGGATTGTAAGGCACAACGCGTTATTAGCTGCCCTCATTCAAATGAAAAAGTTGTCTATGGCTGCAGTAGCACTCACAACTAAGGATCAGAGGGACTGGTAAGTATTCCTAGCCAGTGTGTGGTTCCTATTCTCTTTCAAGCTTTAAAAAAAACCCCACTGCCTCCCTTCTTGTCCCTGGCTTCCTTTTATTCCCTAAACCTTTCAGCCTCCCCCTCTAGCTTTCCTTCAACCCTCCTGCAATTGGTTTGGAATGCAAGGAGGGAGAAAATTTATTTTGGTTCCACCCCTGGAGCAGCTATTTTGGATTTAGGTCCACCTTCTATTTTGGGATGGCACTCACAACCTGGCAAGGCTGATTCTATCTTGGTGTAGTAACATAACCCAGCTGGCTTTGGTTCAAGTCCCTCCCCAGTAATACACAACCCATGAAGCAAAAAAGCTTTATTCAAGAAAAGCTTTAAAAAAACCAGATCATATAGTTCAGTGGCCATATTAATGCACAAAAATAAAAAAACTAAGATGGCTAACTTAATTCTTGCAGCAGAAATACAGGTTCCTACATCTAAAGCATCATGTTTCAAACAAGTGCTTTCAGTCAACCAGGGTTCAGTAGGTGGAAGACAAAGGATAAGAAAGAATATCCTCTTCTATCATGGTGTATAGGAAACACCAGCATAACTTTCTGGCTTTCCCCAGCCAATTACAGGCCTGTCTTCAAAGTATATTCTGGACATAGCAAGCTCCCCCCTAAATCCACAGCTGAACTATGTGAGCTCCTTAGCCAGTAAAAGGGGGGGGGGGGGGCGCGGTGTAACCTGCTGAAAAGTCAGAGTATAGTAAAATGAGTGTTTAGCTAGAAGTTTTCTCTAAGATGGATTCTCTCTTGACACAACGTCCTCTAAAAAGTCCAAAGGTACCCATACGCTCAAAAAGGTTAAGGATCCCTCCAGTAAAACAGACTAAAAAAGGGAGGAGCTATTTATGCATCCATATCTGAAAAATAATGAACAGTTGGTAGTCTGAAACCTGTGATATTAAGTGGATATGAGGTCCTCTTACCAAAAAGAGTTCCTATGGAATGGACACATACTCTTTCATCTTGAGCAAGCAAAGGAATGACCAGCGCTGCATGTCGAGTCAGAACATCATGGAGGCAGGACAGCACATGATTCTTGCGGACTAACTGAAGATTTGAAAGTTTCATCAGTTGTTTGTTTGGAAAAACAAGTAGAGTGGTACTTAAATTCTGATGCAAAATTTAATGCAGCAAATGATCAAGAATGAGGCCTATGATTAGAATCTTTGCCTTTGGTCTCAATCATTATTTTTAAAATTTTCATCTCAGTCTATTTATAAGTGATTGTTGTATTATAATGCCAGGAGTCATTCCGTAATCTCATTTTTGATCACTGAGGAAGGCCGATGGGCCAAAATGCTTGAGGTCAGGTTCACTATTTTTTTGTCACTGTAAAATTTGATTCATAATGGGGGCTATCAGGACCTATATCTGTTTCTTACTTTGTAATAACTACAAGCTTATTTTTATATTTTTTTCAGTCATTAATGCTTTTAACTTGACTTACACAACTGATTTTGGTAGACCACAAAGTTTCCTTTTTTGCTGACTCTAAGTAAAGGCAAAAATGTATACATTGTGCATTACGACAACCACCCCCAAACTATTTCTCTCTGCCATTAAATATAGCTGTAAATACTGGCAAATGCAGACAAAATTCAAGAACACCTACAGATGTTCCCCCAAAATAACAGGAGTGCTGCTTTAAAAAAAATCAAAACAGGTACAAAGTGCTATATTACCTAAAAGCTCCTATTCGCCATTGTTTCCTCACCTACCAATAAAATGTGCTGACTTTTAAAAACCAAATTCAAGAAAGCGGTATTACCTCAGGATAGATTCAAATGAGTAGCCAACAATGAGTTGGTCTGAAGTAGCACAATAAAATCAGAGTCCAGTAGCACCTTTAAAACCAACAAAGTTTTATTCAAGCTGTGAGCTTTCGCCTCGAAAGTTCACGCCTTGAATAAATCTTTGTTGGTCTTAAAGGTGCTACTGGACTCTGATTTTATTGTATTATCTCAGGGGTATTCCAGATCCCTTCCCTGAATTTTCAACTTGGTTTACCACCCAAACTAAGCAATATGGGAAAATCTGAGAACGTGACCCTGAGGTAACACTCCCCCCCCAGCACCTGAGCGCCATTTCTACTCAGAAGTAAGGCCCATTTTATTCAATGGGCTTACGCCGAGGGAAGCGCTGTTCGAGTACTGCGGCCTCAGCAAGGAGAGAGCCAGCAGGGAAGGGGCGCCAAGCAAGCGAAAGGCGCACACACCGAGGCGCCGTCCTCTCGCAGCGTCTCAAGGGCACACGCCAAACAAAGCGGCGACGGAAGCGACTCCAGCAGCCAGTGAGCATCATGGAGCCCGTGATAACACTGGCAGACGAGAGGCTCGGCGGGCGACTCCATCGCACAGCTTTCTCCCCTCCCGCCCCCCGGAGGCCGGCCACAGCGGGAAGAAAACGGCGGGAAAGCTCTGCGCAGGCGCACTGCCCGGAGACCAAGAAAGGCGCCTCCTGATTGGCAGTGGGGCGTTCCGCGGAAGCCGGAGGGCTTGGCATAAAGCCAAGCGAGAAAGGGTGCGCAGCCCGTGCCTTAACGCCTGCGGGTACTCTAACGAGGCGGTAGACGCGCTGGGATCGGGAGCACGTCCATGGAGTGGTCCTGTGGCGTTTAGGGAGACCGGCTTTTGGAGGCAGAAATGCTATCCCAAATTGTGTATAACAACTACTACTACTTTGTTTTGATATCTCGCTCTTTCCTGATGGTGTACCCTTTGAAATCCATTGGTGCTTACATCTTCAGTTATTTCGGAGTTCAGCCTTTATTTTAAAGGATGATGAGTAGGGGCGCGTCGCGCAGTGTTTAACATTCTCTTTATTTCGCTCTGAAGGGACTCCTGCATGCGCATCCTGCCACGTTTTTGGAAAGGACCGTGTTTACAGACGAGGCACAAGCAGAAACACGGCCACTTGCAGGCAAATGCACTGCTCGTAGGGAAGGCGGCCTGCACCGGCTCCGCCTCCTTCGCGGCCGAAGGGCATAAGAGCCCTAGCGAGGCGGAGTGCCTGAATAAGTGTCACGGGCTGGGCCTTGTGCATTCCGTGGCCTTCTCGCCACAGGGGTTACTATCATTCCTTGGTGTGGGGCGGCTTTTTAAGTCCCTCCCATTGCATTCGGTGGATCTTACACCCAGGCAAATTCGTTGACAGGGCATTACATAGCGTGCGCACAGAACGTCTCCCACAAGCCATTTTCTAAGGCCCGCCGTCGCTCTTCTCTCCGTATTTTTACTTTCGCCCCGCATGTTGATTTTGCGACAGGAGCCTGAACACGCCCAGCCTCGGGAACGTCTCCGCGGTGAATATGGAGGGGGGGGTCCGTGGGGTGCCTTTTCTCGCGCCGCCGGCAGAGGGCGCCATAGTCACTGAGCGCTCGGGTGCTCGCAGGGCCTCTTGGTCCAGGCTGGCCCTTCGCGATCATTTCCTGGGTTAGCTCAGCCTCACATCCGGCGGGAGAGCGTTTTTTGTGACTCGTGCGTTTCCAGGCCGAGAGGGCCGGTCGGCGGAGGAGAGCGTGCACGAGCGCTTGTCTGGCCTTGCAGCCATGGTGAGGGGGCGGCCTCGCTCGCTTTCTGCGCTGGAACTTGGGGGGCTGGAGAGCACGTGGCGGAGAGGCGTCGCGCGGTCGTTGAGTCGGGGCTGGCGCCCACTGAGGCGGGGAGGGATATCGGACGGGGACGGGCTGCAAGTCGAAGAAACAGGCCGGGAGCAAATCTGGGCTTCTCCATCGTGCCTCGCGGGCATTTTTTCGACCCGTTGTACAGTTGAGCACCAGCCCACGTGCTCCGACCATCAGAGCTCCCAGGGTAGACTTCGGTGTTCTTTATTCCGTAGGACACGTTTAGTTCTGTAGCTTTAGTGCCTTGAGGTGTCAGTGCGCGAGTGGTGGACTCTTTTCCCCAGCCCCAGAAATGAAGGAAACATAACAGGAATCCCCCGCCCTCCATTTTTTAAAATTAACTTCCAGATGTTCTTTCCTGCTGTAGCCCCGTTGGAGTGTCAAGCTAGTAATATTAACAATGACTCGTCAGTGATGTTGTGTAGCTATTATTTATGTTTCTGTTATATATATATAGAGAGAGAACAGACTATGGTTGGAGAGAGAACTGGGCAGAATTACCGTGTCTAACTTGGATCTTTTAAAGGATGATTTAAAGCTTTCGATAGGGTAAGAGAGGCTTCAGTTTGAAGTCAAAAGGCAGCATAGTTTTATTTATTCCTTCATTTGATTCATACACTACCCCATCTAGGGGCGGTATAAGTGGAACACCAGAACTAGTACATTTCAAATATGTATAACAATATGAACAGTGGGTGTAATAAGCAAGAATCAGCTTTCCCTAAATGGCAGTAAAAGCAGCTGGGGAGGGTGACTTTTTATACGAAACTGGCAAGGGGTGCAATCTCACTATTGTTCAGTGGCTGTATCTGTTAAAAGCTCACTGGAGTGCATGTAGTTCTGCTGTTAACTGATTCAGGCACAGCCCTGTACCTTCCAGGATTGTAAATATTTACAGGACATTGTAAATATTTACAGGACATTAATTTTTGCCTTTTTTTCTGCAGACTGAGGCAGAAGTAAACCCTAAAGCTTATCCACTAGCTGATGCCCAGCTCACAAAGACACTGCTGGATCTCGTACAGCAATCCTGCAACTACAAACAGTTACGCAAAGGAGCCAATGAAGGTGAGCAGACTGTTTGAACTTCTACAGAGGATTAGTATATGTGTAGAGCCTCTTGTGGCGCAGGGTGGTAAGGCAGCAAAAATGCTGTCTGAAGCTGTCTGCCCATGAGGCTGGGAGTTCAATCCCAGCAGCCAGCTCAAGGTTGACTCAGCCTTCCATCCTTCCGAGGTCGGTAAAATGAGTACCCAGCTTGCTGGGGGGTAAATGGTAATGACTGGGGAAGGCACTGGCAAACCACCCCGTATTGAGTCTGCCAAAAAAACGCTGGAGGGCGTCGCCCCAAGGGTCAGACATGACCCGGTGCTTGCACAGGGGATACCTTTACCTTTTAGCATTTTAAAGGGATTTCATTCTCTTATGGATAGCATAAGTGCTACATTCCTTTGTTGTCTCCTTGCCTAGCAGTGAAAACTGTTACTGCTCCAGATACATTGAGCAGGTGAAGAATCTTTTGCTCCCCTCCTGTTTTATTTCTGCAAGGTCACATTGGAAATAAATGTGTCTGGAAACAGAGTTCTTGGTGTCAAATATCTTCTGGTAGTATCAGAATCTCATTTGTTTTTAAATATAGTAAGAGAATGTTAAGAATTTGGGTTCTTCCCTTACCAGTTTGCATACACACTTGATAGAATTTTGCAGTTAATAGTACATGTTTGTATGTAACCATAACTTGTAAGATATAATCAGTTTTTGACAAATGCCAGAACATTAAATTCCTCCTGTACTTTCTTCAGTGATGTAAGAACAAAAAGGTATTGATGGAACAGATCTGGCAGCATATTAGTTTGTATTTTTCATCAAAAATACAGCTAGTTTGTTCATCAAAATTACAGGCAGTGGGCTGGCCTCTGCTGAAGAAACAATTCCTAGGGAAGATGATGGAAAGAGCTGCCATGAACAAACTGACAGCATTCTGGGAAGAAGCGTCGGTCCTAGACTCAGCCCAATCGGGTTTCCAGACTGGCCTTAGGGTTGATACAACACTGGTCACCTTGATGGATAACATCCGCCATTAGCTGGACAGAGGCGGGTCAGCGCTGCTAATACTAGTTCTTTTCCAACCTGGCTAACATAGGTTAGGATTTGAAGATGTTCATGGCCAGTAATAGTCTATCACGGTACATGAGACCATTTCCATAGGATTGCTAATCTGATAGCACAAAGTATCAGTTATATTTTAGAGGTTTTAAGAAATGAAACTAGTTAATATATGACCCTTCTTTTCTACAGCCACGAAAACTTTGAACAGAGGAATTGCTGAATTCATTGTGATGGCTGCAGATGCTGAGCCCCTGGAGATCATCCTGCATCTTCCACTGTTGTGTGAGGACAAGAATGTGCCCTATGTATTTGTGCGCTCCAGGCAGGCTCTGGGCCGGGCATGTGGTGTTTCTCGCCCCGTAATTGCCTGTTCCATTACCATCAAAGAAGGTTCACAACTGAAGCCTCAGATTCAATCTGTCCAACAAGCCATTGAGAGACTATTAGTCTGAATTTGTTTGGTTGCCCCATACTAAACTAGAATAACTCAAGGAAAGATGATGTATCATTATTTTTTGTTTGTCTCATTATTTGTACAGTATTGACTTCTATATGATTTCAATTGTTTACCAGCTTGGCCACTTCCTTCTGCTTGCTTCACAATACTTGCTCTTCAAGATGGTAATCTTGTCATGTTAAGGGGTTGTATTTCTGATGAACCATTCTCTCCAAGTAGGATTTAAGTAGCCTAATTTTTTTTGTAATAAGTCGATTTACAGAATGATTTTTTGCTAGAAGATTAGGGTTCCAGGCAACAAATCATGTGCCGGATCTGTCCATTACTCAAGTGCATGAGAAAACTGCTCTCAAATCACTTGCTTTTACAGAGGTTCAAAATGAAAGCTTAGCTGGTTAAAATTTAATACATGTGCACTCTTAGAAGGTAGATAAAAAACTTGTATTACCACAGGGTTTAACATGTTTTTAAAAATAAATATTACAGTTCAATGTATATATGTTGTAATTGTCTTTGTTAGCTAATACCATTGCAGCATATAGAGGGTATGACAAGTAATAATCACAGCTGCTATTGATTAGGTTAACTCAAAAGGTGTAGTCTTCAAAAAGTCGAGTCCTATTTTCATAGTCTTGGGAAACATGTATTCAGAAGAATGATTTAATTGTCCATATAGTGACCGAAATCAAATTGACATCTTGTTCCAAGAAATAAGCTTTGCGTATTGTTGCTCTGGAGTTTGGTGACCTGGCTGCTCTTTGCACTCCAGCAAGCTTTCACCTTGGTGGGGCTTTATAACTCAGCGCTCCAAATTTTCTGAAATCAGACTGGTTTGTTTATAGTTTTTTAAACATTTCCTGTAATTCCAGCAATGCTTTAGTTTGCAGTAAACAAGTGTACTGCAGTCTGACCAAAAATAATGGCAATAAATGCCTCTTGGTTTGCATTATGCTGCCTGCTTGTACAGTAAGGCTGTGGCTTATTTAAATTCTCTTTCCCAGCCAAAAGCACAATATATGTTGGAGTGTTAAGGTTGGGTTTTCTGTTCTGAATCCTAAAAACTTAAGTACCTTACTTTCAGGAACTGTGTATAACTATTTTATGAGTTAATATATTGTTTGAATGGCAGGATATAATTGACTTGCCTCTCTTACATTCAGCAATGTTAATAACTATTACAATTAAATGGAAGGTTAGATACAATTGTTTGGGACTTAGCATGTAGTCTGACTTCTATGCTATACATTATCTTGTTTTAAGTACCATACTGCAACAGCAGGAATAGGCCAAACAGCATTACAAAACTTACCAATTTATTCAGTCACAAAAGGCATATAAATGAACATTTTAAGACTAGTCAGAACTGGATTTTTCTGCCACATGAATACAAGTTGACAATTAGATATTTAATTGCCTTCTGTTATAGATTGGGTAAAGAAGCAATATGTTTCTCAATAGGCTGCAGCTCCTAGTGGCTACTGAAATGTTGAGTAATTACGTCTAGAAGTTCTTGCTTCTTCCCACCTCCCTTCAGCCCATAAATCTTGCATACATCCTTCAGAAGTGGGACAGTGAGCTTCCCCAAAGTGCCTTTTCTAACATGATTCTTCAGCTCCTCTTCAGAGATTTCTATCTTGGCTTTCTTTTCCAATTGTTCTGAGCTGTCTCCTGTTAGAAGAATATTGAGATCCATGTTTTATGAACAGTTTATCCAACAATATGTTCCTTTGCAAAATATCCTGCATAGATAAGTTACAAAATGTCTTTCTAGGCACTGTTTATTCATAGTGATGATGATGATACCTAACTAGTTAAGTGCTTCAGTAGATACTAAATATTTCAATCATTTCTGGTAAGGCAGACAGAATCAGGGCCATGGTAACACCATTGTCGTGTGAAATCAAAAGGAGGGTAGGCAGGCATTAACAGCAAATATTTCTCATAAGACAAACAAATCAGAAAATAGTTACTCAAAGTAGCTTAGATTTCTTTTTAATTTCTATGGCCACCCTTCTCAGCACAGCTGTCTTGGAGCGGTTTATAACAATTCAATAAAACAATAAAAAAGTTTAAATCCTTAAAAATTATTCTGTTCACTGTGGTTGCCTGCGTAAGTAAACCCCTCCATTATACTTGTTGTTGTACTCCTTTGTAATCTTACCTTGTTTGCGCTTTGTAGCTTTCCCTTCAGGATCATAACCAGGTGGATAAACCAGCTGCTTGAATTCCTCTACAAGGTTACCTAACCTGTAGTCTATTGCCTCAGTCTTAGGCACTGGAATATTTAAAAAACACCAAAGCTTAAGAGAATTGCTGAATAATACTTAAGAAAAGGGTATGCAAAAATAAAACAAGTTCAGTGACATGACCAACTTTTAAACACATAAGAAAAACAAATTGCTTCTTCAAAATCTGTATTACTGAAGTATCTTAATTTCCTAAATATAAAGGATACTACTATTAGTAAAACTGCATGCTGGACGGCTTGAGGAACACCACTGCTTCTGAAATCTCATGGGAGGAAATCCTAGTGGCTAGTCGGTTTGGGTGAGTGAAAAATACTTAGGTACTTTTAAAAAGAAGATCCAAAGGGCATATCAGGGGACGAAAATCAGCTTTTAGCTAAGTTAAGTAAATGCAATAAGTAGCTGCAGTTCAAAAGTGACAAGTTCAGGTTCACCTGTCCTTAACCATATATGTACACCTCTTGTAACACTACTGGTTTTCAGAATTTTTATTACTTTGTTTTACCTGTCAGATCATCAGCCTTCTCAGGTTCCATCAGGTCAAGTGCCAAAGCCTCCAAATTCATATAGTGCTGCTGGAGAACTGGGTTCTCAAAGCTATCACTCCTATGGAGACACCCCGGGGGGGGGGAATGCCATAGATATCAAGGAAAAGCAGACAATACCAGTTCAGTCCTAACATCAACAGACAGTTTTTCAATCAGATGTACAACATTTCACTAAAATAATAATTGTCTCCATCCTAAACTGAGATGTCAGTTCTGAGTTTATTAATAAAGGTATATAAAGTATAAGCAAAGACCATACACTCCATAATTTTATCTCTATCCTGTTGCTTTACGGCTCCTTCAAGAAATAACATTAAAAAATATAAGAGTGCTATTTACTTGGACACTGATTATTTTTAGATGTGCCATTCTATCTAAAATAGGTTACTTTAATTCTGCTGTATGCCATAGAAAGAACAGACATCGAAACTGTTGTTCTGTGATAAGCTATATGTATGCATGACAAATAACTGAATTAGTAATGCTAGCTTTGTGCTTTGGATGCATTGGCTAAAAAGGCCCTTACAATGATCGCTATATTATTCCATTGGCGTTCCCTAAATAGTCTTCTTCACTGAAAACCTGAAATGCCACTTAAAAACATTAAAAAACAATACTTATAAAGAGAAGCTCAGTACCTGCTGCACTAGAAAGCTGCAATGAAGTTCTGGCTTTCCAGTAGCCATTATTCAGGTTGCATGCTTTCTATGTTAGAATTTTGTCTGTTTCAAAGCAACCTCTATTCACTTTGTATATTCATTATTGTAAGCTAGAATACAATTCATTTCCTCCATTATTCTTTTATATATAAAAATAATTAGGTCTTTGTATAGAGATACTTTGGCTTAAATTCCAGGTGTCATGCACTGTGTTGTAATGGGTGGCAGGAGAACTAGCCAAGTAAGTCAAGAGTTTTATGATACCATCACAATAGCACTTGAACAAATTCATAGGATACTGCACTTAGACTCAACTTAGATTTTGAGTTTGGTAGCAATGTTATAACCCAGAGACTAGTTGCTGAGAACAGTAGAAGTACTACATATTACAGTAGTACTATACCAGTAGTTAATAAAATGTTCACTGAAGATTCTCTCTGGGACCCTCAAAAATTGTTAAGCGCATATATGCCACTCAGTTTCTATTCATGTGATTTTCTGTTCACCTGTACTTGAATCGAAGCTTTTGGACAATTTCCTTCATTTTGTCCACCTGTTCTTGACTAGCTGGGACTTTCTCAGTAAAATCAATGTTTCGTTTGTCATCTGCGTAAGGTAGGAAAATTAGATGAAAACCTAAGAGGAAGAAAAAAATCAAATACCATGAGAGAAGATACATGAAAGCACATACGGAAATGGACCCAAATTCTCAATAGTAAAAACAATTAATTTTTCGGAATGCAACACCCCTAAGCTGTTGATCTCTATGTTTTTGAAGGGCAATTATGAATCTGAAATCTTTTCTAAATGGCAGTTTTGTTTATTGTAAACTCTTAAATCTAATGAACTCTAACAGTGTTATGCCATTGTATCTATGCTAATGGTCTTCCCAATTCTGTTTATCCATTTTGGATAAACTGGGTTTATACATAGCAGCAGAAATACCTTCTATCCTTTACTAGGATCGGACCACAAAAGGGAAGTTAACTTGATCAAAATGTTTTCTAAGTGTGGTAATAGAACAGATTGACACTATGAAAGCTTAGAGAAGTTATACAAGACATTTTGAATATTTTTAAAAATCAACATCCAAGTAATTACTGTACAGTCCTGATTCTGGCATCTGAGCTCTAATATTGGAGAAAAGCCATCTTGAAACCAAAGTTTCCCCACACACTTAAATTTGCTTCTGAAAAACTTTATCTAGTCTGAGTTCAGTTTTCCTAACTGCTGTGATTAGATGTACATAGTTGTGCTGCAACAGACCTACCAAACTAAAGGTACTTGAAATACTAATATTCCTGTGTATTATTACATATATATCTCAAAAGTTAGGATGCTGTTAACCTATTAGTCACAGCTGAAAGTGTGAAAACTGATATAGGAGATGGAGAAAAATCTCTGCATAAGTATATTCCCCACGTTGTGTAAAGACATTAACCTCCACTAAATGAAATAGAAGAAACTGTAATTCCTTTATTTATATCCCATCTTTCTCCTCAATAGAGACTCAAAGCAGTTTACATCATTTTCTCTTCCATTTTATCCTCATAACCACCCTATGAGGTAGGTAGTCTCAGAGTATGTGACTGGCCCAAGGTCACCCAGCAACTTCCATGGCCACGACAGGAATCAAACCTGGGTTTCCCAGATCCTAGTCTGACATTTTAACCACTATATGCGATCGAGCAGCACCTCAAGCCAGATGCACAGTATATTTTATGTGTTTTATTGTGAAATGTTGTGCATTCTGTTGTCCATCACCCCAAGACAGCCCGTAGGAGAGGGGCAGTATATATATCATACAATAAAAATGTCACTGACCTGGAGGTGCTGTCTGCACATTCTGCTCATCCAGGACTTCTTCTTGAGGGACCAGGGCTATGAACGTGGGAGGAGTATTGCGACGAGGGATGTACCTGCAGACAGCCATTACCTCTTTCTCTAGACACTTGATTAGCAAAGCATTAAATAACGTAGTGCTTCCTGTAAGAAAAATTCCACACTTGTTACATTACATGATTCTGGTACCTGACACATTAAGTTTTCAGAAGTAGTGGTGGGTAATTATCTATCTGTAGATGGTTGCCTGTGTTTTGAAGAAGACAAATACAGGTTCTGTTTTTAAATGTGCTTTTTCTAGATCACAGCAGTATTTAGCATTTCTATAATAACCTTTAAGTATTCAAACTGGTTTATTTATACTACCTCAGTAATATTGACAACAGTCATGCAGGATACATACTTTTAATATTTGAAATATGCGCTGGGTTATTTGCCACGAACATAGCAGTGTAAAACATTTTTTAAAACACTTGTATCAATAATAAACCCAACATAACGCAAATAATTCAACCAGCCCAAACTACAGCCAGTATTTCAAACTAAAACAAGCTCTAGACCACATTTTAAACCAGCACAGATGGGACCAGTGACAAAGTATTACACAGTGTAGAGACCATTATTGAGGAACATGGTTGCATACCCTTACATATCTGCAAAGAAGGGGAAGGGAAGTAATACAAGAAGACTGAAAGTTCTGACGCTCCATCCAGCTTTTAGTATCTGACCATCTGTGGATTTTACCAGTTCTCCTGTTGAAGCGTAATGTGCTCTTCCACTTTGTTCCTGGGGTTCAGCACCCCCACACACACACACACCCCAGAACAACATGGAGGCAAAGTGAGTGGCAGAATCATCAGAAATCACAATCCCCTTCTGCAAATGGAAACAGAGTTGTTGGAGAAACTACAAGGTTGGACATAGGCCCTTATCCCTATTTTGACATTCATGGTCATTTCTGGATGTCAGCGGTCCCCAAACTTTTTGCGGTTGAGGACTGCCTCCGGGGGTGGGAGAGAACCGGTAGCCCGTGCGCCGCGCACACATGGCAGCTGCGTGCAAACGCGCATGCATAGTTGCCGCACATACGCACATGCGCCAGCAGGTGGTGCTAACATGCACAGAGTTGCCGCGCATGCACATTTGTGCCAGCAGGGGGTGCAAACGTGCATGTGTGGCAGCTCCGCTCATGTGCGTTTGCGTCTGCCGGCGTGCCGGCAGCCGCGCCTGCCTCTTCCCCCCCCCCTCGCCGCGAGAAGCTTGTTATGCCGCGAGTGATGCAGCTGCTTTGGCAGCCCCTTCGCTTGCAACCTGGCGAGCTTCTCATTGCGGGGGGCTGGAGAGGAAGGCATGGCTGCCGGCGGCCGGGTACCAAGGCCTTCACAGCCCGGACCGGGGTTGACGACCCCCGATGTAAATGATATCATTAAGCATGTGGATGGTACTGTACTCCAAACTGTTCACTGATCAACCTCAGGGGTTGCACATAGATCTTAAAAAGCAGACTCTCAATCTAAAGCAGAGAAACAGCTATCAGTGGCACCCTCTAAAGCCAGACAGAACCACAGACAAGCAGTGCCCCTGTCTCACATTCATCTCAAGTGATCCAGAGGCACTAGCTTTCTGCAGAATTGAATAGGCAGAGTTACACATCCTCTATCCCCAATTTTAATGACAGGAGCCAGCAGAGTCCTTAAAAAAGCTTCAGTCCCACATCTTATTCTGAATTCTGACAAGTATAGTTCCCAAAAAACCCACCTCATCCAGGAATATTATCCCCATTTTTATATTTGAAATCTTATCCTAATATCTGGAAAATATTCTATAGTTATAAAACAAACCAGACAGTCCTTCCTGCATGTATTTACCACTGATCAAGGATTCCTCAGGATAGATGAACTGGGCAGGCCTGATGTGGTGATGTCGTTTCAGCATTGCCAGGGGTTTGAAGCCAATCAGAAATAAGCCTGGTGAATCAAACCTCTTTATTTCTTCTATCTCCTCTTTTTCCAACACTATCTGACGATTCCCATACATCTAAAGGGGGGGTAGAGGAGTAGAAAAAAGAAGTAACTTCAAAAAGGAAGACGCCATCCATAATCTTGAATGAAAAATTATAAGGCTAGCTGAACCCTACTGAGCCTGCAGGACTGTTTAGTAAATCAGCTGTTTCATTCTTAGCAGCTTTAAAAAGGATATTACTCTAAAGGATTCAACCACACATGCATCTCCCCAATCAAGGAAAGCAGTAATGAAAGAACTCCACTCCCCCCTCCTGTGCATCCAATTAGCCCTGTCCTCATTCCATTCATATGATGAAAGCATTCCCATATGCTATGTTTTTTCCTAGCCTGCTTGTTCAGTGTGAAAAAAATATCTGAAGGGCCGACAATTCACATGAGGTTATGCTTTGGATGTGCACTGAGCACCTTGGAAGCACATTAAGGGACATTCCTTGCCCCCTTCCTCAGCTCCAAATTGAAGAGATCTGGAGTTTGTCCAGGCGGCATTGTGTTTCCGGGGAGCTTTGAACATTTCCAAAGTATAACACAACAAAATAGCACCAGCACTTCTCCTCCCAAACTTGCACTCCAGAGAGGATCAATTCTGACCTTGTGCCATGCTTCTGAGGTGCCCCTTCAGAACATCTCCAAACCACACCATGACTGCACAGACAACCACTCACAGAGAGCTAGGGTTCATCACACTTGCCAGAAACATTAGTGGTGCCAGTGGGGACTCCATGTGTAGCACACAGTACTATTATGTATTTTACGTATTTAAGAGATGTTTATTGCACCCACACTACCAATCTCAAAGTGCTTTGTAACCACACTCAAATAGAAATAACTATAATCCCAATCAAATTAAATCAGCCACACAGCAAAACTACACCAATTATCTCAGGGGTTTTTTTTAAAGAACATTGGGGGTAGTTTTCATATATACCCATCTGGCTAAATATGAGAACTACCCCCAATGTTCTTCAAAAAAAAAACACCTGAGTTAATTGGTATTAACAGCATTAATAAGTTAGTAGGGTAAACTGACTTGCTATGGAACTATAATCTTTTGTTCTTTCTTTTTTCTGTTATTTTCTTTCTTAAACTAAATAAAGACTGGAGCTATCCAGCATTTTAAAAAAATTAACTCATGTTTTTGAAAAGTTTGCCAAGTTTCCTTTAAAGTCTACAACCTGATCCAGAACATACAGTGGAGGTTTTGTTTCTTGGTGAAAACATGAATCAGTGCACCTATTTCACATTTCATTAAAAAAAATACCCAGCAGGCTCACCAAATTAACACAATCCAATTTGTGACTGACAGAACGAAATTTAGTTTAATGAATTAAAAAAGTATTGAAAGTACTTAAAACAAATTCCGGTGTGTTCAACATGTTATGACTTAGCTTGAAATACTTAATCAGCAATTCCCAATACTAAGCTCAAGCGCTATAGTGCCAATTTCTTTCTTCCCCAAAACAACTGTTCCCCAAACCAAGCAGCCAGTCGTGGATTTCCTCCATCTTATTGGAACAGGAAGAGTTTCAAAAGACCCCAGACGGAATCATCTTCATGTCTGCAGGGAGCACCCACTCAAGAAACAAGCTACTCCACTGTAAGAGGACCCTTGGCTTGGAAATGTCCAACAATCTGTGATTGGCTCACAGCAGTAATTTTGTGGTCAGCTGAACTGCAACAGTAATGCTCACTGCCTGTTTTAAAATTCTGAAGTGCCCTAAGGTTCCACAAAGTCAGAACCTCATCTCATCTATGTCTCAATTTCAATCAACACAAATCAGATGTTGTTAATGAAAGTCAAATTATCTCCCCAAATCATCCTTGATCAATAAACTGTATGCAAATTGGTCTGATGGATCACTACAGGACACAGTGAATGAAACAATTGCTACCGGCCTACATAGACCAGCCTGTTATAGTCTGTCAATAGTGATCTATGCTATGATTTGTATCTGAAAGACTTCTCCAGATAAGCCTGCAAGTTTTCTTGTATAGGAAAAAGCAGGGAAGAAGGACAATTGAGCTCTCAACATACATTACCTGAGCCCTCTTGGTGTCACTAGGAAGAAGTAAACTACCTGTCTCTCGATTAAAGGTTCGGGTTTTCGTTTTCACTGGCTCATTAGTCTCTCTGTAAAGTTTTACAGGAGGCTGTTTGAAAGCTTTCTGGACTAGACTGTAAATGCCAACAGTGAGAGCAATATCTTTTCCCAAGTGGAAGTTCAGCCTGTGAGGAATCAACAAATATAGTTTTAAATATTAGAAACCCATTTCAATTTCCACTTTAAAAAATGAAGCACACCAAAAGACTTACAGGACCACATAACCTTTTCATAGTTTATTACATACCATTTTAATATTTAATTTATTTGCAGACTTTTATACTGCCTCTCCCTTGGTGTCTCATCAATGTCCATCTATCTATCTCTCTATCTCTCTATCTCTCTATCTCTCTATCTATCCATCTATACCGTCCTCCCCGGAGGCTCAGGGCGGTTTACATTATAACAGAGAACCATACATAAAACAGTCTGTAGAACATATACATCGATAACCAACAATTGCAACCAAACACAACACAGTATAACAGTAAACAATCGTAATACAAACAGGTCCAGGGCTTGTTGATGGGATTCTGAGGGGGGTGGCTTATTGATTGAATTCTGAGGGGGGGGGGTGGGGGGGAGCATGGGCCCTTGGTCGCTGTAGATTACGTCTGGTCTCGGCCAAATGCCTGGTGGAGGAGCTCCTTTTTGCAGGCCCTGCGGAACTGTTTAAGCTCCGTCAGGGCCCTGATCTCCTCTGGGAGCTCGTTCCACCAGGTAGGGGCCAGAACAGAGAATGCTCTGGCCCTGGTCGAGACCAGACGGACTTCTTTAGGGCCAGGGATCCTTAGCTGATTGGAGGCAGTAGAGTGTAGTGCTCTTTTGGGGGCATAGGCGGGGAGGCGGTCCTTCAGGTACACTGGGCCCTGACCACGTATGGCCTTGAAGGTAATTACCAGAACCTTTAGTCTGATCCGGAATTCAACTGGTAACCATTGCAGCTGATGGAGAATAGGCCAGATATGGGACCTCCACGGTGTTGCCGTGAGGATCCTGGCTGCTGCATTTTGAACTAGTTGTAGTTTCCGGGTCAGGGCTAAGAGCAGGCCTGCGTAGAGCGAGTTACAAAAGTCCAGTCTAGAGGTGACCGTCGCATGGATCACTGTGGCTAGGTGTTCCGGGGCCAGGTAGGGCGCTAGTTTGGCTTGGCGGAGATGGTAGAATGCCAGCCGCGCTACCTTTGTGATCTGGGCCTCCATTGTGAGGGAGGCGTCCAGAATCACGCCTAGGTTCCTGGCGGAGTGAGCTGTAGAGAGCTGCACGCCATCCAGGGTAGGCAGGCACGCTTCTTCGCATGGGCCCTTCCTTCCTAGCCACAGGACCTCCGTCTTTGAAGGATTCAGCTTCAGACGACTCTGCTTGAGCCATCTCGTCACTGCTTCCAGGCAGCTGGCTAATGCTTCTGGGGGAGAGTCAGGGCGGCCATCCATCAGGAGGAAGAGCTGGGTGTCCTAATAAATCTGTCCAATTAAAAGGTTACCTTCAGGTTTCTTGATCCTCTCAACTCAGGAGCTGATCAAGAGAAATTCGTTTTCTCTTGATACTTACCTGGACAAAGCTCGCTTTCTGGTCTCCTTTGCTCTTACTTTCTTCATGAGGTCTTCTAACTTGCTGGATTCTCCAAATTGCACTCCCAAGTCCTCATCTTCTGCAGTATAAATGATATCCCTGTAGAACAACGCGATATCAAACCCACCAGGCTTCTTCAGGTGCATTAAATCGAGGTAAATACCTGGAGTTAAAATAGAATTGGGGGAAGTAACAAATTTCCTGAATATGCTAGGACAAACATTTAACAGGTCTTCATTTTGCACAACAGATTAAATAGTCAAAGAAAAAAACAAAGACTGATTTCGCACAAGGAATCTGCCCCTGGGCAGCCTCTTGTTGCTGGCGGATTTTAATGCTGCTTCCACATGACATCAGGAAACATGCAAATGGACAGCTTACAACCACATGTTTGCAAGCAGGAGACAGCGCGAGTTTTGCGCCTCCGTGCGGAATCAGTCAAAGATCCCAAGAAAGATTGAGTAAGAGAATGAAGATGGTGTCCACATTTGTTGTTTTCCTACTTCAAAGAAAAATAACCTTTGTACTAAACCAATAACATTATGTTTGGTAATGAATCAGAGAAAACACGACCCCTGCTTTAAGGTCACTTTCTCTATCATGTCTTAATCAGAGGGATGTCTCCACAACATGAAAAGTTTGTCTAGTCATGACTCAAACATGGATCTCAAATCTCAAGCCACTTTCCTTAAGACGGAATTGAGTAAACACTACTTGGGAAGCATAATTTTCAATTCAAAGTACTTACCTGTCTCTCGGAGATCAGCAGCTTTAGTACGAGCAAACTTGGCTTTGACACTGTCATTACCATGAGGATTGTCATCATTGGTGAACAGCATGATCCTCTTGTGGCTCATCTTAAGCCGGACTTCACTGAAGAGGTTGGAGCAAACCCAGAGTGCTTCACCCAATGAATAGTCAGCACTATGGCCAAATGACTTGCGGAAGAGCGCTCTTCCCTGCTCTCCTTTGTATTTGCCTAGTTCTAACACTCGTTTTGCCCCTTATAGTAGACAACAAAAAACAAAAGTAGATGATTTTAGTATGCCTACATCACAAGCCAAACAGAAAAGCAGATAACGGCTGCTCTTCTATATCTATTTTTACACACCATTCACTATGCTCTTTTAGCCTCATATCAGTTTCTTTTGCCTTTTAATATTAGTAAACCAGATTGAACTTGTATGTCTACATGAAACTGGTATGTCTTTTAGAAAAGACAATTCAAAAATCGTTCAAGGTCTCCTGTTGAAGGGGCTTAAGCATGATACAAATGCAAGGACAGAGAGGAATAACAGAATGGAAAATATTAGCAAAAGAAAGTTGAGGCGACCCACGTCAATACTCCCTTTGTTTTAAGGTCCAATTCATATGACAATTAGCTGGGGGGAGGGACATGTGCTGATCCATAAGCAGTAGCCCCATCCAAGTTTGCACATGTTTAAGGTGTCTCAGTTCCATAAATGGGTTGGAGAGGGCAAAGTATATGGTAGACAGCTACCTCACAACTACTTCACAGCTCACTAAATGGCAACAGACCAAGTAACCCCAGGTAAACCCAGAAGAGCCACTTTTTTTTGTATATTAAAGAAAATATTTGAATAAGGAAAGAAGTTTCTTTTTTGAAATGCTGCTGTTATCAAATTTTATTAATTCTTGGTTATTTATTATTATTTCTTCTTTGAAATGCTGGTGTTGTCAAATGTTATTAATTCTTGGTGATTTGTTAGGCATTGTTATGTCATATAATACAGGCCTCATGATCATCAGTATTTGAGTCAGCACAGACTCGAAGTCCAACCCAAGTGAAATGTCAGGCATTTTGGGAAACGCTGACAAACTGTGGAACATGAATGAAATCAAGGACAAACTGAAGCCAAGAAGGAAGATAAGTTTTATAATTTAAAGAGTTGCTTTAATCTGGAACCCAAATGTATAACGACAGAAGAGATCAATCAAGTTGTAGGTTACTACAGCTTTGGGGGTCTAATAAGCGATGAATAAAGTGGCCAAGGAATTTGGAGAAAAGCAGAATAAAGTCTGCCAGTGTGATAGTTCAAACTTTAATCAACCCAAGTGATCCATAGAATTCTGTCAATCTGGTAAACTAGATAATGAATAGATATGCTAGAAAACCATTTTATAAGGCGGTCTGTGAGTAATAAGTGTGTACTGCATCATCTAGTCTTATTCTGTTTCAACTACAATCAAGTACAAGCCATTACAGGTAGAAAGATTCGCACTACAGTGAAAAGTCTACTGACAGAAAGTCTTACTAAACCAGTATGAAACAGCACTATTTTGTGAGGGCAACAAGGCAGAGGAAAATTTTATAAGGCGGTCTGTGAGTAATAAGTGTGTACTGCATCATCTAGTCTTATTCTGTTTCAACTACAATCAAGTACAAGCCATTACAGGTAGAAAGATTCGCACTACAGTGAAAAGTCTACTGACAGAAAGTCTTACTAAACCAGTATGAAACAGCACTATTTTGTGAGGGCAACAAGGCAGAGGAAAATTCTGAATTGCAATGGATCAGTCAACAGAATATTGCTGATAATGTACTCTAACCACAGATTAGCTTTATAGACTCTCTTTACCTGGATTGTCCAAATCCTGAAGGACATAAATGTGCTTAAAGTCCACAGAATTCTTGTGTTGCTCAGTGCCATAAAATACCACACCAATAAGGTCCCTGTCATGACTGATGATCTTGTTTGTGTACACATTCTGAATGCACTAGTAAAAAAATACAAGTTAGCTGGAAAAAGAAAGGAAGGAGCTGCCATAAAACCATTACAACTTTGCAGTTTCTATTTTTAAGGGTTGTAACAATGTTTTCAACTACATTTCACAGGACATTCACATATACTGAAATCTAGATGGTTGTACAAGAAAGCTCGATATTTCCTTCATAAAGAAATCTTTTTGATATTTCCAAAACTATCCTGTCAATACTTAGCTGGACTCAGCCCTACTAAATAAAGTAGGTCTTATTTCTGAGTAAGCATGCTCAGCATTTTAAATTTTTTTTTAAGGGTAGGACCGGGCTGCATGTTGCTTAAGAAAATGACCATTCCCATAGGATCTAAAAATCATAACAATATGTATTTCTGAATATATGTGATTTCATTCCCCAGGAATTATACCTTAACATAATGTATTGCGGCATCATATGGGAAGTATACAATCTCTTACTTTTCCAAGCTATTAAAAATCACCTGTGGATGAAGACAGAATATTTTACAGAGGCTATTCCTCCACCTGCAGATTTATGTTTCCTTTCTAATCATAAATAGCATCAAAACTGTATACTGCAAAATCTTTCAATAGAAAGGAAGTTGAAAAAGCTCCAGTTTTATCTCCCTTGCAATGATTTATACATCCTAGGATAGGACACAGAAAACACAGAGATAAGCAGAACAGACTGACAGTTCTATTAGCCTTTGGTGCATAATTTCTACTAATGTTGTTACAAGATGAGATCTTTCAAACTATGGTATATGATGTGCAACCAACATTAATTTTAATTGGTAGTCTTACCTGGATTGTCATATCAAAAGGAGCCAAGTCATCATTATCATAGGAGTCAAACATAGCCTTTGAAGCATCCACCAAGAAAACTAAAGTGTCCCGACCTGCATAATTATATACACCTGTAGAAGACAAGATCAAATAGGTAAATGAATTCAATTCTTATAATGAAAAATGTTTCTTACATTGTGCAAACATTTATTCATTCATTCATATAGTTTATATACCACCCCTCACTGTGAGGTCCCTGAGGGGTTAAGCTTCATGCGACTATGCTGAAACCATTCTGCTAGCAGCATGCCAATAAAGGTTGACGGTGTGGTTCCAGCCTAAGAAGCCTTCCTCCAAAAGAAGAGCCACATAAGTTCAAGGAACTTTGTCTCTCCCAAGTTTATCCATACACCCATCAATATGCTGACAACACCCAGCTATTATTATACCAATGCGTTTTTGTGCAGAACTCTGTTGTTTAGCAAGTATATGAGCCTTTGCAGTCCAGTGAACTTTCTATTAAACTTTTCCTGAAAATGAGAACCTGTAAAAATGTTATTTTAACTGTTAATTTTTTTATTAGAATCATAGAATCATAGAGTTGGAAGGGGCCCTCCAGGCCATCTAGTCCAACCCCCTGCTCTACGCAGGATCAGCTCTTATTGATATGTGTCAAAGCCTCCTCATCTCAAAAAAGGCTTTGGGTAAAAGCCAATAACAAAATGTACAATACTGGAAATCCTCACTGTGCAGAGTAATGAGCCCCCACCCCACCCCTGTAAGCTAACCCTCAACTGAGAGACCAAGTCACCAGCCCTTTTGGGCATTAATAAAGAAGTTAGCCCTGCAAGTTAGGACACTTGCTGGTTGAGTTCCACAAACAACTGTTTTGTAACTGTAGCCAAAATAGGTCAGATAACACCACAGAAGTATAATTTTAAAGGTTTATTAAAATAAATGTACAAAAGTATACCAAATAAATAAGCAGTGAGAAGCAGAGAAGAAAATAACAAAACCATCTAACTATCCTAGAATGCCTACAGCTTTTAGTGGTCTGACCTAGATATTACCTGGTCAGACTGAGGGTATAAAGTCCAGATCAGCCCAAATCCAAGAAGCGGGTATTCCAGCAGCTCAAGGCCAATCCTACAGCCAAAAGGCAAAAAGACCCCAAAATTCCAATTAGGTCTTGCTTTATGCCATGCTATTTGCAGTTGGCCTGATCCAGTTCAGCCAATCAGGGTGTTGCTAAGAAACATAATTTCTTATCTCTGCAGCTGGAACCTATTCACTAATCAAGCAACCTACCCACACTCAAAAATCCTTGTGTTAATAAGATGGAATGTGAGTGCAAAATTCCCTCTGGGTCTCTGGCCTTGAACCTTCCAGGCCCATTATCTCACTTGCATCTGTGCCTGGCTTGTCTGTGCCTGTGACTGCAAGTCATTGTGACATTAATTTCCCAATAAGAGTCTTCGGTAATTTTACCAGGCCCAAAAGCCTGAAACAAAATCTGAAAGGTCAACAAACTGCTAGAATGGTTTCTTGACAATACATTACCGCTATAGACAGCACAGCACTGAAATACAGAATCTGAACTATGGTTCATGGCAGTTTCTGGAGACAATGAACATCCACTGCTTAATGCGGGTTGAATCCTACAGAACAGTGTTGCATAATTCCAGGGTTATTCCAGTTGGGGGGGGGGAGTTAAATATATATTAAAGATTTGTAAAGGACCAGGGCTGGTTTCCCCCCCTTCAAGGATCGCTGCCTTGTTGTGGCAAGGGGGCTTGCGTAGTTCAGTGAAGCTATGAGCTATACCGTGCAGGGTCACCCAAGACGGACAGGTCATAGCTGAGAGCTCTGACAAAAGGTGATCCACTGGAGAAGGAAATGGCAAACCACTCCAGTATCTTTGCCATGAAAACTCTATGGACAGTTCCAATAGGCATAACGATATGACACTGGAAGATGAGCCCCTCAGGTCGGAAGGTGTCCAATATGCTACTGGGGATGAGCAGACGGCTAGTACGAGTAGTGCCAGAATGAATGAAGCGACTGGGCCAAAGCCGAAAGGACGCTCAGTTGTGGAAGTAACTGGTGGCGAAAAGACAGTCCGATGCTGTAAAGATTTTTATTCCATAGGAACCTGGAACGTCAGATCCATGAATCAAGGTAAGCTGGACGTGGTCAAACAAGAAATGTCAAGACTGAACATCGACATTTTAGGAATCAGTGAACTAAAATGGACAGGAATGGGTGAATTTAATTCAGATGACCATCAGGTATACTACTGTGGACAAGAATCTCGCAGAAGAAATGGAGTAGCCTTCATAATCAATAAGAGAGTAGGAAAAGCAGTCTTGGGATACAATCCCCAAAATGACAGAATGATCTCAGTTCGAATCCAAGGCAAACCTTTCAACATCACAGTGATCCAGGTCTATGCCCCAACCACTGCTGCTGAAGAGGATGAAGTTGATCATTTCTATGAAGCCCTACAACACCTTCTAGAAGCAACACCAAAAAATGATGTGCTTATCATCATGGGGGATTGGAATGCTAAAGTAGGAAGCCAAAAGATAACCGGGATAACAGGCAAGTTTGGCCTTGGAGTACAAAATGAAGCAGGGCACAGGCTGGTAGAATTTTGTCAAGAAAATACAATGGTCATAGCAAACACTCTTTTCCAACAACCCAAGAGACGACTCTACACATGGACATCACCAGACGGTCAACACAGAAACCAGATTGACTATGTGCTCTGCAGCCAAAGATGGAAAAGTTCTATCCAGTCAATAAAAACAAGACCAGGAGCTGATTGTGGTTCAGATCATGAGCTTCTTGTTGCAAAATTTAGGCTTAAATTGAAGAAAGTAGGGAAAAGCACTAGGCCACTCAGGTATGAACTAAATCATATCCCCGACGAATACACAGTAGAGGTGACAAATAGATTTAAGGAATTAGATCTGATAGACAGAGTGCCTGAAGAACTATGGACTGAGGTTCGCAACATTGTACAAGAGGTAGCAACTAAAACCATCCCAAAGAAAAAGAAATGCAAGAAATCAAAATGGCTGTCTGAGGAAGCTTTACAAATAGCTAAGGAGAGAAGGGAAGTGAAAGGCAAGGGTGAAAGAGAAAGATACACCCAATTGAATGCAGAATTTCAGAGAAAAGCTAGAAGAGATAAGAATGCCTTCTTAAATGAACAGTGCAAACAAATAGAAGAAAACAATAGAATGGGGAGGACCAGAGATCTTTTCAAGAAAATTGGAGATATGAAGAGAACGTTTCATGCAAAGTTGGGTATGATAAGGGACCAAAATGGTAGGGACCTCACAGAAGCAGAAGAGATTAAACAAAGGTGGCAAAATTATACAGAACAACTATACAAGAGAGAGCTTAACATTCCTGATGACCACAGTGGGGTAGTTACTGACCTGGAGCCAGACATCCTGGAATGTGAAGTCAAATGGGCCTTAGGAAGTCTGAGCAACAATAAAGCTAGTGGTGGTGACAGCATTCCAGTTGAACTATTCAAAATCTTAAAAGACGATGCAGTAAAAGTGCCACACTCAATATGCCAGCAAATTTGGAAAACTCAACAATGGCCACAGGATTGGAAAAGGTCAGTTTACATTCCAATCCCAAAGAAGGGCAATGCCAAAGAATGTTCAAACTACCGCACCATTGCACTAATTTCTCATGCTAGCAAAGTTATGCTCAAAATCCTACAAGCTAGGCTCCAGCAATATGTGGACCGAGAACTTCCAGAAGTACAGGCAGGATTTCGAAGAGGCAGAGGAACTAGAGATCAAATTGCCAACATACGCTGGATCATGGAGAAAGCTAGGGAGTACCAGAAGAACGTCTACTTCTGCTTCATTGACTATGCTAAAGCCTTTGATTGTGTGGAGCACAACAAATTGTGGCAAGTTCTTAAAGAGATGGGAATACCAGAGCATCTTATTTGTCTCTTGAGAAATTTATATGCAGGTCAAGAAGCAACAGTGAGAACTGAATATGGAATCACTGACTGGTTCAAAATTGAGAAAGGAGTTCGGCAAGGCTGTATACTGTCGCCTTGCCTATTTAACTTGTATGCAGAGCACATCATGAGAAATGCGGGATTAGAGGAGTCACAAATTGGGATCAAGATTGCAGGGAGAAATATCAACAACCTCAGATATGCAGATGATACCACTCTAATGGCAGAAAGTGAAGAGGAACTAAAGAGCCTGTTGATGCGGGTGAAGGAGGAGAGTGCAAAAGTTGGCTTGAAACTCAACATCAAGAAAACAAAGATCATGGCATCCGGCCCTCTCAATTCATGGCAAATAGATGGGGAAGAAATGGAGATAGTGACAGATTTTATTTTCCTGGGCTCCAAGATCACTGCAGATGGAGACTGCAGCAAAGAAATTAAAAGACGCTTGCTCCTGGGGAGGAAAGCTATGGCAAATCTAGACAGCATCCTAAAAAGCAGAGACATCACCCTGCCAACAAAAGTGCGTTTAGTCAAGGCTATGGTATTCCCAGTTGCAATGTATGGCTGCGAAAGTTGGACCATAAGGAAGGCCGAGCGTCAAAGAATTGAGGCTTTTGAACTCTGGTGCTGGAGAAGACTCTTGCGAGTCCCTTGGACTGCAAGGCGAACAAACCGGTCAGTCCTAGAGGAGATCAACCCTGACTGCTCTTTAGAAGGCCAGATCCTGAAGATGAAACTCAAATACTTTGGCCACCTCATGAGAAGGAAGGACTCCCTGGAGAAGAGCCTAATGCTGGGAGCGATCGAGGGCAAAAGAAGAAGGGGACGACAGAGAATGAGGTGGCTGGATGGAGTCACTGAAGCAGTAGGTGCAAACTTAAATGGACTCCGGGGAATGGTGGAGGACAGGAAGGCCTGGAGGATCATTGTCCATGGGGTCGCGATGGGTCGGACACGACTTCGCACATAACAACAACAACAAGGGCTGGTTTCCACCTTATTTGGACAGGTCAATCCTCCCCCTCCCAAAATGGCCCATGATGGCCCTGAAGAGGGTGGGAAGGGGGAGCAGAGAGGCCATGGCTATACCTTTGCTGGCTATATTGTGGTTGACCTGCTGATGGTAGCTGGAGTCCAGCACAATTAGTCCTCTTGGGGTTGGGGGGGTTGTTTTGGAGGGGGGTTACTCAGGCTGGGTCTGGTGGAACAAGTCACTGAGCCAGTTTGGGGCTTGAAGGTGGGTGGGGACCAAGCCTAGATCCCACCTTGCCACTGCAGTCTGAAATTTCAGTCCCAGCAGCAGGCACAGTAGCCCACCCCTCTCCAGCTGGGTGAGTCCTCTTGGGTTGTTGGGAGGGGGGTCATTTTTTTTTTTTACTCTGAGTGGGTGGGTTGGAGGAAGGAGGGGGCGTTCCCCTCAGCAGAGCAGTACACCAGGCGACTTGGGGATGGGCAGGACCAGGGCCTCGCTTCCACTCACTGCTGTAGCCTGGCTTTGCTATCCCAACAGTATGCAGAGCAGGAAGCATAGCAGGGAGGCATAACCAGGTGACATTACTTCAAGGTTACTTCAAAACCTGCAAAAATTTTCAGGGGTTAGTCCCGGTCAAAAGATTTTAAAAGGCTGCTCCAGAGACTTTCCACAGACAGAAGAATTTCTACCCATGAAGCAAGGCTGTCTTGCTTCCCACACCCTGCAATAGGAGGGAGGAGGTTAAAGTCATGCTGCCCAGGTAGAAATTCTTCCATTTGTGAATATGTGACAACAAAGCCATTAGATAATGTCCACAGAAGGAAACATTATAAGCTTTCACTGCACCACAATTTCAATCCCAGTATCATTTTTCAAAAGAAAGATACAACTGTTTCACCAGCAGTAGTGCTGGTTTGTATAACTGTGCTATTGTTAAATCAATTTAAGTTGCAAATTCAATATGCAAAGAAGGCTGCTCTTAGCATTGCAGCTGCTTCTTCCCCTACACTATGCTGAAATATGCAAGGATAGAGGCAATCTTCGTCTTCCGTACCGCCAAAAAAGCCTTTTAGTTTTATTTATTTCATGGAGAATATCTCGCATTCATATTCTTACACTATGCTAATGCAGTGTGACCGCACAAAGATAGTCTGCTTATATCATCTGCATGTAAAGCACAAAATGTGCGCAGGCAGACAGTAACTCATTTAATTAAAAGATTTATATGTAGCA
Source organism: Paroedura picta (assembly GCF_049243985.1). Lineage (NCBI taxonomy): Eukaryota > Metazoa > Chordata > Lepidosauria > Squamata > Gekkonidae > Paroedura > Paroedura picta. The sequence goes on from NC_135373.1 coordinate 98,564,675, forward strand.
TGATAGCTAACAAGAGCACCACTGGAATATAAACAGTCAATAACTCCATTGGTAACAGTAAGATGACTAGCACCAAATGGGCCTTAACACAGAGCAGCAAAGGACTGCAGAACTATACATTCAGTATACACATAATGTTTTGAGCCACACACAACTGACCAAAATGACTGAAGAATGTGTATTCAGTTATGTCAACCTTTTCCAACTTTTTTACTGTAGAGACGCCCGACAATTTTTGCAGGCTTTGAGGTAATCCTGAAGTGATATCAGCTGGCCATGTCTCCCTGCCACACACCAGAAGTGACTTGTCACCAGAAGTTATATCACTCTGACACTCCAGTTCCCTTCTTTCCCCCACCCACCCAGAGTTAAAACCAACCCCTATACAACACCCCCCCTTTTAAATATTAGAACTATATTTGAGAAGAACTGACAAAAATTTTTTTGCCTAGTTAATCCTACATACAGAGCATACAGAGACACTGCAGTGCCTTACCAGGAATAATTAAGATGCTATCTGCATATCTTTAAAAGACACTATTTACATATTTTACTTATTGTTGTCAGCAAACAGCTTTTAAAGAAAAAGACACATACCCTAGTATTATGCACCAGTTTTCAAAGTCTATCAAATTCTGCAGAAGTTTTCTCAGGTGCAGATCCCTGCTTGCTGTAATTCCTACATGTTTTCAGGACAGTGACAATTTCAAATCAGCTCTTCACTAGGCTAAAGTAACAGAAAAATCTTACCAATTGTTTCAACTTCTCCATCTTGATCCTCCTCTTCTTCACCTTCTTCATGTTTATAGTATGATACCCAGTCTGCCATGGCTACCACGTCTAACTACAGAAAACAGAAGTTAGTAAATACCGTTTAGCAAGTTAATCCAAACTCAGGTTAGCTCAAAATTAATTTTAAGTGCATAGTTAGGCAGTCTCTCTCCGACAGTGCCCTCACTCAAATTAGCAAAATTTTATGGCTGCTTTTCATTATAAAAGGAGATTGTGCATGTACCTCTTTCATTATGCAAAGATCTGGAGTTTTAAACCCAAGGCTTTCTTTTGAATTACAGTGGCTGGTATCAAGCATACCAGAATAGTCCTTGAAAGAGTGGGGCTTCCATCTCCCACTGTGCCCCCCCCCACAAAAAAAATCAGACCCGCAGGAGGAGAAGAAAATCAGCTGAAATTGCTGTCCCTGCTTCTGATGACAAGGCTGCCCTGGAGTTTTTTAAAGTATGTGGACAAATACAATATAGTCACTCTTTTATTGTCAGCACACCACACTACATGGAATAAGACAACTCTACACAATATAATTGTAAGAGGAAGAGTGTGAAGATCAGCGAAAATGAATCATACCTGTATCAACCTTCCCAAAATACCTGTTCTCTTTGCAATATTAACATAATTTCTGATTAGACAGGCAATTCCACAAACGCTAAAAGTCATTAGCCTTCCACTAAGAATTACTATCAGCCAACCGGGCTCTGTTATTCAGAAATGTCTGTTCCTGGCCATCTAAAGCCAAGCAAGGCTTACACCACTTGCAGAATTTACACTCATCTGTTTCAACTTTATTAACAGTATATATGCAACAAACAGGGGAGAGTACACTAACTAGGCTGAAAACAAAATGAAGGAACCAGGAAGACCTGGGATCTAGTGTATGCAGAATCCAAATAAAAATATTCTTAAACCCAATTTGTAATTGCATTGAATGACCTGCATTAAACGTGATTACATGTCAATTTTACCAAAACATTTTATTTGTATTTGAGTTGTACACCCCAATCCTATGCATGCATACTTGAAAATAAATCCTACAGCACAGGATTGATTCTTCAGAGGAAGAAGAGTTCGTTCTTATATGCCGGTTTTCTCTACCTGAAGGAGGCTCAAAGCAGCTTACAGTCACCTTCCCTTTCCTCTCCCCACAACAGACCCCCTGTGAGGTGGGTGAGGCTGAGAGAGCCCTGATATCACTGCTTGGTCAGAACAGTTTTATCAGTGCTGTGGCGAGCCCAAGGTCACCCAGCTGGCTGCTTGTGGGAGAGTGCAAAATCGAACCCGGCATGACAGTATATATATCACGCTATCAAGAAATCTTGGGTCCCTAGCTATCCTAGCTTGGTACATAATCAATAAGATGGCAAAGGCCTCTCAGATGATCTCAGTATATGTTTGCACACAGGTGAATGAGCTTGTCATATTGGTACCAGGCCCTGTAACATATGCATATATGCTTAATCCTCAATAAAATCTGATAAAGTAGATTTTTGGACCCAGAAGGTCATATCTCAACAGAGCCAGAATGGTGTAGTGGTTAAAGTGCTGTACTAGGATTTGGAAAACCCAGGTTCAAAACCCACTCTACCAAGGAAGCTCACTGGGTAACCTTAGGCCAGTGACTCCAACCTATCTCATAGGGTTGTTACAAGGATAAAATAGTGAGGAAAATGCTGTACACTGCTTTGAGGTAAAAAGAGTAACATAGCTGCTCCCCTGGAATGAAATCAAGCAAGAGACACTTTATTTTAACAAAACAATTCAAAACTTTTATTCAAGTCAGGAGACCAACTGTCAATTCATCAGACTCCTACACTGCCAAGTGAAATACAGTAACCTCTAGACGCGCATTTCCCAGCCTGTCTGTTGGGAGCCAACAGTGGGTTGTGAAGCTCTTGAAAGTGGGTCATGGGCCAGCCCTCCCTAATGGCTGCCTTCTGCCCCTTCCATTGCTTTTTTGTATTTTGGAAACCAAGATAGGACTCTGGAAATAGTATTTTCCATTTCATACTTTGGTAGATATTTTTTCATTACTGCATACACATTGACCTGATGGATTCTAGAATATTTCTTAGACACTTAGCAGGGATTAGAGAGAATAATGGGAGAGAGGGTGGTCAAAAGCTGGAATGTAACCTCCATATGCAAAGATAGTATATGCCAGAATGTCACTTGCTCCAGGTTCATAGTGGGGGGCTCGTAGTGGAGAACTCAGAGGCATCTGGTTAGCCACTGTAGAAAAGCGAATGCTGAACTAGAGCACCAGCTTGATGCAGTGTCAACTGTGGCAGCCTCTAATCTGGAAAACCAGGTTTGATTCCCCACTCTGCCTCCACATGCAGCCAGCTGGCTGACTTGGGCCAGTCACAGTTCTCTCAGAGCTTTCTTAGTCCTACAGGGTGTCTATTGTGAGGAGAGCAACAAAAGGCGGTTGTAAGTTGCTTTGAGACTCCCTTGGAGGGGGCAAAAATAGCTCTCTCTCCTCTGGATACCAAGGCGATCGTTTCCCTACGCCTAGGGTACAAAAACAAAAAAACCCTTGAGGCGGCCCTGGATGGGTCACCCTACCAAGCAAGTTTGGACTTGTGATTCACCATACAGAAAAGGCCGGGAAACGCTGCACTAGGCCAAACATGAAGAATGGTAAGGAAATGTCCGCACATCGGGACCGGGCCCAGTTCGCGGCAGCCGGAAAGCAAAGGCGAAGGAGCTTCCTCAGCACCAGCCCCGTCTGCTTTGGGAGGATACCTGTTCGCCAGGGCACCACCACCAGGTACTTCAGCGCGGGTGCGCCCCTTGCCGTTCACCGAACCCCTTACAGAGAACAATCCCAGCCGCCTGACACCCGCGGGATTCGCGCAGGCGCTTCTGCTCCTTTCCTGGGCGCTTCGGCACCGAACTTGAGAGCGACCTCCAGTGAGGCCCAACCGCCACCTCCAGAAGTTCAGCGGCCCAACGGCAAAGTCCTAGCAGAAAACGCGGGGACTAACCGAACTCGGCCTCCGAGACTTCTTACCGCACAGTTAGCAGAGCAAGCCGCGCCCCCTACACAATGTAACTCCGCCCACGCCCTCCATATGCCAGCCAATAGCCCGCGGCCACCCCCCCCCCACATTGTCCTCATTTGCTCCGCCCACCCGGAGTAGCGCATTCACTACGTAGCTCCTCCTTCTAGCGTTTAGCGCCGCTTCCTCGCTGAGGGCCCAGCGATCGGAGGCGGAGCTGGCGGGGGGGCGGCGCATGCGTGGAGGGGACGTTCGCTTCCTCGACCCTCCTCCTCTGTTCTCCGTCCCTTCTGTCAGTTGGGCTATAAGACCGGCAACTGCCGGAGAGCGGCGGGGCTGCAGGAGCCGGCGGGGCTGGGCTCTTCCTTTCCTCCCGAGCGCCTCCGCTGGGCGATTCCGCGTCGTTCGGAGGGCTTTCCGGTAGCCCCCCGCTCCTCTTCATGCCATGGACTCCCCTCCGATGCTGTACCCGGTGAAGCTCTACGTTTACGACCTGTCCAAGGGCATGGCTCGGCGCCTCAGCCCTATCATGCTCGGTAAGGGCTGCGGGGAGAGGAAGGACGGGCACCCACCCGCCCGCTGCCGCCACCTCCGCTTCTGCCGTCTCTCCCTGGTGCCTCGGACACACGCTGGGGCCGGGGGCCTCAGCCTTTGCCCCGGCGGGGAGGAAAAGAGATGGGAGCGTCACCCTGCCCATCGGGGGGGGGGGGCATGCCTGACCTTCGAGGGCTGATGTCCCAAAGTCCTTTCTCACCTCTTCTTTCTCCCTGCCTCGTCCCTGTCCAAAAATGGGGGGAGGGGCTGGGTAATATGCCCATCCCCATCCCCTCCACCTAGCTTAGCAAGGATTGGTTTGGCAGGCATGGTGCCCATGGGGTGGATGGAGGGAGTTTAAAAGGGGAAAACTTGGTAGCGGTGTGCCTGTCATGATGATCGAGGCATACCTGTGCCTATCCAGATGCCCTGGGGCCTGTTAATTCAGAAGCATCTCACTTTCTTTTGTATGTGTATGTGAATGTGTGGTAATGGAAGACAAATATCAGTTCTGCCGTCAAACAGAGCTCACTATCATATATTGTTATTTTCCCCTGAACAGAAAAGGAATAAGTATTTAAATGACTAGTAGGCCTTTAAGTAAGGTGTTAATCAGTATTTTAGAGATGCAAATATGTCCCTTCATCATGGTAAAAGGTAGCTGAACTAGCAAGGTAAGAGTATATGAGAAGGTCATCTCTGATTTATAACACTGAGCTTGAATAACAACTTGAGATCATGGGTTGCAAATCCTGTTTTCAAAACTGCCTTCAGTATAGCTGTGTTGTTAGGGGTTTAAGTTTGTCATTCCAGTGTCAAAGTCACTGGAATGAAACACCTCTGCACTTAAACTCTGTTGAGTATAATGGCAGCAAAATCTGGCAGTATAATGGCAGATTTAATCTATGGTAGCAAAAAAAGCAAGGCATCAAAACTCTTTTTCCCCTTGTATATATCTGCCATGAATGCTAGTTGCTTAGTCATGTCAGCCTTTAACTTAGTCATGTGAACTTTAACTACTCTTCTCCCCTCCTCCCAGGATGATTGGTGGTATTTAAATAAAATAAACATTTATTTTTCTATCAGCCCTTCCAATACAGTTCAGGGTGGGTGACAACATAATTGAAACAATAAGGTTAAAATATGAAAATTCTGTTATTTCTACCCAGCTAATTACATAGTAGACAGGTGATGTTCTAGAGTTCATTGAGTTCATAGAGTTTGTTTCCTCATCTCCAATGACAGCACTTTTTGATGGTTATATCAGGCCTTGACCATAATTTAAGTTTATGTTGTTAGACTGGAAGAAGAGGGCTTGCTGTTAGGGAGATGGTCTTGTATCTGACAATCCACTTTCACTTGAAAGGAACTGCCTTCCCAGAGCCGGTCCTCATCGGCATTGCTGATACTAGTTATGAAGCAATCTATTCAGTCAGTCTTAACATACATACAGTGCAAGTGTATATGATGGATTTTAATCTGATTATTTCTTGCCTGCTGAAATAATGATAGAGAACTTCATCTGATAAGATCTGGGGTCTTCTGTCTGATAGGTACAACTATGTGGGGAGTGTCTCAAAACATTAGTACTATGCATGCTTTCTCACCTTGGAATAAGCCCTGTTGAACTCTGTGTGATTTACTTCTGAGTAAAGATTAATAAGTGAGGGCTGTCAATAAAGTAGAATGCTGCCTTCATAGTGAACTAATTTTCTTCAGATGTCTAGTAAAATGGTCAGTACAGTATCTGTGTGGTTTAAGACATTGTGGATATTGGAGACAGGAAAATGAAAAGCCACCTCTTCAACAATGTTCCCTTATAACATCAAGTAAATGTATGCTTACAAAACAGAAGAACATAGAGACTGAAATGGGAACAACTGTTGGCTACTTGATACACCAGAGATCTGACCCAACCGAGATTGCCTGGGCTTTCCAGGTCATGCATGGTTTGAAGCATTTATCTGACATTAACCATTTAATATTAAAATTTTGTGGTGGATGATAGAATTTAAAAACCAACATAAGATCTCATTCATCTTCAGGAAATAGTGTGTTATAATTTGTGCTATCAGATCATATAGAAAGGCTTTAACATAATGCTGAAATAATTGCAGTTTTGCCAGGGACGTAAGAATTCTAGAGTCACAAAGACCTCTCTCCCCAAGCCCTTACTGTCTAAACACGGTTTTGCTAGTTGGGCAACTTTAGCAGTTGTAATGGGAGCATAGGAGTGCTGACAGACTGTCAGGTCCTTTGTGTGCATGCTAAACTTTTTTCAACTACATTTTAACCTTTCAGCAAAATTTCCACAGGCCCATTTTCAATGGCAGTTCCCTTACACACTGTCCATATATAATAGAGAGGGGAGATGTGTATATTGCTACTGTAGTTTTATTCTTTTCAATGACTAGATGTGTAACCAATACAGGACAAGGGAGTTCACTGTTTCCAGTAAATTTTGACACAAAAGGTGCCCCTAGTAATTTATCTGCATTCCACACAAAACTTTCAGTAACAGCAAGAAAAAAGTTATCTAGAAAAGTATTATATTTTCTCCAGAGAAAAATTCTTGCATGCTGGGGAAATGCAATTTATCTGCAATAAAGTACAACTTTTAAGGAAATTGTGTGGAGAATGCCTGCCCCCCCCCCACACAGAGTATGTTTATTGCCCCCCTCCCCAATCCCTACCAAAATTGTGTCCAAAAGCCTGTTATATATTATGTCTCTAAGCTTTTTGGGTTTTAGATACTACTAGTGAAAAGTGAAATGTTAAGAAGAGTTGGTTCTTATATGCCGCTTTTCTCTACCTGAAGGAAGCTTACAGTCGCCTTCCAATTCCTCTCCCCACGACAGACACCCTGTGAGGTGGGTGAGGCTGAGAGAGCCCTGATATCACTGCTTGGTCAGAATAGTTTTATCAGTGCCGTGGTGAGCCCAAGGTCACCCAGCTGGTTGCATGTGGGGGAGCGCAGAATTGAACCGGCTCGCCAAATTAGAAGTCCACACTCCTAACCACTACACCAAACTGGTTCTCTGCTTTCCACTCCCACCTACCCACAAATCTCTGGGGAAGGCAAGAAACAAGAAAAGGCTTGCATGTAGTGTGTAAGCAAAAGCTTAGCTTTAAAAACTATTCAGTGTGTGGGAGGTGCTTATATTGTGTGGCTGCTGTGTGAAGTGACTATTGTGACACACTCATTGGTCACAGTGACAGGGCAAACTTCAGGATCAGAAATGAGAATGCAGCAGAGAGGGGTGGGAGAACGCAGCAGAGGGGGAAGTCCAAAGAGTTGGGTGGGGGAACGTGTTACATAGCTCTCTCTGCAAAGGAAAGTGATATTTGAAATTAAATTATTTCAGCTTTCAGGTCATTATTCAGGAGTCTGGTAGTTATAACCAATGATTTTATAGATCCATTGTACTTTCATGACATTACTTGTTTTCAGGGTGTTCTATGGTCTTAAAGAAAAATCATAATTATTTTTTGTATCTCAAAAGTTTACTAACATAGGTGACTGAATATTTTTATTCAGGATGGCAACTACTCTTGCCATTCTCAGACATAACTACATAACTTCAAATGAAGATTCTTTGCTAACTAGTAGGCAGCTACAGACTCTAGAAATGTATTACGTGTATGTGCAAATACTGTACATTTCTGGTTTGTGTTCAGTTGTATTGGGCTTTATCCTACTACCCTGTGCAACAAAGTATAGTGTGTTCTGTCGATGCATACTGACACATTTTGACAGTACAACTCTTGTGTAAGTAGAATGCGTTTAGTGCCCATAGAACACAGTCATCTAAGTCAGGGGTAGTCAACCTGTGGTCCTCCAGATGTCTGTGGACTACAATTCCCATGAGCCCCTGCCAGCATTCGCTGGCAGGGGCTCATGGGAATTGTAGTCCATGGACATCTGGAGGACCACAGGTTGACTACCCCTGATCTAAGTAACACACAATTGTAGAATACAACCCATAATTTTTATTTGATACCACTGCTTTAAAGCTGGTGGACAGAAGCAGTGGTTTTAATGTCAATTTTAAAACCATATGCAGCACTAGAGAAGAGAAAATTTAAAATTATAAAGTTCCCGTATTTAAGATAAACATTTGCACATTCATTTGGCTTTGATTTGGCTGATATGCATTTTTACTGTTTCCTCATCCTAACAACTTGCTGTTAAACATTAAATAAAACAGATTTTCAGGATTTTAGAAGACTTTCAGTGAAGCCACAGTTTGTGTCAAAGTCTCAACCTAAACTTAGATCAGCAAATTTTCATGTAAAGCTGTCAATGTTACAGCTTTATATAATAGTTACAGCTATCAAAACTATTCTTCCACACCCTGCCCATTTTTGGTCTTCACCACTCTAGATCTACTTGTAACGCTAATGTCACAGATTGTGACTTTAGAAGAACATTTGTCGCACATCACTTTCAACAATTGTTTTGCATTTTACTTTTAACTTCTTGCATAAGGGTCTGAATCTAGTTGTTCAAACATGAAAATTTTCTATTTTTAGTTAAGTAACATTTGGTTTAAGTAACATTGGTTTAATATTCTTTTGGTTAACCGAACCTAACATTCAAGCTGCCTCCTTCTACCCCATAAATCTTAGTCAATTAATACTTTCAGATTGTGCATGAAACTTTTCAAAGGATACAAATTACCAGGGGTGCTTATGTTTATGTGGTACATTGCTTTCTATGTTTGTTATAAAATCACAGTGCATTTTGTCCTAATGTTCTTTTCTCTGACAGAGGGATTAACACAGATGTTAGAGGAAACATCTGAGTATGATATATGCATCATAAAGCAAAGGGTCACATGTACCAAAAGCAAAATAGTAGCCATTTTCTGAACCAGTTATTGTACTCTTTTGGATCAGATGGCAACTGCATCTTGGGGCCAGAACAAGAATGATGTAGTATGTGGTCTCTGCCCCCATCTCAAGCAGGCCCCTTGATACACCAAGGAGCTCCACAATAAGAAATGGGAACTGAGACTACTAGAGCAAGTCTGGAGGAAGACTTGTGATGAAGCTTCAAGAACATCTTATAGAATGTAGTTGAGAGCCTAGGAGATCGCGGTGAAGTTGATAAAGTGCAAATTTTACTCAACTGCCATCGCGTCTGCTCACACCCAGTGCAATTATTTAGATCTCTTACCACCCTGGAGGAAGGACGCCGAAATAATAACCAATTGGATAACAGCTATGAGGCATTTGCGAGTCATTTTGCAGACAAAATCTCAAAACTCTGCCCCAACCTCCTTCCAACTTTAGATAAGAAAGTGGGCTAGAGGCCCCTTGGCCATCTTTGGAGAGTACAATGAGGAACTTCAGATGACTGAAGTGGACAAGATGGTAAAGGCAGCAAAGCTAACCACATGCCCTTTAGACCCATGTTCATTATGGCTGCTAAAAACAACTGATATAAGAATAGTGCCCCCCCTCCAGAAGATAATCAGTCTCTCGTTCAACAGGAGAATATCTGGAAGGGCTAAAAGAGGCAGTGGTTTGCCCAGTGCTCAAAAAACCATATCTGGACCCACGACAACCTATCAATTATCAGGCCCCTGACAGAACTTGAACAGTTCCAGAGGGCATGCAGAAGGGAGCTGCTCTGCCAGGCATTTGGTTGAGGTCAACATGAACAAATTATCTTCCATTGGCCCCTGAGCCTTTCCTCCCATGAAACCCACAGTTGATGGGGCCCTCAGTATGATGTAATTGAACAATGGTGAGAACAGTAACATTTCTGTTCCACTGTTCTGTTGCTATCACTGTATTGTTACTGTTTACAATTACTAAGTTATCTGTACTGTTCCCTGTTCTATGTAAACCACCCTGAGCCTCATGAGAGGGCGGTATATAAATATAATAAAAGCAGCGATGGAGTGTTCAAATTCTGAACAGAGTAGTGGTGTGTGTAAGTTAATCCTTCTCCCTTCCCATATTCCATTTGTAGATTACTCAGAAATTTCTGTTGATAGAAAATGCAGCAGCTTGATTATTGTCTGGAACGAGTTACTTAGCACATAGTGCTGTCTTCTTGAACCTGCTACACTGATCTCTCTTCCGTTTCTGGCTTTGATTCAAAATGCTGATTCTTACTGTTAAAGTCCTTCATCTGGGACTTATATTCCCAAAGGACCATCATTTCCAGTTGTTTTTCTTCCATTCCCCTCTTCAGATATGTGAGAGCTTCTTCTGCCTGGTCTTTCACAGCAGTGGCTCCTAGTTTATTAAATAGTCTTCCAGATCACTTCCAAATCACCATAAACAGAAACATATTTGCTTACAAGTAATAAATTACTAGCCTTCCCATACTTGCAGATTGGGTGATAATAGGCAGATTTTTGCTGTCTTGAAAAGAAAGAACCAACTCACTTGAAATTGTTGGGAATTTCTTTTTACATGCCGCAGGACAGGAGGAAAAAAGACATCCTGTTCCTTTAATAAAGGCATAATGTGTGGAGATATGCAGTTGAAGCTTTTCATGGCATGGAAATAAACAATTTCACTAGGTAAACAGCATCCCATTAAGCTATTACTAAAGAGGCAGGACATTTTTTTTCTCCAGGCAATGGGCTAGGCATCCAGTTATTTCCTAGCATGCTCTAAGAGCAGGTTCAAGTAGTGTGTCTCCATGTCATTTTGTGACCTGTTAGCATAACCTTCAAGGCTAAGAGTGTGACCCAGTGCCATTCCAGTCAATGCCTATAGCGCTAACTTCCCCAAAAGGGAAGAATTATACTGTTTTCTCTGCTTTTTTGAGCTGTCATTTGATACTGTTTTGTTTGTAATGCAACATGAATTAATAGCTGAGAGAGGTAACAGGTTGCAAGATACTCAGTAGATTTCTGTTTTCTCTCTTACATATACAGGGAAGCAGCTGGATGGCATCTGGTGAGTAACCAACATAAAAATGGATGCTCAATAGTGTTTGCTCTACTAGAAAAAGTGATTGCATGAATGTAACAGCCTAAACCTTAATTTAGATCATAAGCACTTTCCTATATTGGAAAATAGAGCCTCAGTTTCAGTAGTTCATTGTTTACAGGGCTGCCAAGAGATGCAATGTGTGGAAATGGGCAGTGGACACTTTTTATGGCATGGAGATAAATAACATCCCATTAAGCCTCTATTAAAGGGGAAGGACTTTTTACAGGCAGTTGGCAACCTTACACCCCAATCCAAAATATATGAGTGTTACACAGAAACAAAGATGTTCTTGATCAGTTTTTTGGCGATACTGAGTTTTAATTTTGCCCATTGAACATATTAATGTTCAAAGTTGGCAACTCAGTATTGCCCACTGTGGCTGGTGGCTGGCAGCAGCTCTTGAGGGTCTGGAGCAGAAAAAGGTTTTGCCTAGGAGCTACCACCTGAAATAGTTTCATAAATATCAGGGACTGCTGAAATGGAAATCATCTGCATTTTCAATGAGCCAAATTGGAAACATAGATTACTTTGGAAAGTTAAGGCTGCTGTGTTTGATTTGATTTTTAAAACTGCTTTGATTTGAGCAGTAATTCAAATGATTATTTAAAGCACGGAAAACTACAGGTGTCATTTGCTATCTTAGAAGAGGCAAAATCTTCTTCATGGGAGACTTTGTCTCCTCAGACATGGAGTCTGTTGTGACATTATAAAATGATGCTTTTATTCAGAACTTATTTTATTTGTAATCATGTTTTGTATGCTTAATCAATAATTATATGAAACATAATCAATTGATTTGTTAAACCTTTAATGAGTAATTAACTAAGATTTCCTTAATTGATAAAAAGCCATATAAAAATTCTACTTGCATGGAACAGGCCCTCTTATTTTCATGCAGTTGAGCTTGCATCAAAAATAGCCCCAGTACCTGAAAGGACAGAAGACACTGTCCGAAATTAGGTTTAAAATTGGGTTTGTTTCCCATTAACTTTGCTAATCTATTTGATTTAGTAATATTCTGGGTGGGAGGGTGTTATGATTTTTACTCATCCTAATTCATTTGTTTTCAACACACATTCTCCCTCATGATTCTGTTTAATGTATGTTTTCAACATGCTTTCTCCCTGTTCCCCTTTCTTTCTTCCCAGGCACACTTCCATAATTGTCCACAGGGATGAATTCTTCTATGGAAGTGGTGGGATCTCCAGTTGCGCGCCTGTAAGTTTGAAATATTTCTTTATTTTTCTAATTCTAAGCTCCTCGTAGGTTGCTGCATATCAATTTCTATAACTTAGAACATTAGTAAGTAAATGAGATATTTAGTGAAACATTGCCAGTCCAGAAATGGGCTATGCTTAAGAACTCCGAAAAATGTCTTGTGTGAGTGCTACAGTTTTCTAATTTGGAAATAGACTTTGCATTTCGTACATCTAGCACAATACAGTATACCACTTTTAGATAACCAACATTGTTTAGTTAGAGTTGCCCTATAAGTTTTTGACCATGTGAAGTTCTTTAGCAGTACTATGTCTTGGGGCGAGGGGCTTGAAACAGAAGAAATTCTGACTATTTATTTGGTATCTTCTGGGGTGTAAATTTCACAGGGTGGGACGTTGCTTGGGCCTCCAGATTCTATTGTAGACCTGGGATGCACAGAAGTTACAGAAGATCTCTTCTTGGAATACTTGGGCTCATTGGGAGAATCTATATTCAGGTAAGAAAATGCTGAGAAAGATATAAAAGAAGTAACACTTCTTGGTAAAGGTAAAGGTATCCCCTGTGCAAGCACCGAGTCATGTCTGACCCTTGGGGTGACGCCCTCTAGCGTTTTCATGGCAGACTCAATACGGGGTGGTTTGCCAGTGCCTTCCCCAGTCATTACCGTTTACCCCCCAGCAAGCTGGGTACTCATTTTACCAACCTCGGAAGGATGGAAGGCTGAGTCGACCTTGAGCCGGCTGCTGGGATTGAACTCCCAGCCTCATGGGCAAAGCTTTCAGACGGCTGCCTTTCCACTCTGCGCCACAAGAGGCTCTAACACTTCTTGGTACAGATTCCATAAGCATGTTTTTAAATTTAAATTTTTTTTGACAGCTCTGTGGCTGTAAGTTTATACAAAAATATTTAAAATAAATATAATGCATAGCAAGTTACTGTCTGCTTCAGAGTTCATGTTGGAATGATTTGCATGAGCCATACTTCCTTACATTTTGCTTCATATTGTATGCTACAGATTAGGAGGGTCTGCACGATGGGTCAGACACGAATTCGCACCTAACAACAACAACAAATACTATATGGACTCCGGGGAATGGTAGAGGATAGGAAGGCCTGGAGGATCATTGTCCATGGGGTCGCGATGGGTCAGACACAACAACAATACTATATGGATATGGGAGGGGGGCAAAATAGGTACATGGGCAGCCCTTCCAGTTATATTAAGGTTGATTGGAAGCTGGTATCTTTGCATTAGTTTCCAAATATAAATCCCCTGCAACATTCCTGTTGGGAGTTAAAGGGGACTGGAGACTATTATTTTCCCTTCTATTTATCCCCAGACAAAAATGCCATAGAACAATTTTTCCATAGTCTTGCAAGGCTGGGACTTTGCTGAAAGGCTCAAAAAGTGACATTAAGTCTACTTGACTTGCTCCTAGTGCTCTGATGCAGGAGGAGGAAGTGAGAAAGCATCACTTAGCCATCCACTTCCATCAAGAACTCCAGGGTCAGGTCTTACCATTGCCTTCCAGAGCTCAGAATTATAGGACTGGAGAGTTGTTGTATGCCTTGACCTCTCACCTGGATACCAAGGGTCAAATCCCACAAGCTGAATTTACCTTAAGAGGAAGTTCTCTCTCTATTCTCCCCCCCCCCCATTCCCATTTTCAATAGGATTGCCAATGAGCCTGGGAGGAATATGTCCTAAACCTTTAATAAAGGTTTAATGTGTGAAATAGGTAGTTGAACTTTTTTCATAGCAAGGGTGTAAATACCATTCCATTACGCCTCTATTGAAGGGATGGGAAATGTTCCCCCCCCCCCTGGAAGTTGGCAACTGCACTCTTCAAGCAACCCTGCCTGAGGCTCAGAAATCCAGTTCTGAGAAGAAGAGTTAGGTTTTTTATCCTGCTTTTCACTACCCGAATGAGTCTCAAAGCAGCTTACACAGCAGCTTTCCCTTGCTCTCCTCTCCCTACAACACACAGCCTATGAGGTAGGTGGGGCTGAGAGAGCCCTGACAGGACTGCTTTGTGAGAACACTGTTATCAGGATTGTGACAAGCCCAGTGTTACCCAGCTGTGGAGGAGCAGATAATCAAACCAAGTTCTCCAGATTAGGAACTACCACTCTTAACCACTACACTACTCCTCATGAGACTGGAGGAACAACATCGTTACCTGTCCTCATATGACAGTGCTGTTGGGCAACTTCCTCAAGGGGCTAAATTGTACTATTGAAAGTTTAAAGAGTCCAGTTGCCGTTTCAAAGTTGGAGAACCAACAATCTGCCTCTTTGAAACTAGAAACTCTACTTTTCCACTCAAATTCTTTCATAGAGCTTGGTGGGGGAGAGAGGTGCAAGGTCAAAATAGACTACATTGTTATGCTGGGTATACACTGTTGTATTGAGCCAATGATAACACAAAGTGCAACAGTGGTTGATTGTCTTCTGTCTGGTCAGGTACTCTTTGAAATGTAATTTGCAACAATATCTCTGTTTACATAGTCATGGTTATCCTGTGCCAAGCACAGTTTTCAAGCTCTGAGGTTTCTTTCTCCACCTCATTGTTGAGGAACAGGGTGTCTTGGGAGTTCTTTACAGAGGAGATCTATTTCAAGGAGAATTTTGTGTTCTCCCTGTACGGAAGCAGGTCAATTGTTCATATATGCTACAGAGATGTGTGATTGTACAAGAAATCAGAAAGGCAACCATCCTGCAGATGGTTCTTGCCGGTTGGGGTACACAAAAACAACAGAAGGGGAGAAGTTAAGATCTACGGACAGGCTGAGTATGCCAAGGCAATCTTTATTAAGGAGTTT